>NC_061118.1:60190739-60368781 GCF_002878395.1 Capsicum annuum | reverse complement strand
TTTATAGTAGAATTATTCTTAAATAACATGTTCTTCGGTCACTATTAGCATGGTAATCTGGATACTTTTTCCTTAAACAACGTCTTTACTCTGGCTACTCCCCTATCATGGCTTTCTTGCCTCACCGGTTTCACCTTTAGGATGACATAGTTCTTAGGGATTTTTCTCCTTTTCCACTTTGCTAATAAACTTCTTAACATGCTATTTTTCGAATAATTCTACTATAAAGTAACTAACATTAACTTATTTTATCATATCATGATTTTCAGGAATTTATGAACTTAGTTATTCATAATCATAAATAAATATACCTGTTATGGTAAATCTGATAATTCTAGATTTTCCATAGCTGTTTGATGATTCATATCTTTTCCTTGGAAATATACCTATTTTTATTAAATAATTCAAAAGTTTTTTGTGTACAAGAGAGGATTTTGCTTCAACTCATGAAGACTTACCTCTAACTGAGCAAAATGCTCTCTGTTTATAATCCTAAGAAAGCGTGTAAACTATTAACACACTTAACACATTTCTTAATTTACAAAGTAGTCTTTACATTCTGAAAAGCAAAGACTTAAAAGCTAACTAAGACTAATAAAAGTTTTTTGTCCAAAAAGTCAAAAAGCCTATTAAATGAAAAGAAAAGTCAAAAAGGCTATTAAAACTTTATAGTAATTTACGTAAGAAGTTTAGTTTTTTCTTATATGTCATTTTCCTATCTTTAATGCCTTGTCTTCTTCTATTATTGCTCCTTTACTGTCTTTTTTTTTATCTTCTTCTTGTCGTATCTGCTGCTTTTTTATCTTCTTTATATTGTAGCATCACATCTGGAATAAAGTTGTGTCTTCCACTACATCTGCTGCATATGTGGTCATCGTATCTTTGGCCAACTTGTTTACAGAATTGTTCCATAGCTTCTTCTGAAATAACTCCTTTCGTAATAGATCTTGTGACTGGTAACTCTTCTGGTTTTAGGATCATTATGACCCATTTTCTTATCTCTTCTCTGTCATTTTCTCTAATATTTTTACAAGTAGAGTAAACCAATAATTGATTTTTGTTATAGTAAATCCAAACTGAGTTTTGATTTATATAATTATTTGCTAACTCAGTCAATATACTGCTAAGTCCAATAACTCTCTTGTTTTGATAGAAGTCTGGTATCTGATTTTTGGTTATCTCTTCTTGTTCACATATTTCTTCAGGGATAATATATTCTTGTGTCATTCCTATCTTGACAATAGTAATTGTCTATTTTATTTCATCAAATAATATTTCTACTGGTGCTGAGTAGAAACGAACATAGAATAATTGTTCCTTCGTAATCCTTTTATAATCCATAAATTTTTTGTGAATATCTAGAATTCTTGTTAACTCTTCTACTGTAGTTGTGTAAACTGTAGATAATAGTCTATAATAGTAACATGAAGCAATTAAGTTTGCACTGGTGTCAGGCAAAGCAATAAGTTTGTTATAGTTCTGACATTTTTGTGTAATATATCCTTGGTTTTGTTTTGCTAAATCTTTATTCTGGATAGGTTTTGTATTTAACAATTTTTGTAAGGTATAAATATTATCAATATATGTACGAGTGATATGGTTGTAAGTCTGCTTTTGTTGATTGAGTGATTCGGAATATGTGTGTATCTGGGGAGGTATAGATGACTCTGATTTTTGTATATTTGGTGTCTATGGTTTTGAGAATATCTGGTTGAGGTTATAATTCTTTTTCTTTGGTGGTTCAGGTTTATTTTGAGTGACTATATTCTTTCCCTTGGATACAATACCTGTGCCTGTAGCTGTAACTGTAATTTCGTTAGTAATTTGAGTTTTTAGGTATTTCTCATCGTCACCTTCTAGGTCTAGTTTTTTAATGTGCTCTTCCTACACAGTATCTTTGCTAATAGCTTCTTGTTTTTTATAGTGGTCAACCTGCACTTTTACATTTGTAACTTCAGTAGTTAATGTGATAACTCATTCTTGTAATAACTTCATTTGTTCAAACACTTGTAATATTAAGTCTGTTTGGGTATCTTTGACATCAGCTTCTTCAATTGGTAAATCAGTTTGAGTAGCTTTATCTTGATATGTAATCTGTAATAACATTCTTGTCAGTCTTGATTACTTCAATCGTAAATGTAAAATTTGATATATTCAATACTAATCTCCGAATTTCCTTCGTCGTAACTGAGTTTTGTATTTTTCTTGTTAACCACCATCGAACCTGGGTATTATCTGTTCTCACAATAAATTTGTTATATACAATATATGGTTCAAAGGCTAATAAACATTTATATAATGAACATAATTTTTTTCTATTTATTTCCTATTTTATTTCTGTTTCATTAAATGTACCTGAGTAATATCTACAATGATGTTCTATTTTTTCATTTTCATACCTATATTTAAGTACTCCTCCATAACTATATTCACTTGCGTCTGCTTCTACTATACATGTAAATTTTTTATTTTCATCTGGGAATTGTAATTTTGGTAATTCTTTACAAAGTATTTTTATTTTCTGAACTTGTTTTTTAGCTTTTTTGTTGTAATTATATTCTACATCCTTTTTAAATTTTTTCTGTAAAGGCTTTAGGTTTTCTGCTAATTTTGGTATATATTCTCTTACTTGGTTTACTAATCCTAAAAATGATTGTAATTTCTTTTTTGTATCTAATTCTTCTTTTGAATTTATTATTTTTTGTACTATATGGTGTTACATTTTTACTCCACTTTTATCTATTTGTATTACTAAAAACTCTACTGATTTTTCATAATTTCAGCTTTCTTTTCGCTTAAACTTATTCCTGATTTTTTTATTATATTTGTAAATTGTTCTAGTAATTTTAAATATTCTTCTTTGGTTTTTGTATATAGTAGTATATCATCTATGTATACTATACAATTAGGTAATTGTTTAAATAACCATCCATAAAGTATTGGTATCTACCTGGTGCATTTTTATATCCAAATGGTAATACGTTCCATTCATAAAATTCTTATGGTACCGTAAATGCGGTTAATTCTTAGAATTTTCATCTAACTTTAAGTGGTAAAATCCTGATTTACAGTCAAATTTACTAAAATAATTATAGCCTTGTATTTGTCTTATTTTTAATATCTTATTTGGTATTGGGTAATTATATGTCATAGTTTTTGCATTTAAATTTCTATAATCAATAACCATTCTACTTTTTTCTCTTTTTTGTTCACTATGTTTATTTACTATAAATGCTGGACTATTGTGTTTACTATTACTTTTTTGTATATATTGTTTTTTTAATAATTCATCTATATGCATTTTAAATTCTTTTAAATCGTCAAAATTACATGTTAATGGTTTTTGAGTTATTATGTTATTTTTATCTATTAATTCAATTTTTATAGTAGTTTTATGTTTTTTCCATCCTTTTAATGGATCTTCACTATATAATTGTCTTAATCTTTTCTTTATTATTTCTACCTTATCTATTGGAAATATGGTTATTTCTTTTTTATTTATCGAAAATACAACTAGTTCTACTGTGTCTTCTGTATTTTTTATATTTTCTAACTTTTGTGTAATTTTTTCACTTCCTTTTATCCAATCAGCTTTCTTTCTTATTTTATTAATAACACTTTTTGCTCTTACTTTTTGTTTACATGGTGTTGTAAACCACCAATCTATTTTAGTTATTATATGTGGATACAATTTATCTAAAAATGGCATTCCTAAAAGCATATTTTTTTATGTTAGTTCATAATTATAGATTTCTTCTATTTTTATTATTTTATCCCATATCTGTTTTTTACATTCTTAGCTTTATATGTAATTAAGCTTCCTTCATTATTAAATCTTTTGACTACTATTGATACTTATAGCTTATCCCATTTACCTTCTAGTAAATAGTTGTATCTACATAAGTTTGCTTCTGCTCCTGTATCTATCATAGGTGTATAATACCTACTATATATCCTTCTACTATTATTTTTACAGGTACATATATTTTCATATCATGTTAAAGTTCTTTTTATGAATAATTTCTCTTTATTATATGTTATAGATAATTGTATATGTTCTATATTGTATGGTTTTACTTGTTCTAACCATTTTATTCCTAATATTATATCTGCTTTTTTGCATTTCTTCCTTTATTTCAAATTCTATTTTTTTTCTAACTCCTATTATTATTATTTCTTTTTCTGTCGTATCCTTAATGTTTATTAGACTCCTTGGTAGATCTGGGCATATATTACTATTAGATTTTATTTCTTCACTTTTTACTAGATATTTTGCTATATAATTTTCTTCTTGTCCTGTGTTTAAGAGTATTAAATATTCTTTTTTATTTATTGTTCCCGTTATGTAATAGTGGTTTAAATTAACCGTTGAAGTTGTTTCATAACTTGTTCTTTTTGATGAGCTTGATGATTCAGGTTTTTCATGAGCTATTCTTTTTCATGTACTTATTCTATCATTTATTATTTCTAAATCTTCTTCTATATCTATATTCTTGTAACTATAATCATTATTATCAATTATTTTTACGAATTGTTCAAAAGAATTTTCTATTTGTATTTTATTAATTTTATTTTTTCTTGTTATTTTATGTTTTGTTGTTAATACATATAGATTTTTACATCTTGCTATAAATATTTTACTTCCTAGGGTTAGTTCTATTCTTGATATTTTTCAATATAATACTAATGATTTATCTTTATTTTTATCTGTTATTGCTACTGAATAATTCGCACTTATTATAAATTTAAATTTTTGGTATATTAAATTTCCTTTTATGGTAGTTATTATACGTTTTTTTCTAGGTTTTATAATTCTATCATCTGCTAAATATAATTCTATTGGTGTATCTATTCCTTCTCTAAAATATGCTTTTATTAATATCTCTATTCCTCAAAGGTGTACATATTTTAATGAGTCTTTACTTTTTATATCGTTTATTTCTTTATTAATTATTCATTTTGTTACTAGTGGTATACTAGCTCTTCCTTTTGCATATCTACAGTTTATTACATGTTCTTTTTGACTTACTACGTAGTATTCTTCCTTTTTTCTACTAAATATATTTTTTATTGTTGGTATTTTAAATATTTTTTCTACACTTAAGTCTAACTCTTTTCCTTTTATTTCATCAAATATATTATTATCAAATATTATTTTTTGGTTTGTTCCTTCTTCATTTAAATATTCTTCCTTTGTTATTTTTATATCTTCTTCTTCTTCAGTTATTTGGTTTATATCTTCTTCAGTCATTTAATTCATCTAATTCACTATCTATTTCGTTATCTGTTTCATTCTTTGAAATTCCATATATACTATCTTTATCTGCATATATTCTGTATTTTTTATTTTTATTTCTGATATTTGTTTCTTTTTTGAGTTTTTTGGTAATTTACAATTTCTAGCTAAATGTCCTAGTTTTCCACAATTATAACAAGTACATTCTTTTATAGATTTCTTTTTCCTATATGGTCTTTTATGTTTATAATTTTTTACATATACCTTTTTCTTGGTTTCTTATACTTATATTTTGATTTCTTGTATTTCTTATATTTCTTATGTCTTTTTCTTTTCTTATAGTATCTTTCTTCACATCCAAATTAAGGTGTTATTTTATCTTTGCAACTTGCTAAATTTTTTATTAATGTTTTTTTCATTTTTATTTCTTCTCTATATTTTTCACATAGATTTCTGTACCATTGTTGTAAAAATTTTATTCTTGCTCCTAGGGTATCTACTATTTTTGCTTCATCCCAATCTTTATTATTTTTGAACTAAATGGTTCAGGTAATTTACTAAAATATAATATTCTTATTTCTTTACTTTCTTCTATATTATATGTTCCTTTATAATAATATTCTTTAAATGCGCACATATACTCATCTATATAGCACATATTACATATTGTTAGTTTTAACATTAAATTTCTATTTATATCTTTTTCTATATTTTGCTCTTCTTCTTCTGTTGTTACACTGCTAAATTCATCTTTTATAGCTATTTCATATTTTTTCAATATTTTTGTTGGTAGTATTTAGTAGTTGTTGATGTTTCTTCTGTTTTGTTATCAGATCTTAATACTTTTTTACTTGCTTCAGCTAGGTTTAAAAACCATAATTTTATTGTTTCTATTAATGTCTTTTCTATATATTCTGGTGTGTTTGTTGTATCTATTTTATTATCTAATAATTATTTTGACATGTATCCTATCCATAGTTGTATTGTTTTAATTGTGTCTATTACACAGTCTAAATCTAAAAAGTTATAATTAATTATTTGTTTTGGTGTCCATTTAATTTATTCATTCTTTGAATTATATCTTTTAAACTTATTTTTGTAATTATAGGTTGGTTTTCTTATTTCTGATGTACTAGGTATTATATTTTTATTTAGAGTATTTACTTCTGTATTTATTAGTTCTAAATTTTATTTATTAATTACTTCTTGTTTTTCATTAATTTCTAGTTTTCCTATGTTTTCTAGAATTTCTGTATATGTTTCACTATCTTCCGAGTCATAATTATCTGTTTCTTCAGCATCTATTGTATTTATTTCTAATTCACTAGTTTCTGATTCTTTATTTTTTATTTTTAATTTTTCTTTAAATTGATTTATCTCGTTTAATAATTTTTGTTCTTTATCTTTTTCTTCTTTTTCTTTCTGTCTTTTTTCATACGAATCTTTTAGCATTTGTAGTTCTTTTTCTAATTCAGCAATCCTACTATTTTTGGTTTCTTCTATTTTTCGTATTTCTTCTGTGGTTTGTTGTTTTATTTTATCTATTTTCTTTTTTCTGTCTATCTCTTCATTTTCTTTTTTTTTTATTCTTACCATGGCTGTCAACTTATCTTCTAATTTTAATTCTTCTTTTTCTAACATTAAATATAAATATTCACCTATTTTCTTATATCTTATTCCTAAATTAGAGAATATTATTTTTATTTTTGATCCTTCGTGATTTTCATATGTTTTTTCGTCTATTATAAATTCTTCTTTGTTCATTTTATTTAAATGTATATAGGTTATGTTGGTATATATATTCTAGACTATCTATTGTTGATTCTAAATTTGCTATTTCTTCTTTTTGTGAATTTATTGAGTTTTTACAAACTCTGACAACTATGTTATACTGATGTCTTTCTATCCTTATTTTTAATTCTTTACGTTTTTCAGATATTATTTGTTTTAATTCTTTATATTTTTGTAATTTTTGTTCGTTATTCATCTAAGCAATTTTGGTGGATATCTAAATCTAATTTTACCATAATTAATAAATTAATCAAATAAATCCAAATATATACTACTTCCGTAACTTTAAATAACGTAGCTCTGATACCAATTGTAAGTGTATACCAATATATATACCAATTGTAGCTCTGATAACTTTAGATAGGTGTAGTATATAATTTGTAAGAGTAAGTATTTGTAAGTATTTGTTTTAACGCAAGTTATGCAAGTTACTTTTAAGTTAAGTTAGATCTAACTTTAAGTTAAATAACGTTAAGTTACGTAAGTTATCCGCACCCATCAAATAACTTTATATGCAATTAACATATAAAAATTGCATCTCAACTTTCAAATAACAGAACAACAAGAACAAATTGAAAATTGAAAAAAAATTGCTTAAACCATTTTTTACGAGAACTGATAAAATTCGTATACGATCTCAAATTTTTGAATCCCGCGACTGTTACACAAATTACTTACAAGTTTTTTAGCAATTTCGCACTTTAATTTTATGAAAACCACAAATAGAATAGAGTTACTTGATCAATACCTGTAATTGGACTGCTGTATTTTTAATATTTTCTTTAAAATTTTAGTCGATCAGCAAAAAAAAAACATGAAGAAAAATATTTTTGAATTTGAATATGTATTTTGAATTTGATTTGAGTTGCTAATTATGAAAAACATTTTTTTAATTTCAATTAGTAGTTGAAATTTAACGGTTGTGGTAAAAAAAGAGTTTTATTGGGTAAAAGAATTTGTAAAATTAAATGTGTCATAAATTATGGAATAATTTTTTCCTTATTTAACTCAAACAGATTAGCATTAAATTAGAAAGGGAATTTCTGATTGTATATGTATTTAAATAGTAATAGTTTACTGAAATACAAAATACATATTACTATTTTTTTTATAATTTTAAAACTGTTGCTATAAAAGTTATAATTAACGCTCTATAGTTGCTATTTCTGAGATTTTTCCTATTTAAAAATACAAAAAATAAAGAAATAAATATGTATCGAGGGAGTAATTTGTATGAGACTAAACTAGAATGCTATTTAGTGTATCATGTATGTATGACGATTTGCTGGAATGTGAAGGATATTGGTTGGACTCTGATACTAATTAAATAAGGGGAAAGGACAAAAATGACACTTCAAATTAAATTATTTCAATGAAAATAGTCATGAAATTTAAATTCCACGTTCTAGCCATTTAATTTGCTGACTTATTCTATACAATATCTACACACTTTCTATACATATCCTATGCATATAAATATTCTATATAAAAATTATACAGTTTTCATGCACAATTTATACAATAATTGTACCTTTTTTTTTTTTACACATTTTATGCAATAATTATATAATTTTTATACACTTTATATATATTTTATACATATACATATTTGATAGAACTATACAATTTCTATAAATATATCTTAGATAGATACATATTCTATATAATAATTATATTATTTTTATATAATTATATTTAATTATTATTTCTAAATAATAAAAAAAAACAAAATATTTTTTCAGTTAAAAAATTTATAGGAAAAAAAACTGAAATATTTTTAAAAGGGGCGAATGACCCAAGTTGAAAACTGTATCAATATTATATATGGACTGTATCTGAATTATGTGGGCCAAAATGATCCAAATTAAAAAATGACTATAAAGTGAAAATAGTATACCCGACTGACCACTTTTGAAAAGATATCAAATTTGAGCTATTTGTTTTAAAAAGTGCTGTAGAGTTTCTTTTTTCCATTAAATAATTGGGAAATGGACAAGAATAGCCACTCGGCTAAAAGAATTGCCGCCGAGTGACCATTGATTTTGAATTTCCAAAATATAGCCGTTTAGGCCATTTTTTGCTACTGCCTTCATGATTTTTTTTGTCTTTTAGCTATTTTTTTTAAATTGCTGCTAAACTTTTTTAAAAAATTCATTGTTTGCTCTCTTTTTCTAAAAAAAATCTTGTTATCTTTTTTTTCACTATTTTTTTCGCAGCTCCATTTTTTTTAAAAAAAGTTATTCTTCTAATTGGTATAGTTTTTCTAACAATCAAATATGATTTCATAACATTGTAATTATTGCTCTTCTTTTTTATCAATCAAATACATGAATCTTTGATACCAAATACAAAGACATATTTTATATAATAGATGTATAAAAATATATCAATGTGGTATAAAAGTGTATCAATATAATATAAAAGTGTATCAATTAAGTATAGAGACTGCATGTGTTCAATTGGATCAAATGGCTACAAAACAAAAATAAATTAAGTCGATTGAGTCCAATTATCTATATTTTTAAATTATGGGTCATTTCTTTTCAAAGTGGTGAGCCCATACCCTTTCCCCTAAATAATTTTTGATATTTGGTACGCTAGCCGCCAACCCACATACAAACATATTTTACATGAATGTGTGTGTTTCTTTTTTTTTTCTTTTCCTCTATTCCTCATTTTGTTTTGTCTAGAAAAAGAATAATCAAAAAGTGTGAAATGATCTAGATAAATAGAGAGATAGCGGTGGCAGAAAATTTGGGCATGTTCTCATTATGTTGTAGGACCATTTTTTATTGTTTACACTAGAGGAGCATGACCCATGTCAGCACGTGCCTAACATTAAAATATTTATTTGTCTTTTCAATCTTAATATATTTAAATAAAATTTTTTAATAAAAGGATTGCATATGTTTTCTAGGATTCATCCGGAATCTAGCATGAGTTCAACATATGTTATTTTAATACGTATTTAGATAATTTAGGTTGTTAACTATTTTAATTTATAATATTTTTTATGTAATTTTCAAATTAATATACGTTACTTTTCTTGTCCAAATTATTGTGGCATTGATAGTCAATTATATTTTAAAAATAATTTAAGTTTTTAATTATTGTGATTTATAATACTTTTCTTCTATTCCAATTTCAGTGACACTAATATAATTTCAAGAGTCGACCAAATATTTTATATCTTTTAAATTTTTAAGTTGTTAATTATTGTGATTTCTAGTATTTTTCATGTAATTTTTTTGAAATATATAACATATTAAATTATTTTTAGATATTTTAAGTTGTTAACAATTGTAATTTATAATACTTTTTAAGTAATTTTTGAATAATATATGCTACTCTCCTTGTCCAGAATTTTGTGTCGATGACAGCCAATTATATTTTTTAAATAATTTAAATTTTTGATCATTGTGATTTATAATATTTTTTTTATCTCAACTTATGTGACACAATGCTTAAATGATCATAATAATTAATTAGGGATGATATAGTAAAATCACGACTGAAGAAGCTGAAGTAGAAATCAGTCAATTTTTTTTTGTTAATTATTGTTATTTATAGTACTTTTTAATTCATTTTCAAATAATATATGTTGCTTTATATCTTCTTCTGTCCCGTCCCAATTTATGTGGCACTAATATAATTTTGATAGTCAATCAAATATTTTATGTTCACATATCATTTTGTTATTCTTATTTTTCTAATACATAAATGACTTATAATAAGGAGTGATATAGTAAAATCATTGTTCGAAAGACGAAAATTTAATTTAAAAAATTAAGAGCTAATTTCGTATTTTATGTCTATTTTATTTTTCATTAAATATTATTTATTTTATTAATACCTAGATGACTCATAATAATTAATTAAGAGCAATTAATTATGTTATTACTACAAAAATTAATATAATTTTATCATATCCAAAAGTAATCATCGATAATTCACCGGAATAGTATATTAATTAAATATAGGATGCTATATTTGCATATGCAAAATATGATATTATTAAACATTATTGGATAGTGCATTATATTTATCTTTCACAATAATAAAATTTTACTATATATTTTTCTTTATTTCTTTTTAACTTGATACATATTGACCCAACACAAATTCTAAGAAAATATTCATTAGAAATTTATTTTATTAAATTAAATTTATTAATTTTGTAATTTAAAAATTTAAAGTTAAGTTTAAATATTAGTATTTCTATATAAGAAAAAAATAATTTAAAATTTAAATTTACTAAAATAAATAAATAAATAAAAAGATTATTTTTATATAAAATTCAATTGAAATAATAAAATTTATTTACTTAAAATATTTAGTTGTAATTAATTAAGATAATTTTTTATTTTGTCATAATTTATGCTGCACCGATAAAATTTTGAGAGTTGAATAGAATTTTTATCTATTTTTAAAAAAATAATTTAAATCGTTAATTATTGTGATTTATAATAATTTTTACGTAATTATCAAATAATATATTTACTCCTTGTGTCCCAATTTATGTGGTTTCGATATAATTTTGAGAGTCAACTAAAATTTTTATGTATCTTTTAAATATTTTAAGTTGTTAATTATTATGATTTACAGTACTTTTTTTTTATCTCAATTTATGTGGCATTGCTAAAATAATGAGAGTCAATAAAATTTTTATATGTCTTTTAAATATTATAAGTTATTAATTATTGTGATTTGTGGTAACAAATTAGTTTTGAATATGATAGTCAATTAAATAAATTAAAATTGTTTACTTCCAATATGTAGTTATAGTTAATTAATATAAATTAATAAAATATATTAAATATTTAAATCATTATGATGAAACAATGGAATTATTATATATTGGGGCCAGATATGTAATTAAGTGGAAGTAGAGGGTTTTTTTGGTAAGAGTTAATAAAATTTCTATATGTCTTTTAAATATTTTAAGTTATTAATTATTGTGATTTGTGGCAACAAATTAATTTTGAACACGATAGACAATTAAATAAATAAAATTTTTTTAATTTCAATATGTAGTTATAGTTAATTAATATAAATTAATAAAATATATTAAATATTTAAATTATTATGATAAAATAATAAAATTATTATATATTGGTGCATGGTATGTAATTATGTGGAAGTAATTGGGTTTTTTGGTAATTGGAAGAGGTGGTCGAAACCACCTCTTCTATATAATAGAAAAGTATGGTTGCACATGACGTATCAAATTGTTAGGATCGTTTGATTATAGATAGACTAATGTAGAAGCCCGTGTAAGTACGGATTCATTATATGTTATTTTTTTATTTGGTATAGATGAAATTTAAAAAAATAATGAATTTTTTATATATTTTTAAATATTTTATGTTATTAGTTATTGATTTATAGTATTTTTACATAATTTTGGATATTATATGCTATTTTTTTGTTCCAATTTATGTGACATGATGGAATATTTGAGAAAGTCAATCAAATTTGTTATATAGTTTTAGATATTTTAAGTTGTTAATTATATTATGATTTATACGACTTTCTACGTAATTCTCAAGTAATATCGCTCTATTGCAAATAATATGACATTAATAGAATTTGAAAAGTCAAGCAATTTTTTTTTTGCATCTTTCAAATATTTGAGATTGATAATTATTGTGATTTATATTATTTTTCATGAAATTTTCAAATAATGTATACGGATTAATGTTGCATTATTTTGATTTACATCACTTTTCACAAAATTTTTAAATGATATATCTCAATTTTTGTTGTACTGATAAAAAGTCAATCAAAATTTTTTATGTATCTCCAAATAATTTGAATTATTGATTGTTATAATTTATAATATTTTTTACATAATTTTTAAATATATATATATATAATTATATTTTTAATAGGTTTTTAGATTTTTTAAGCTATTAGCCATTGTAATTTATAATACTTTTTTGGCATTGTAATTTAATATTTTAAGTTGTTAGCTATTATAATCTATAATACTCTTCTTGTTCAAAATTTTGTGACGTTGATAGTCAATTATATTTTAAAAATAGTTTAAGTTTTTAATTATTGTGATTTATAATACTTTTCCTTCTATTCCAATTTAAGCGACACTGATATAATTTCGAGAGTCAACCAAATATCACGATTGAAGTAGCGAGGCAGACATGTCTTAAATGACTCATAATAACTAATTAGAAGTGATATAACAAAATTGCTATAAAAATACATATGAAAAAAATTTAAATGAGTCTCATATCAGATGCCAAATTAATTTAAAACATCAATAGTTAATCTATTATTTTATATCTATTCTATATTTTTTATTAAATATTATTAATTTTTTAATACTTAAATGACTTATAATAATTAGTTAGGAGTGATATAATAAAATTACGATCGAAACACCTGAAACATGCATGTCATAAATGTGTATTTTATTCTTTATGAAATATTATTAATTTTCTAATATGTAAATGATATATAATAATTAATTATGGATAATATAGTAAAATCACAAAATAAGTAGGTAGCTGAAAGCAGGCATGACAATAGCTAGTTGCCTGCTTGAGTTGCCAGCTAACTGGTGCTTATATATAGTAGTAATAAAAGTTAAAACATGAATAATTTAATTATTTATATATTAATTTTATATAATATTAGATATGAAATTAGAATAAATGTTATTCACATATTAATTTTATATAATATTTGATGCAAATGCTCTATAAATATTATTTTTGTATTAATTTTATATTATATTTAATTTTATTTTAGTAATTCTACATAATTAATACCTACATAACTTATGCGAGAATTTATACATAATTTTATGTGGGATTAAAGATGGGTGAAAAAAGTTATGCTGATATTAATTATACATAAATTATATAATAAAATTACACTCTTACCCTTGTTAATTAAATTTAGATTATTTTCTTATTTTGTGCATTTCTTTCGATTCACTTTACAAATAAATATTTTTGAAATTAAGCAAAAATAATTCATGTATTGTAATTCCTACGTAACTTTATACCTTTATACCTACATAAATAATATCTGCTTAAGTAATATTCCATAACTAATTATACCTACATAAATAATATTTGCATAACTAATTCGTACATAACTAATACCCACGTAACTTTAACCAGTAACCAAACATACCTTAGTTAATGGAAATCAGACAATTTTACATGTGTTTTAAGTACTGACTCTATTAATTTGGAATTGACTTTTATTTTGCGTGTGAAAGCACAAAATTTGATTAAATCTTGAATTTTAAAGGATAAGTTTGTTTATGTTTTACAGGAGAAAATGTCCAAAATCATTTCTCAAGTTTATACATCCACTATCAACAAACACTACTTCACTAATCGATCAGGTTTCCGCTGAAACATCTATTAGGGGTTGGGTCACCCCTCCTATCAAAGAAAGAAAGGGGTGTATTGTCCCTATATATGACGTGGAGCAGTAAGGAGTCGAAGACGAAGACAAGTTATATTGAAATTAGTTATCGAATTAGGTATTATTTTTTATAGACTATTTGATTTAATGTATTAAAATTACACGCTTTTAATAATTAATAATAAAAAAACATTTATTTACAAAACCCTCTTCTTTATTTAATAGAAAAAGGGTCTAAGGGACCTCACGGATAATTTTTGTTATTTTTATTATCTTATCTGAAATAATTAATTTTGGTACGTACGCAAAAAGTATCATCCTGAAAACATTTTTATATAATCTAAGACAAATTCTATGGCCTGGAAAGTGGGACTGAGGTGGTGTGGATGGGGCTATAAGTATGGGGTGAAGATGAGGTGTGTATGGGTGGGAGGTGGGAATGACGCAATCAATAATGTAGATTGTCACTTGCGGAACTTATTTCTCTCCTTCTATTAGATTTTACTCATTTTTAATGTACTTGTTTTTTCTAGAGAAAAATATTTTTCAAAAATTTTAACAAAGAAAATTAAAAAATGTTTTTCTCCTTGCAAAACACATCCTTAGTCTAAATTAACAATAAAATATCATTAGTTATAATGAAGTTATTCGTTACGGTTAATGTTTAGATTAATATCGACCCAAAAAGAAGTTAAGGACTTAAATCAAGGCGATCCAATTTATAAGTCATGATGACACCTACTTTATTCCGCCAATAGGTGTACTAAACCGTTGCCCGAAGCTACACGTAATGGGCTAACTTGGTGAAAAATTTCCTAAATGCTAGAAATCAACATTTAAAGAGTTAACACAGCAATAAAGCAGTCACAACAGTCTAATAGATAGATAAAGGGGCAACAACCATTCCAAGACTCAGTAATGTCGATACTAGAGCCACTACAAATAAACTACAAGTATTAAATAGTCAAATACAATCTGTCACAAAAATGGAAGACTTGACATAGATAAATAGAAGAAAAAATGACAACTCCTGCACCGAGAGCTCACCCAATCTCCAAAATCAATCCTGCACGAGCGCCACATCAACGGTGACAACTAGTACTCAAATCTGCACAAAAAATGTACAGAAGTGTAGTATGCGTACCGAAACCATAGATACTCAGTAGGCATCATCGACCGACTGAGATAAATCATGGTATAAATACGATAAGATACAAAATAAAGTAAACTAAGTCAAGGTATAAGGCAAACCTGGAAATAAGCTCCAACACTGTTGTACATGAATAAATAAATAAATTCAGAATACTAAGTAAAAATTACACAACTCTAACTACAAAAATTGGCCCCCATAAGCCAATAAGTGTAAAAAAGTAAATAACCCAATGCATGACTCCATAAGCCTAGAGCGTACAATCAAGAGAGATAAACAATCGAAAATTCATGAATCTATCGAATATCAGCTTTAACCATCAACTATCCATACCAAATCATATCATTCCCAACTCAATCGAAACTCATATCCTCATTATCATATCATCCCTAATAGTATCAACATTATAACATCATTTGCCGGACTTAAATCAAAACTCATAGTTCAATATCATCATCAATTGCCGGACATGAATCAAAAATCATAGTATCAATATCACTATCAATTGCCGGACTTGTGTTGATACTCTTAGTATCAATATCATTATCAGTTGCCAAACTTAAATCAAAATTCATATAAATAGTCCTTAACCATATACCATACCAATAAACCATATAAGTAAACTATACCAATAAACTATTCAATATCAAAGTCCCCAAAATAGGCATAAATAAGGGTATACCATGTGTAAATAAGTCTAAGAAAACTAACACAAGTCTTGGCCTAAGGTGGGTAGGAGGACCCAATTCTAATCCTTGAAATCCATTTTTAGACAAATTCTACCTCGAACTAGGCTAAAGTATCTAAATTTATTTCTAGATGTTGAATAAGCCACAAGTCAATTATGGATAAATTACGATTTCAAGATAACCTAAATAGTTTAACTAAATTAAATATTTTCAATCATACCTCCAATACCTAAATCCCATCCCATATCTAGCATAATATCATAATCGTACTATGAAATAACTTAATTTATGAAGAGGGTAAACCTAACCTACCTGGACGCCGAAGAAAAGCCCAAAGAATCAACTAAACCACCGATTTTAATTTTTTGAGAAGCTTTCGCAAGGTGATACGCTATCAAAATCAAAAGCTACTCATAAAAAAACAATGATAACCATATTGCACTATTATTCTTCGAATCCAAAATCAAGTAGAATTCTCACACGGGGCCATTTACGAAATTATATTTTTGAAACCAACACAACGTCCCTTTATTCTCAAGGAACATTTATCCTAGAAAACAGATGAATTCTAAGCTTTAATGGTGCTACAATCAAGCCACAAAGATTCTTGGGATTTAGAAAAAGATGAAGGATTCTATCAAGAAATTAATCAAAGCTTACCACAAATTCGAAGAAGAAACACATAAATTAACTTTACCCAAACTCCAAAATCACCCACAAATGATTCTCCCAAGTTTTACCACTATTTAGGGTTCACAATTTTAGAGAATTGAAGAAAAATGGTGAAAATCGGGCTAAGTGGGGGTATTTATACCCTTCCCAGACCCACCAATGCTGCTTAAGTGGATATCGGGTCTCTTAAGCAACACTTTCTGTCTCAGCACAAGCTGCATAAGTTACCCTAGTATCACTTAAGTAATGTTCGCTTACATAAAACATGCCTCACTTACGCGATACCACTGGGCCAAGCCAGGTCGCTTAAGCAACTGACTGGTCACGTACGTGATGCACCAACACTAGCTGAGACTTGAAATTCATCCAAAATCCTGTTTATATAAACAAATTATGATACCCTATCAAATTTAACGTTTAAGGCTCATTGGCATAGTTAAAATTTCCATCTAAGGTCATTTTGATGAAAAGTGGATCCCACACCCACTTATCATTTTTCTTAATTTTTGACCAATAGCTTAAAATGAGTCTGAAAGCATCTAGACCCAAACCAAGGGTCCTCCCAGCCTAAAAGCGATGTTCCAAAGCTGATGGAACAGTCGGAATTGGTATACGAGGTTGTTTGACTTAATTTTTCACCCAGTAGCCAACTTGAACCAGCAAAGACTCCAAAATAGAGAATTGACTCTAAAAACCAAACGAACTGCTCGGTAACCAAATTGTCAGCTCTAGTAAATCATAATTGACTTGGGCAGCTACAAGAAATCTCTAAGTGGCAAAAATGAGTAGAAATACAGAAAATGACCTGGAGGGTCATTATAATATCCACTACTAAAAAGCTTTCATTTGCAAAAGTAAAAGATTAGGATGTACCTGAAGCCTCGAACAGGTGAGGATACTAGGACTACATCTTGCTTTTGATCTCCCAAGTGGCCTCATTTACTGGGCGGTGCCTCCACTGAACCTTAACTACTGGAATCTCTCTAGTGCAATCGCCTGACATCACTAGCCAAAATGAGCACAGGCTTCTCTACGAAGGTCAACAACTAGTTCAATTAAACTATGTCCCATCTAAGAACATTACAAGGGTCAAGAATATATTGCAGCAATATAGAAACATGAAAAACTGGTTGGACAATAGCAAAATCTGAGGGTAAGACTAACTCATAATCCACCTCACCAATAGCAAAATCTGAGGAAGGTCAATAGGTGTTTTCGGATGAGTTTTGGATTTTTTGGACCTCGTTTAGACCATGTTTGAGTGCCCAAAATAGTGGGTCAACGCGATCTTGACGCATCGCGTCGACCATCGCATCGATGGATGATTTCCCCCCCCAGATCTAGTGCGAATTCTAGTGAACCAACGTGGACTTAACACTACGCGTTGGCTAACGCATTGATGCCAACGATGTAGTGCATTGGCCTATGCGTCGGTAACACAGTTTTCAGTCATTAAAAGACTGCATCCTTGGGGGTAATTGGGTCTTTTTCCCACGAACTTCAGCCCCTAAAACACGAAATTAAACCTTTTGGAGAGCAATTGTACTTATTATTCCTTAAAATACTCAAGAACAAGAACCCTAGAACATTCAATTTCAAATCAAGAACTCAAGAACTCACCATCAATCCCTCAGAATTCAGTCACTAAGGTAAGTGAAGTGTTCATCCAAGGGTCCCTTCCCCCCTTAGAGTCCAAGAAACTATTTTTAAACATCAAGTATGTGAGATTCATGAATTCCATGTTGGGTTTGATGATATTCATGTTTATAATGATTAAATAGGTTTAAAATCTACGTTTCATGATAAATTTCATGTGGGGTTAATTGAATTATATGTGTTATCATCTGAGGTCATGCTAAAGCCTTCAAATTATGAATTTGATATTTGGAATTATGTACTCACATGTCGATTGGTATTATGTGCCTATTTTATGCTTTTCAAGTGATTGATGAATTAAGCATATGAGTTGAATAGTGGAATTATATCATGTTAGCATGTATTCAAGTTCATGCCATACAAGTGTTTGTTAAAATGCCCCAATGAATGAATGATGATCAAGTACTTAGTTTACATATTTCAAGTTTGTGCCATGTCTTTTAATTTATGCTATCGAGTCCTGGAGGTACTTGTACCCGACAATTTAGATGTTTACCTAGAGCCATGGTCAGTTATAAATCAGTAGTACTCTCAGTCAGTCACAGAAATCAGGAAAAAAACTTAGTTGACTCAGTACTATTCCAGTCTAGTTCAGTACTCAACCCAAACCTTATAAACTCAGTCAGCTAATAGAATTTAGTAGTATTTCGTCTGTCAACAGAACTTATAAATCTCGTTCAATTCAGTTAAATAGTATTATCAATAATAGTTCAGTCCAACCTAGTACAGACTAGAAATCAATTCAGTGTCTATTCAGTTGGGAGTAGGATTCAGCACCGAGCGAGCCCAGGGATGGGGGCATTCCTGCTAGTAGAGGGTTTGACCCTTAGTAGCAATCCCTGTGATGTATGAGCTAATGCTAACATATTTGAGGCTTTTAACTAAGAATAATTGCAAGTCTTAAGTAACTTTGGTCATTTTTGATTGTTTATGTTTGATTTTGCAGTAGAAGCTATGATGCAAGAGAACCAATAAGAATGGAAGCAAAAAAGTTAAAATCTGAAGTAATTCGAAGAGAGGTGTGGTTGATGACATTTCTGATAAGTCATTAGCCTTGTAATAAGTTATCATCTTTATCGTCAGTCTCAGACAGAGAATGTACCTGAGTTGAGAGTTGTGATGACATTTTATGATAAGCCGTCAAGGAGCTGATAGGTCATCAAAGTTGTCGTCATCCTAAGGCAGAACATGAGGGTTGAGGTAGAAACTTGATGACATTTGTGATAAGTCGTCAAGGAGTTAATAGGACGTCACCAGTTATCGTCAGCTTTAGGAAGTGAGTATCAAAAACAAAAGGAGCTGACGACATTTGTGATAAGTCGTCGGCCTCCTGATAGGTTATAACGAATGGCGTTACCTAATCCGAGGAATTGCTGAACTTAATTATTTTATTTTCATAATTAGAGAACTATTTAAAGCATTGTTTAGGGTTTTCTTAAGAGTTCTGAACCTTGAATTTAAAGACACGTATTTTGATATTTTCTCTCTCTAATTTCTTGGCTTAAAAAAGCATTTACTTTAAAGAGATTTTAGTCATTATTTTGGGATTTCTATTGTGATCTAATTTGTGATTCACTTGTCATTATTCATCTTGTGGTAAGTTTATCTTTCAAAGTCTGAATTTATCTAGTTGTATTTACTATTACATCATGTGTGGCTAAATTCCTTTAACCTGAATTATGGCATCTAGGGGTAAGTTTTGATATGATGCTAAGTGTTCAAGATTCGAAAGGTAATAGGAATCTTTGATAATTCTGAGGTTTTAATTATCGTTTATTGGTTGCAAATGATAGATAACTCCTACTTTTATTTACTTGAGAAAGAAATCAAATATAGTGGGAAGTGAATTATTAACAGGGACTTGGAAGCACTAAAAACTTCCATTTAATAATTGATGCTGTAACAAGGTTGATTAACCTGAGGTAAAATCTGGTCATGAATATAAATTCCCTAAGTCCAAGAGGATTAGGTAATTAAATGCTTAAGTAGGTCGAGAGACATTTAGGCATAACTTCGATAAAGATAACTTGTTGTCCTACCTACTGTGAGAATCTTGAACCACCATTAGCATTTGTCAAGTGCCAAAACCCCCAGTGAACATAATTTTGTTTTTTCAATAAACTCTTAATTACAAACACTGTAACTAAAGTGAACAACAATTATTTGTTAATCTCCAAAACCCCCATTTTATTTTTTTGTATCATCTGTTTGAATTCAACTTGTAGCTATAGTTTCAAACTAGTTTAATCACCACTCACATTGTTCCCTGTGGATTCGACCCCGACTCTAAAGTTGGGTAAATATATTGACGATGACCGCCTTGCACTAAATTGATGTGTAACTTGAGCGTTATCACCCTGCGTTACAGAACTACATAGCCAGCGTAGGTTGAGATATCTTCCTGCCAGATATCATGAGGGTTTATATATTTTATTTGAGTTATCCTGCCAGTGAGAATTGACGATAGAGCTTCCTGTCAGAGAGGGTTAACTCACAACTTGTCCTTATCCATGGCATGATATTGACACCGTTTTAACTGGGGTTATAGGATGGATCCAATCATATTAGAGAGGGGCATGTCGGTTAGATGATTACCTCTCACAGTCTCAGTTTCAGTCCTAGTCTTAGAATAGAACTAAGTTCAGTTCTACAGATTCAGAACTATCAGATATAGTTACTCAGCTTAGTACAAAACTCTGTATAGTTCCATGAAATTCAGGACTGTCAGATACAATCATTCAGATAATCAGTAATACAGTATCAGTAAACTCAGATATCAGTTATTAGTATTCATACTTAGTACTCAGTATTATCATGATCTCAGTTAAAGTCTATGTATTCATGCATGTACTCTTATTCAGTCATACTTATGTTATTCAGTCAGTATTGTTCGTACATATAAACCCATGCATTTCAGCCTACCTCACTAAGCATATCAGTACATTCAAAATACTGACGCATATTTTTTGCGCTATGATATCTTATATCATAGGTTCAGACGCACAAGCTCCAGAGCACCCTTAGCAGTTCAGATCTTCAGCTTTCAGTGTAGTTGTGAGTCCTCATAGTTCAAGGACATACTTGTTATTTTTAGTATTTCAATATTATTTTTCAGTAGTCGGAGTTAGTTGGGGACTTTTCCCATAAACTTCACAGTTCAGACAGTTTAGAGGCTTTCCAGACTAGAGTATTTTCAGACAGTTGTTCAGTTTTACAGTACTTATATTCAGTTTTGGTATTTTGATACCGCATTCAGATTTATTTACAGATTTGAACCTTATGGTATATGTTTTCACCTATTTCCACAATCATTGCAGTATTTATTACAATGTTATTAGAGCAGGTACCAGTCATAAGTTAGCTTTGGTCCTTTGGGATTATGAGCACCATGTAGCATCCGGGGTACAGACTCAGGGCGTTACACTATAGTAAAATTTCATAGTTAATATTTAATATTTGACACGTGTTGAAACTTGTTGTATCAATAGCGACCTTTTGGCTATAAAAGATTATTTAAAATAAATTATTGAAGTTATAAACATTTTTGCTTTGAGTATTAAAAACTCGTGGTAATAGATGACTTAATAATAGCTAATTATATTTCATGACAAATAGTTAAGATTTAAATTTATTATTATGATTAAATTTTGTAGCTAATAATTTTTTTATGATAAGCTGAAGTTTATTGTAATATTACTAATGTAGAGTAATTGGATATGTTAATTGTTTGATTTGATCCAATACTACATGGCAACTTGCGAATTTTAAATATAATGGTAATAAATATGTGATTATATCTAAATAATTTTGATTACCTAATTATATTGAACTTAAATATAACTCTGCTAAGTCTCAAGTGGGTAGGTTCCAAGGCTAGGGATGTAGATAGGTACAAGTTGTGGTATTCAGGTAGTGATAGACGTAGGAATGACGTAGGTATCTTAGTGGATGAGGAGCTTAGGGGCAAGTAGTGGAGGTTAAAAGGGTTAGTGATAGGGTTATGACTATCAAGTTGGTCTTGGGGGGGTTTACCTCGAACATCTGTAGTGCGTATGCACCACAGGTGGGCCTGGCCAACGAGGAGAAGAAGAGATTTTGGGAGGTTTTGTACGAGGTGGTTAGAGGCGTGCCTAGTTCGGAGAAGATTTTCATAGGAGAGGATTTCAATGGACATATCGGGTCTTTGCAGTTAGGGTACAATGATATGCATGGGGGCTTTGAGTTCGGGGTTAGGAATGATGCGGGAGCTACTCTCTTGAAGTTTGCGAGGGCCTTTGGATTGGTGGTAGTGAATTCCATCTTTCTGAAGAAGGAAGAGCATTTGGTTACTTTTTGTAGTAGGATAGCCAAGACTCAGATTGACTTTTTGCTGCTTAGGAAGGGGGATAAAGCTTTGTGTAAGGATTGTAAGGTAATTTCGAGTAAGAATCTTGCAACCCAGCATAGACTCCTGGTGATGGACTTGATTATCAAGAAGGGCAAGTTGAGGTGGGGTGGGAAGGGTCGACATAGAGTTAGGTGGGGTAGTGACTCTGGTTAGTGCTTTAGAGATAGAGGCAAAGTTGGAGGGGAAGAGGGTGTGGGAGTATAGGGGGATGTGAATAGTATGTGGGATAGGGCTGCTGGTTGGATCAGAGAGTTTGCTAGGGAGGTGTTGGGTGTTTCAAGGGGCTGGTCTGGCCGGTATCAGAGGGATTGGTGGTGGAATGAAGATGTTAAGTAGAAGGTGGAGATGAATAAGCTAGCTTACGCTAAATTGGTTGAGAGTAAGGATGAAGAAGAGTAGCGGGTGAGCAGGTAGGAGTAAAAGCTAGCTAAAAAAGAGGCTAAGTTAGCAGTTACGGCTGCTAAGTCAGCAGCTTTTGAAAGTTTGTATAAGGGGTTAGAGGAGAAAGATAGGGAGAAGAGGTTGTTTAGGCTTGCCAAGGTTAGAGAGCGGAAGGGTCGTGATCTGAACCCGATGAAGTGCATTAAGGGGGAGGATGGCAGAGTTTTGGTGAAAGATGCCCTCATTAAGAAAAAATGGCAGTCGTATTTCCATAGGCTCTTAAATGATGAGGGGGACAGAGGTATTGTGTTAGGGGAGTTGGAGCTTTTCGGAGAGTGTCATGACTTTGGATTTTGTTAGCGTTTTAAGGTAGAGGAGGTCAGTGAGTCTATTCACAAGATGCGAAGGGGCAGGGCAATAGGGCCCGATGAGATTCCGGTGGATTCTTGGAAGTTCTCTGGTGGGGCAGGTTTGAGGTATCTGACCAACTTGTTTAACAATATTTTTAAGTCAGAAAAGATGCTTGAGGCATGGAGATGGAGCACGATGATTCCCTTATATAAGAACAAGGGTGACATTCAAAGTTGCAACAACTACCGGGGTATTAAGTTGTTGAGTCATATGATGAAAATTTAGGAGAGGGTGGTGGAGCGAAGGTTGAGGAAGATTGTGCCTATTTTGGAGAATCAATTTGGTTTTATGCCTGGTCACTCCACGACTGAGGCAATTCACCTTGTGCGGAGACTGGTAGAGCAATATAGAGAAAAGAAGAGATCTTTACATGGTGTTTATTGACTTGGAAAAAGCGTATGACAACGTCCCTAGGGAGGTTCTTTGGAGATGATTGGAGGCGAGAGGGGTCCTGGTGGCATACATCAGAGCGATTACGGACATGTATGAGGGTGCAAAGACTTGGGTAAGGACAGTGGGAGGAAATTCTGAGCATTTCCCGATCTTGACAGGGTTGCACTAGGGATCAACTCTTAGTCCATTTTTATTCGCTTTGATGATGGATGTGTTAACGCGGAATATACAAGGCGAGGTGCCTTGGTGTATGCTTTTCGTGGATGATATAGTTTTGATTTATGAGTCACGAAAAGGGGTTAATGATAAGCTGGAGGTTTGGAGACAAACCCTGGAGTCTAAAGGTTTTCGGTTGAGCAGGAGCAAAATGGAGTACTAGAAAGGCAAGTTTAGCGACTCGAGGCGTGAAGAGGAGGTGGTAGTGAAGTTGGATTCTCAGGCGGTTTGCAAGAAGGTAGTTTTAATTATCTTGGGTCTATGATTCAGGGGAATGGAGAGATAGATGAGGATGTCTCTTACCGTATTGGGGCTGGTTGGATGAAATGGAGGCTCGCTTCAGAAATTTTATGCGATAAGAAGGTGCCCCTCAAGCTAAAAGGAAAGTTCTATAGAATTTCAATCCGGCCTTCTATGTTGTATGGAGCAGAGTGTTGGCCGGTTAAGAATTCTCATATCCAAAAGATGAAAGTGGCAGAAATGAGAATGTTGCATTGGATGTGTGGTTTCACAAGGGCTGACAGGGTTAGGAATGAAATTATTCGGGAGAAGGTGGGTGTGGTATCTGTGGAGGATAAAATGCGAGAAGTGAGGTTGAGATGGTTTGGTCATGTGATGAGGAGGGGTATGGATGTCGCAGTTCGTAGATATAAGAGGTTGGCCTAGGAAAGTTCCAAGTGGGGTAGGGGTAGACCGAAGAAATACTGGAGAGAAGTGATTAAACGTGACATGGAGCAGTTATAGTTGACTGAGGACATAACCCTGAATAGGAAGATATAGAGGAAAAATATTTGGATAGAGGGCTAAGGGTGGATGAGTCGTAGTCAGTAATTAGGTGGACGCTGGTGTCCTTTGTTTGGCAATGTACAATATTTTGTGGATGTCGTACCTATGTTATTTTATCAGGTTCTATGCTTTTGATGCTTTTGTATACTGTCTTGTATCTTGAGCCGGGGGTCTATCGAAAACAACCTCTCTACCTCTTTAGGGGTAGTGGTATGGACTGCGTACACTCTACCCTCCCCAGACCCCACTTTGTGGGAATATAATGGGTTGTTGTTGTTGTAAGTCTCACTGAAGCATAAAAATATTATATTTATCAATCTAATATGATTAGAGGTGTTAATCGTACGATTTAATTCAATTTTACATTTTATAAATCTTAAATATAATTTAAATAAATACTTAATTGTATTTATTTCAATTGACTAATCATGTCAATTTTTTCCCAAACTTCAATAAATTTCATTCAAACTTCATCCCGACTAATTGTTTTCAGAATTATTATTTGACTCAAATATATTTGTCAATTTTAGTATAATTAGAGGTGTTTATCCTTCTACTGATCGATTCAAATTCAGTTTTCTAAGATCCTACGTATAAGTTTAATATATATATATATATATATATATATAAAATAATAAAATTAAATATAGAAAAAGAAGACAATCTTCAACCGTAGACAATTTATATGACAACTTATAATTTCAAACTTATCAACTAACTTCTTTTACCTATTCAACGTTGTATTTTATCTTATTGCAACATGGTGTTTTTGAATATTAGTTGCACTTTTTTAAATATGTATAATTATTTTTTTCATTGAAAATTGTAAAGATATTTTTTATGTTTGATACTTTATTACTTTGAAATTAGCGCTTTTTTTAAAAAATATATTTAAGCACTTATTTCCTCCAAAAGTATTCATGAAATTTTTTTATTAATTGTTGAGGTAGTATGTATACTAATATTTGTATTTGCGGGATATAAAAATATTATTAAAAAACGTGACAATTAAATATTTTATAACTTATTTAACATGTTAAATTATATTTATTTACTTTGTTTTATTCAACAAAAGTTAGTTCAAATTATATTCTTTACATTATCTTTCTCTGTTTCTGTAATTTCTAAAAATAATATTTAAATGCGTTTTCTAATTTATTTTTAAACCTTTAATTAATTAATGTCACACTTTATCAAAACATGCAATGTAAATTAGACTAGAATTTTTTTAAAAAATATTATACTTTGATGAAAATAATTAATACGCGTACACTAATAAAGATGGATATATTGGCAATTTAAATATTTTTTCTTAATTTTCAATTATTGATAGTTTTTTTTTTTTTTGAATTTTTTATTTTAAATCTTGATATATTAAGTCATATAGTTTATATAATTTTTATATTTTTAATTCTAACTAGAAAAAATTAAAATTTTAAACTCATATCTCTATTTAAATTCAAATTGAAATAACTGAACATTGTAGAAGTATGAATCCCCTATGATAGGAAACTTTAATTTAGATTTAAGTTTTACGTTATTTATATTAAAAAAATCTGAATAGATCTTTTTGTTTTTTCTAATTTTAATCATAAAATAATTTTCAAACTTACAATTTCATGGTGATGATATTGCCATTGCAATATTATTTTGTTTCTCTTACTCTATGTAAATAGGTTAATAGCCTTATTTTATTTTTAAATTTTCTATTTTAAACTTGATATTTAAGTCATACAACTCATTTAAAATTATATAAGTTTAATAAATGTAAGTTAAAATTCATATCCATTTTAGATTTAAACTGAAGTAATCGAATATTGCGAAAGTATAATTTCACCAATAGAAATTAGGACACCTTAATATGAATTTAAATTCATATTATATATATTAAGAAAACTAAATTGACATTTAATTTTTTGAAATTCCTCCCGAAATATAATATTCGAACTTAAATTATATAATAATTGACATTTGTCATTACAATATTATTTTGTTTCTCCTACTATGTATAGATAAATTATATAGATTTTCTAATATTAACAATTTTTATTTGAAATTTCAATCTATATAAGTCATTTTAAATTCGTACAGTTTTTAAAATTTTCAATTCAAATTCAAAAAATACTAATTCAAACTTAATAATATTCATTTTTAATTAGACACTATCAATTAAGATTTTTTAAAAATATGAAGTATATAACAAATTAATAACAATATTATAGAGGACCAAAAAAGTTGAAAAGGAATATATTTTTTAAAATTATATTAATGTCATTTAAATACTTGACTTTTCTCATTAACTTAAAGTAAAGTATACATAATTTTACTATGTATTTTATTACTATTTTCATTAAATAATTTTGTTCTTTATATTTTCTCATTAAATAGTATTAATAGCATTTGTACATAGAAGAAAATAATAATAATAATATTATAATATAATAATAATAATAATAATAATAATAATTAAAAAAAACATACAAAGACCAATTGGACAATTAAAAACCTTTTCAAAACAAAACCTCCCACCACCACCGCACTTTTCTTCAATTTCCCCCCAAAATTAAAAATTACCAAAAATTAAAAGATTCCCTTCCAAAATTTAAAAATTAAATAAATTCACCTAATCTCTCTTTTTATTTAACAACCCTAATCTCTCTTTCTCTTTTTTCCATTCCTTCCTTGTTCCCCACAACCCTCTTGCCCCTCACTATTTCATATACCCATCTATTAATTTAATTTGATTTTTCTATGCATGATGTTTGCCTAACTACTTTAGTTTTTTTTCTTTGTAGATTTTAAACACGAAATTCTCCTAGTAAATGAGATAAGTTTTTACTATATGAATATTGCTTTGGATTATGTAGTTTTTTTTTTTAAATTAATGTAAAGGTAGTTTTCTGCTTGTGTGGGTATTAGAATTTATATGAAATTTGAGATTTATATTTACAGATTATAAGAAGTTTACGATTTTTTTTACTTATTTGGTTGCTTTGTATTTTTTTTAATTTTTTATTTGTTAATTTTAGTGAAAAATTATCTAAGATATATTTTTTCTCCTTGAATTCTATGTATACACACATTTGCATGTAATGATCCTTATTTTCTTAGTGTTAAAATACTTTATTATTATCAACCAGTGTAGTAGTGAAATAAGAGAAAATAAATAATAAATTAAGATGGATGTTGATTAAATTAATGTTCGATTGAAGACTGTGGAAGGAGAAATTATGAAGCCAGGATTCATGCAAGATGGTGTTTTAAAAGAGTTATAAAATGCAATTATATGTAACTTTTGTTACTAACAAAGCTTGTGGAATATTCTTTAAATTATAGTAATATGAATGTTGAAATTTATTTTGAAATTTCTTTTTAGCTTTCATTATATTATAAAAATTCTTGTAGTTAATAATGCTTATGACAATATTCCTCAATTTATAGTAATGAATATTTATAGTTATGACTAAACCTAATTATAATTATCAAAAATTAACTAATTTTCGCATTCCATTGCTAATTCAAATGAGCTATGAGATATGCACTGTGTAGCAAAAAGAATAAATTCTTGGCTACGTCACAAAAATGTTTGTGGCAAATACTCAAGTATATAGCTATGTATTTTTTATTTGGTAGCTAAATATAATTATGGTTAATATAAGACTAAAATACAAAATGGCCACACATTTTAAATATCATAGCAAATAAATCAAGTTTTTTGCCACAATAGAAGACATTGTGGCTATAATATAAAAATTATTATAGATTTTATTTGTCATGGGAAAACGTATTTGTCACAAGTATATGTTTCGTAGCAAGAATTTTTTTATCATCACAATTACAACATAATTTTTTTGTAGCTGTAAGTATTAGCAGTTAACCATGGACCATGTAAAGTCTGTAGCTAATTTTTAGTTACACCACTTTTTGCTATGAATGCTACGGAAAAAAACTAGTGGCTAAAGTGTTTAGCCATGAAACTTTTCAAATTTAGCTATGATGTATTCTGAAGCTATATATGCATTTTGTTGTAGCAAGAATCCTCCTACGGTTAGAGATATCAACTTGCTCCATCAAGTTGGCTAAAGACTGAATGTCCCATGCCAATGACCTCTGAGAAAGGCATCTGCTACCACGTTCACCTTGCTTGGATGATACAAGATAAAGATATCATAATACTTAAGCAACTCCATCCATCTACGCTACCTAGAATTAAGCTCTCTTTGGGTCATAAGATGTTGAAGACTACCACGATCTGTGAAGATCTCACAATGCACACCATAAAGATATTGCCTCCAAATCTTAAACGCAAAACTACCACCGACAACTCCAAATTATGTGTGGGGTAGTTGCATTTGTGCACCTTCAACTTCCTCAATGCATATGTAATAACACAACCCTATGGCATAAACACACAATCCAAACCAACACTCAAAGCATCACAATACACGATGTATCCCTCACCCTAAACACGAAGAGCCAAAATAGAAGCTGATGAGAGAAATCCCTTGAGCTTTCTAAAGCTCTACTCACACTCCTCAGATCATCGGAAAAGAACATCCTTCCGAGTTAATTTGGTCATTGGAGCTGCAATGGTAGCAACTCTCAATGAACCGTTTATAGTTACCAGCCAAACTAATAAAGCTATGAACCTTAAATAGAGATGTAGGCCTGGCCCAATCATGAATAGCCTCGATCTTTACTAGGTCTACCATAATCCTATCCTTAGACACCACATACCCAAGGAATGTCACAAACTCAAGCCAAAACTCATACTTAGAGAATTTGGTGAAAAGTATATGATCTCTCAAAGTCTGGAGCACAATCCTCAAATGTTGCATATGCTCCTCTCTACTCTTTGAATACACAGAAATGTCATCGATGAACACAATCAAACAAGAATCCAAAAGAAGGCCTGAACACATCGTTCATCAAATCCATAAATATGACTGGAAAGTTAGTCAATCCAAAAGACATCAGTAGGAGCTTATAATAATCGTAACCAGTCCTAAAGGCCGTCTTTGGGATATACTCCACCCGAATCCTTAACCAATCATAATCAAACCTCAAATCAATCTTAGAGAACACCGATGCTCCCTGAAGCTGGTCAAATAAATTATTAATGCGAGGCATAGGATACGAGTTCTTCATCATTACCTTTAAAGCTGCCTATAATCAATATACATAAGCATGGAATCATCCTTCTTCTTTACAAATAACACATGAGATTTCTCTATCTAGCATAATATCATAATCATACTTCAAAATAGCTTAATCTATGAAAATGGTAAACCTAGCCTACCTGAACGTCAAAACAAAGTTCTAAGAGTCTGCTAACTACTAATTTCCCCTTTTGAGAAGCTTTCATAAGGTTCTACGCCATCAAAATCATAATCTACTTATCAAAATGATAATGATGATACCCATATTGCACTATTATGCTTTAAGTCCAAAATCAAGTAAAAATCCCATGCGGGACTCATTTACAGAGAAAACACTCCATCCCCCTATTCTCAAGGAATATTAACCCTCAAAATGGGTAAATTCTGAGCTCTAGTGGTGCTACAATCATGCAACCAAGATTGTAGGAGTTTAGAAAAAGGTGAAGGATTCTATCAAGAAATTAATGAAAGCTTACCACAAATTCAAAGAGAAAACACGTAAATTAACTTTGTCCAAGTTCCAAAATCACCCATAAATGATTCTCCTAAGTTTTCTCACCTTTTAGGATTCATAATTCTAGAGAATGGATAAAAAATGGTGAAAATCGTGCTAAGTGAGCTAATGAAATAAAAAAGAAATAAAGATTCTATTTTGATGAATTGTTTAATTAAAATCATAAAAATAACATTTAAACCCCTAAAAGGTATGTGCATAATACAAATTTAATTATACACACCTCATAAAATTATGCCGATAGAAATAAAATGTCATATAAAATATTAGGATTAACATAAAAACATGTGGTCCATATGTTATCTCCCCATAGATTTGAAAGTATGTTGAAGATGTTGAAGTATAGCAATCCAAATTGTCATTTCAATGAAAGAAGGGGCAACATTTATACTTAGACTTTTAATGACTAATTTTTGAGAAATTCAGAACTAGTCTAGGATTGGACGATTTTAGAAGGTGTGTAAATCAAACAAAATATGGTATTAATGTGATGGTTGATAATGGTGTTTGCTGTGAAATTTAGAGAGACAATAAACTTATAAAGTCGTTAAAACTTTCGACACCTAAAATAGAGTGACAAAACTCCGGTGATAGAGTTTACCGTGGGAGGATTGGTTTGCAATGTTATAGTTTGTGATATGTGTTGTAAAATGAACAAAGCTGGGGAAGGGTCCCCAGTTTTTGCCTTTGATTGCTATAGTAGAAAAGGTAACCGTTGCAGCGGTCATGGATACTACAACGGCAAACCCTCATTTAAAGGTGCAAGCATCTGAGGGGGAACTATAACCACTACAACAGTTAAGACAAATTTTAACAGTTTTAAAAATCAAAAAACATATTCATTCATCACTTTTTCAAAAAAAGCAAGGAAACTTGGGGAGAGACAATTTTCAGAGGGTTTTTGAAGTTTTTCATCTTTGGAGGTAAGTCATTACATTCTAGACTTGATTTTACTTCCTACAAAATTGGGGTTTAGCCCTAGTTATAAAAATTGATGAAAAGTGATGAGAATGTGTATAAATTAAATAAATAATAATCCTAGTGCATTCAAAAGATTAATGAGAGTGAGATTTTGGTTGTTCATGTTAATTTGAGTAGAGTTCATATGGTTTAGAAGATAGAAAACCCTAAGATGATAAAATAGAGTGAGTTTATGACTAAAATCAATGGTTTTGATCCCTAGTAGTTAAAAGAGGGTAAACTATTAAAATGGGTATAGATTCTTATTGTTATAGATTAAGAAAGAGTTGAACGAGAACGAAAGGGCAAAAGTATGGCTTAAAGGTGATTTGAGCAAGGAATTGAGGTAGGCTATGATTTTGTTGTAGCACTTAAAGTTTCTTGGCATTGTGATTATTTGTAAACTAAATATCTATGATTGCCTTCTAACACGAATTGTGATTTGTGGACTCTATTTCATTTGATATGCATTGTGATAATGTTGGGTGATGCATGATTGGGTAGCACACTAGTACGAATATGATATGTTATGATGAAGGACCTGTTACCATATCGGTATAATATGGGGTTCTTAATAATGATAAGAAGAGTAAGAGAAGATGCATACATCTTGCATATATGTACTCATCCATATATACTGGGTGTTCTTATGGTAATTTTTTTTATAGTGGTGAGTTGTTGATGAAAGTGACTAAGTATAAAATCTTGTGAAAGTAATCGTACAAATTATATCTGGATGATGTATTTAGTTGTTAATGTCTCTGATTATGAGTTCTATTATGATTTTCTTTGTACTTGTCTGTCTTGCTTACTTGTATATTATTGAATTAGTCGGTCAATGGTGATTACCCATATTTATTGATATACTGATGTCACCTTTACTCTTCTTCTATTGAGTGTTGAACATCTTTTAGCGACTAACACAGGACCTCGGCTCTAGTTAGCAGTTCAAACTTATTTTTGAGGTAAGCACTGTGACTTGGAAAAACTTCAAATGTTCCCATTGATGTGAATGTCCTTTGTTTTGGGACTAATACAATTTATTATTGCTTATGTTTTAGATATTGTTAGTTATTTTATACATTATTTATTCTTAGCTGTTCTTGTATGTGACTTTAGGTCCCAGGGATGTAACAAATAGAAATTTTTGCACTCTATGGGTTTGAATGTTGATGTTTGACGGGTGGTTTAGTTTATTGGATACACTTCCTTTTTGCACTTGTTAAAAATTAGGAATTAATATAAAATGAACATAAAGTAATACTTGGGTTAGTGCGGATGAGATTAGTATAATTTTCCCACTATAAGTTAGGGTGGGTGGCAGTCATGATAGAGATGGTATAAGCACATTGGGTTCGTAGATCTCATCTAACAAGAACAGGTCTAGTAGAGTCATGCAAAACGGTACAGAGATGTTTGTACTTTTCTTCAGAAGGCTATAGGACTTTAGGAATTTCTTTCTTTCTTTCTTTCCTTCTTTCTTTCTTTCTTTTTCTTTCTTTCTTTCTTTCTTTCTTTCTTTCTTTCTTCCTGTAAGTTGATTCCAATTAGTATCTGGCAATCCAAATTGGTATTGATAAGTCACCAATTTGATAACTTGTTTACACTTTTAAAGCTTGAATTATCATGATTTTTCATTAATTTAAGGTTATTCTCATGTTTTATTGCTCATTCGTGTAGATAAAGGTTGAAAATGGAGTTAAGCAAGTTATATGAGATAATTGAAGGTCAAAAATAGAAGAAAAGGAACTTAAAAGTTCATTTGAGCTTGCTAGGAGCCACCTACACGCAGACCTAAGGAACCTGCGCACACATGTGGCCAAATTAAAGTAATAGTGGTATTTGCGTAAGTGACCTGTGCACAGGTCAGCCATATGTGCTGGCACCTATGCCAACAAGTCACCAGTGCAGTGGTATTTTCATAATTTCAATAAAACATGAATTTTGGATCTAAGTATGGGTCTTTTATCTCAAAACCTCCATGATTGTACTTTCTAAACTTGGAAAACATTAAAGTAAGATCAAAAGGAGAATTTATGATTTTATCTCAAGATTTATTGAATATAGAGCTTGGATTTCATTATATTGCTTTTTAATGAACCAATTTGAGGGAAATTTGGGTATAATTTTCTTTCTCTCTCTATGAGTAGCTAATTTCCTATCTTGAGTAGATAATTTCCTCTATTGGGGTTATGTTTGAATAAGTTATGATTATTGTATGGGTGTTATTATTTGTCTTTCTAATTAGCTAATTGATATGAGTTTTACATCTATTCCATGTTTAAATTGAGAATTAGAGGTTGCAAACTCGAATTACCCTTGAACACTTATCATCCTTGACAAAAGGGATATGGGTAAGGAATGTGTATACACAATAACTTGATTAGCATCATTTAATAGTATCTCTTAGACATAAGGATACTAATTGAGGTCATGGATTGTTCAAATTGATACACCAATAGGGGTTTGAAAGAATCCATTTATGAGATTGTGGTGTTTGATTAATAAATTAACACTAAATACCGATAATCTAGCCTACCTATGACTTTTAGATAAATTTAGACAAATACTCAATTACCCATGCATGAACCCACACCTAGAATAACATAACCACAAGTCGCATTCACATTTGGTTAAATTTTCATATTTACTAGCTTCGAAATTGCATTCTAAATACGATAAAATTGTTGAATCAAAAAATATTCAAACAACGCCCCTTCTCTCAATTTTACTTTTTTGTTCATTTAACCGCAATAGGATCCAACTTCTAGTTGCTTCTAATACTCAAGTTTGAAATCCACGTGTTCATTCTCTGAGGATTCGACCCCAACTCTTGTTGGGTTACCATATTGATGACGATCTCTTTCATCTTAGGGGCATAATTTGAGCGTCATCAGATTTCGATGTCGTTGTCAATGAGTGAATCATAGTTTTCATTCTTGTAATGTTGTAAGTCACTTTGAGTTAGCCGTAGTGTTTATTTTACATTCTTTGTTATTTTTGTTCTTTCTTTGATGACGACCATGGTTTACACAATACCATGAGCTAAACTGTAGTTAGGAGTGTACATAGGTCGGGTTGATTCAGTTTTTTATTAAAATATAATCAAATCAATAATCTCGATTTTCTAAATCTATAAACCAAATCAAACCAATATGCAATCTATTTTTTTATTTTGGTTTCAGTCGGGTTTTTTTTTGATTTTTTGGGTTTCTCAGTTTTTTTTACAATTATAATGTGATTGAAGAAAAAAATTAAATTTTTTCACTAAAAAGATAAAAAAAAAAACAATGGTCATAGAGTAGTTCCAATAAAAATTAAGTTGGCAAATTACTAAGACATCTAAACTACTACTCTCAAAATAATATTATGTGGATACCTAAGTAGTTCAATTTCTAAGTCACTAGTCACAGTAGCTTGTCTGAAAGTTTCCTTCACATAAAATGTGAGCACACAAAAGAATGAAGAATTAGACAACTTATTAAAAACTTAACTCCATAAAGTAATTAATTATAACATAATTTCATAAAAAGAGAAAGAAGAGAAACAAACCTAAATCACAACTTGACGAATGAGAAAAGTAAAATGAAAGTAAGATGAGAAAATAATGAGACCTCTCTGAAAACTTGGAAAGTAGAATGTAAAAAGTGAACCAATTAAAGAGTTTTAGGTTTTTATATTAACTAGTTAAACCCCACGTGTCTCGCACATGTAACATTTGATTATTTAAAATTAGATGATTTTATCTATTGCAAAAATTTTTAATGAAGAGCAAAAACTTTAAATCACTTCTCAAAGATCCTTCACACTTTAATAAAATAGCGCAAACATAACATATGTTTTATTAAAATATTTAATAAATTTTCAATTCTTAAATATTGAAGAAATAATTTTGTCTAAAGCAGACACTTTTAACGAAGGACAAAAAGTTCAAATATTTCTGAATACTGAATCAAATAAAAACGAAGTTGAAACTGAAATAGTTCGATTCGGTGTTCGATGTCTACTTTTTAAAATTGTAAATTAAAGAATTGAATTGAAATTTGATAAAATTGAATCAAAGAGCAGAACGTGTACTTCTAATCAACGCCTTAACAACATAAATCGTGCTAATATGAATGAGAAATAATTCTTTTTTTTTTAAAATACACCTTTAAATCCTCTCATAATCGGTACGAAGTCTCAACCACACACTCACATAATTTTTCTTTACCTGCACATCATGCGAAAGCCACCAATTGAAATTACAATAAATTATACGATAAAAAAACGTTAATAAAATATGCATAATATTTAATATTATTGAGCTACAAATTAAAAACTAATATTAAAGAACATAAAACTAATCTTCTCTTGAACATACTCTTTAACAATTAAATTGTGAATGTTATTCTATTATTTATTGGAAAAAAGAAATGCTCAATATATAGATGTACGATTTTTTTCCTTTTAAGAAAGAGTTGATGAAACATGGAAGAAATCTAATCTAATTTGAGAAACTTTTTTCATAAAAAACTAATTATTATAGAAAATCAAGACAAATGAAACTTAAAAGAAAAGAAAATTAAGGACTCCTAATTAAATCAAAAGCCATACTTAAAAGAATGAAATTAGGTCGTATGCTAACTACAATCTGACACTACTTATTTTTTTCTCTTTTTGAGGTGGGACGTGTTTTTTTTTGGTAAAAATAGTTAAATAAGAATTTGATAAAAAAATAAAAAGACATTTCTTATTATGTATTTAAAACTTTTTAAAATTTAATACTTATTAAAATTTTCTTATTCTAAGGCTTTTATATTTGTTTCTAGATTTTTTCAAATCTTATTAAAATCAAATTTAGTTGTTTTATAATTCTTAAACTAATGAAAAAAGTATTAGTTGTCATTAATTCTGACGACTTCTAATAAGAAAAGGTTTTACCATATATATATATATATTAATTAATTATTAACTTTTAAAAATTAGAAAAAAATAGTGAAAAGATGATTTTGTCTAAAGCGAAAATTTTTAATGAAGGACAAAAAGTTCAAACAACATTTCTAAGGCCCTTCACACTTTTAACATATTATAGATATAGATTATAGATATAAATATAGATATAGATATTTGGCTTTGTATTAATTTGTTATTAATGAAAAATACTATAATTAAAGGTCCAAGAATATATATCTATTTTCTAAATATAAAAAAATAATAAAAGTAATTAGAAAGTAGATTATAAGTAATATTTTTTTACGTATAAAAAAATAAAATTATATATGTATTAAATCGGTTCGGTTTGGGTTCGGTTTGATTTTATTTTTTCTAATACCAAACCAAATCAAGAATGATCGATTTATTTTGCTAACACCAAACCAATCAAACTAAACCATAAGTCAATTTTTTCCTCGGTTTGGTTTGATTCATCGGTTTGATTTGACTTAACGGTTCGGTTTGTACACCCCTAACTGTAGTAATACTAACACTTTTGATGGTCATCTTGAGGATGATGATCACCTCAGAGATGCGAGCTGAGCTAGTGCATTCGTATACCACTGACGATCGAAAATGGAGTATTGCACGTTAGTTGTGTGATACTTTATTTGCTTCCAATGAAAGGATTATTTGGGGGTCAATCCCATAAGGATTCTAATCTATGCTTGAATAATTTTATTTATGTGTGTATTCCATTTGATATCACCCACATATCTAAAGAATAAATTCATTTGTGTCTTTTTTCATTCTCATTGACAGGAGAAATAGTCTTATTGTTGTTGGAGTTGCCTGCAGAATCTATCACTTAATGGGTTAAGCTTACGGAAGCATTCTTGGAATGATGCTTTCATTATTAATGGATGCTTCAAATAAGGGATGAAATCATGAGGTCCCGAATAAAATGCTTCTTCAAATCTTCTCTAGGTAATAAGATCAATTGAACAAGATGGTAGCCTATAATACAGTTGGAGAATGTATTATAAAACAATCTTATGGTGTTGCGGTGGCTTTACTAGATCAAGTGACTAATGAAAGTCAAGGTTGTCATACAAAGGATACCGAGGTGGCCATGAGGGCTCCCTCTACATTTTTTGTAAGTCAAGAATAAAGAAAAAAAGATGAAGAAAGATATGAGATCCTCCAAAGGAGGTCAATGTCGTGGCTTCTAAGAGTGTTAAGACTTATGATGATGTGGAAGTGGAATATCTTGATGAGTAAATTTAGTTCTTGTTGAACCAAATGCGGGGTTTTCGCCCCACCAATCAAAGGCAAGGTGGAAATTAAGGTTGGAATAAAAGGAATCATGAATGAAAGGACCGTGATCAAGATAGAGATTGGCATAATAAGGACCATGATAGAGCATGATTAGAGATATAAGGATAAATATCATGATCGATATGTTCCTCTATATGATAGGACAAAGGGTAAAGTGTCAAGATTTGTCGATTCAAAGAAGTTCAAGAGTGAAGATGTCCTTGCTCATATCTTAATGAGTATTGAAGAATGTTCAGGGAGATGAAAAGTGATTTCTCACAAATCAATTAAATAATGACCTCTCATTTGGGGTCTATCAAATAATTTGAAACTTAATTGAACCAAATCTCTCTTCATCTTGACGTAAAACCTAAATGTCGATTACCTAGTGGAACAGTTATAAATCCTAAAAATGATGCTCACATCATGGTTTTTGACACTAGAAGTGGTTGAAAACTTGGTAAAGATGTTGTTGATTTTGATGAAGACCCAATGAAAAGGGAAGTGAAGAAATATCCAATGAAAATAGAAAGCGGCTAGAAAAGTCAAATGATGATGTTCCAAATTTTAATGAGCGAATTATTAATAAAGCCAAAGGTGGTTGAAGAGAAAATTGAGGAAGAACCACAAACAGTTAATGGTAATGCTCTAAAATTAGAAGTAACTCTGATTTTCCCTATGCCACAAATCAAAATTCCTTCCCTAACTCCACAAAGACTCAATAAGAAGGAAGATGATACTAAGTTCAAGAAATTCCTTGAAAAATTCAGCAACTTATCGATGAATATACCATTATTGGAAGATTTACAAGAGATGAGACTTGGTTACAAAAAAATGAGTCACAAATTTTGAAACTATTGAGGTGACATACAATTGTAATGCCATCATGTCTATCACAATGGTTGTGTAAAAGAAGATCCGAATGCATTTACTATTCCTTGCACCATTGGAGTGTAAAAATTCAAAAAAACATTATGTGATATTGAGGCAAACATTAACTTGATGCCATCGATCGTATTTTAAAAGCTAGGTGTGGGTACTCCTAAGCCGACCACAATGAGTCTTTTAATGGCCAATCGATCTATCAAAAATCCCATGGGAATTTTTTTTGATGTTCTTGTGAAAGTGGACCGATTTATTTTTTCCACTGGTTTTGTCATTTTGGATTGTGAGATAGATCATGAGGTCCTCGTCATTCTTGATAGACTATTCTTGGCTACAGTGGGTCTTCGTTTGATATTGAATGTGGTGAAATGATATTTTGGGTTAATAGTAAAGAAATGCCTTTCAATGTATAGAAGCCCATGAAGCTACACATGAACTTGCAAGTTGTTTCAATAATTGATGATAAAGTGGCTTGCACAATGGAAATGAATATTTTAGATGACCCCTTGGTATGTGTATTGTGGAACTTAGAGAGTAAGGTAATTGAATAATATGATGAGGTGGTTGCTTCCTTTATGGGTCTCGACTCTTATACGTAAAAATCCTCGCAAGTTGGATCTTGATTTGAAAAATTATGAAAGTCCGCCTACCAGACCTTGTATTATTGAATCACCTCAACTTAAACTTAATCCATTGCCTTCATATCTTTGGTATATCTTCTTGTGTGAGAAAAATACTTTGCCAATCATTATACCAGATGAACTTTTATCGTGGCAAGTGGAGGCCTTGAAACCTATTGTGAAAAAGTTCATTGTCCAATTGGGTAGACCATAGCCGACATCATAGGGATTGCCCTAGAATTTTCTCTCGTAAAATCAAATTTGAGGTTGATCACATTCCTAGTATGGAACACCAAAGAAGGCTTAACCTACAAATGCAAGAGGTAGTCAAGAAATGTATTATTAAATAGCTTGATGCAGGTCTTATCTACACAATTTCAAATGGTATGTGGGTTAGTCCATTCTAATTTGTTCCCTAGAAACGTGGTATAATGGTATTACCAAATGATAACAATGATCCTGTACCCATTTGTTCAGTCACTGTATGGAGGGTATGTATGGATTATCATAAATTGAATTCTTGGATAAAAAAAGATCACTTTCCTATGCCTTTCTTGGACCAAATGTTGGATCAATTAGCAGGGCAAGGATGGTATTGTTTTCTCTATGGATATTCAGATTATAATAAAATTTGTATTGAACCGGAAGATCAAGAAAAGTCCACCTTTACATGCCCCCACAGGATATTTTCTTTCAAACATACGCCCTTTGGGCTATGCAACGCATCTGCTACCTTTCAATATTGTATGTTGTCTATATTCTCTGACATATTAGAGGTTACGATGGAAGTGTTCATGGATTATTTCTCCATGGTTGGTGACTCATTGGAATTTTACCTTGATCATTTGAGTAAGGTCCTTGAGCGGTGTCTGGAGACCAATCTTATTTGAATTGGGAAAAATGTCATTTCATGATCAAAGAGGGCATCGTGCTATTCCACAAGATTTTAGGTAAAGGTATCCAAGTTGATCAAGCAATAATTTAAGTTATTGCTAAATTACCTCCACCTATCTTTGTGAGAGGTGATAGAAGTTTTCTTGGTCATACCGAGTTCTATATGCGTTTTATTAAGGATTTCTCAAATATATCTCACCCTTTTTGTTGACTCATTGAAAATGAGGTGAAGTTTGATTTCAGTGGTGATTGTTTAAGAGCTTTTAGTTATCTCAAGGAGCTTCTTGTGTCAGCTCTATCATCGTGGCTCCAAATTGGTTCATGCCTTTTGAAGTAATATGTGATGCAAGTGGTGTTGCTTTAGGTTCACTGTTGGTCCAAAGAAATGAAAAATTGTTCCACCCGATCTACTATGCAAGCTAATCATTCAATGATGCCCAACATAACTATTTGGTTACAGAACAAGAGTTGCCCGCAGTGGTATTTTCTTTTAAAATTTTTTGGGTACAAAAGTGGTTGTAAACACAGACCACACAACTTTTAGATATCTCATGGTGAAGAAATAGGCAAAACCTTGATTGATTAGGTGTATATTGATCATACATGAATTTGATTTTGAGGTAAATGACCAAAAGGGTTGTGAAAATCAAGTAGCCGACCACCTCTCTCATCTTGAATCCAATCATGAGAAGTTGGGTGAGATCAAAATTGATGACATTTTTCCTAATGAACTAGTTATGTCACTTTCAAGAAGTATTGAGCCTTAGTCTATAGACTATGCTAACAATATTGGGAGTGGCTTACTTCCAGAGGATCTTAATCGTTATAAAAAAAGTAGTTCTTATTTGATGTAAGTAAGTAATCGTATTTGTTTAGAGAGTGTGCAGATAGTATGATTGGTTAGTGCATCATGGATTCAAACATGCAGGCCATTCTTGAGGCTTGTCACTCTTCTCAATTTGGTAGAACAACTACAAAGGTTCTTTAAAGTGGATACTTTTGGCCGAATCTCCATAGATTGCTCATGAGTTGGACAAAATGTGTCCTCCATGTCAAATGCAAGGAGGTATTTCAAGGAGGCATGAGATTTCTCTAAAGCCAAACCTTGAGGTTAAATTGTTCGATATATGGGGGATCAACTTCATTGGTACCTTTGCGAGATCATATGGTAATAAGTACATCTTGGTAGCCATCGATTATGTCTCAATGTGGGTAGAGGCCACCATTTCTCTATCAAACAATGAAAGCCAAAGTGTCATTTTTTTCTTGAAGAAGTATATCCTTACAAGGTTCAAAACTCTACGGGTAATAATTAGTGATGGTGGTTCAAATGTTAATAATCGGGTCTATGGTTCCTTGCATGATAAGTATGGGGTGAAACATAAAGTCGATCCTTTGTATTATCCCAAAACTAGGGGAAAAGTGGCGATGTCAAAGCTACACCATCTCTTAGAAGATGATATAGTCGTTTCCAAATATAGTAACCCAACAAAGGTTGTGGTCAAATTCCAAGGGAATACATAGACTCACGACTCTCAGTTGTTGTAATCAACAGGCGAAACTTGACAAGTAAATTGGGGGAGGGGTTGAGTATCAATGTTGAAGTAGCATCAAATACCAACTTCGATTATAATCAATCGTAAGTGAATACTAGGATTTTGTTCCCCTGGCTTCTCAACACAGTAGACTTATCGTGCTATGTTGAACCAACCCGATAATTTGCTTCCAGAATCGATAATTTATGTACCTTATATAGTCTTTTCGATGAACAGAAGGATTTTACCCTTTACCTTTTGAGTCTCAAGATGTAGCCTTACTAACCCTTATCTGGATCCCAGCTAACTATTACCTATTGAGTCTTTAGTTATTAGATGAAACCTAACCATCTTACTAAGATAAGTCCTAGAAGCGTGGATCGACAGTTAAACTCCAAATTACTATTGTCTTTATCTTTTTCTAGTCACGACTCCTTTTTTGGAGTAAGTAACAATAATCTAGGCGGGATCCAACGTGTGCACCCGTTAAGAAAACTAATATATTGAAGATAAAGCAATACATGCATAGGTAACGGTTCAGAACAACAATAGCACTTCCCCTACTTCGTCAATCTGCTAGGGTTTCCACAACCCTAGCTATGGGTTTTAGACACTCATACTTGTAAAGTTATCAACAATATTCATGATTGAAAGCATAGATGAAATTACAATAATAAGAAGTAGAAACCCACAATCGTAACTGTATTAATCAACTGAAGTTAATACAATAGAATCCCAAGATCAAAATCTAATCTTGAAATCAAAATATGTGTATGAATATCAAAAGTACGGAACTCCTACTAAAAAAATATAAAGTGTATTTATATTACATGAGGAAACACTAAAATCAAAGCCCGAACAAAATAGGAGAAAACAGGGTCGATGGCCACTTATGATCTCTACTTGCGCCTTGACCCTGGGCGTAAGTAGCACTTGCAGCCTGAAGGGTAGGTGCAAGTATCGACCGCAAGTGCCAGGACCAAAAATCCATAAGTCAGCTCTCTGGATTTTGGATTTATGGCATTGCTTTGCCCACATGCAGTCCATATATACTACTTACGGTCCACATGTTGACTTAGCAAGTGGTGGGAGTCATTTTTTCAGCTCTTCTTTAACTCTCGAACATGCTATGATCATGAATAATCCCGAAAGTGTTTCAAACATCCATAATTGCTCCAATAAGAAGCCAAAAACACCTTTTCATCTTTTTCATAAACTTATCATAAAAAACACGATTCCTTGCAAAACATATCCAAAATGCATCATATCTAACAAAACAACCTCGCAAACTTGAATATTTTCCTTATCTTAAGTGTTGAAAGTGCTACATTTCTACAGCACATAAACACCCTCAGTTTATAATGTTTGCATGTCCTCAGGCAACAAAACACAACAAAACAAAAATGATGCTTAATTAGGAAAATAATTAGGAAAATCTAAGCTATTCATGTCAGTCAATCAATAATTAGTTCAAAACATAACACCCCCTCCAATCTTTCTTTTCAAAACCAACTGTGTATGCACATGAAGCACAACAGTATGACCTAATGGGCTAAAGGAATGACATTATATTTGCAATAGACAACCACGCATATGTACATGTTACACTACCCAAAATTAGCAAATAGCTAGCAATATCATTCACGTACCCTTACAACAAAGATGTCCCACTCACTCATATGAAATAATGCATGTCAATGCAGGGACAATCAAGAGACACTTACACTCAAAAGAGAAGTTCCAATCAATGTGCATCAAATACCATAGGCTTACCCTTATTTTCTTTACCTTAGCATTCAGACAGTCAAGTTAGGATCACTATAAGACTTTTCTTAGCTTATAATGTAGGATTGGTGGCTGGTATGGTACATGTGGACATATCACGTGGCTAATCCTCCTTGGCACTAACCTTAGGGTCTCATGTACTAGCTAATTTTTCACTTTATTTCCACCCTTATTTCTTTTTTTTATTTTAATGCACATTCAGGTTGGGTGTGATATTTTATTCTTTTATTTTTCACTTTAGCACAAGTTTTTCTTTTCTTTTTCTTTTTCTCTTTCTCTTTATTTTGCTACCACACCCAACCCTACTAACTTTTTCTCTTATTTTACCCTTCTATATACCCAGTTTACACTACACACCCCTATGATAGCCACTTTCAACTTAGGCATTTTTCCTGAGTTGAGGTGCACAATGTCCAAGGAGGACTAGGTCCAAAATTGGTTCATTGTAACACAAATGGGAAGGTGAATGGTGAAATAAGAAAAACAGGCTACAAGTCTCAAAACGGGGATCAAGGGATACAATTCGCACATGGAAGGTCATTTAGGCTAAAAATTGACTAGAATAAAAAAAGGGCCTATGATCCTTTCCTAGCGACTATCTTTCAACCTAGGCAAGTTCTAAATTCAACACACAAAAGAAACTAAGTAGCATCTCACACACATATAGCACAGAGTCAATATTATAAGCTACTACTTATCCGGTTCATGCAATTGTCAGCAAGTGATTATCATGCCCCTAATACTAATGCCATAGAAAGATCCACAAAGTTCACATATATATATTCACACAGTTCTAAAACACAAATTTTGGAGGGGTATATTTTTTCTCAAAAATTAATGAAAAATATGACTGCTACCATAAATACTTAAAAATCTCCTAATTACACAAAAATAACACAATACAAAATAAAACATAATACTACACAAATTATCCTAGACATGCCAGTTTTGCAACTATATCACGACACACAGAAAAAAAGCACGACAATAAAATCCCGCAGCATTTATGGTATCTCCCACCTCAACTAATAAACTATATATTGTCCTCAATGCACTAAAATAATACAAAACAAGGTAAGGTGAGAACATACCTGGGATGCGCTAAGAGTCCGTGTCGTGAGCATTCTAGATGGGGGCATATCAGCTGGCGAAGGCAGTGTGGTGGTAGTTCTATACTAGAGAATGCATCCACTGCTAACTCTATATGCCTCTTCCTATCAATGATTGCAGTCTCCATCGAATTATGTCTGTCACTTTTAACGGCCTGGTCATATGGCATATCAGGATCCTACAAGTCTCCAATGTGACCTCTCTTGGCCCCAACTACTAAGACCATCTCATTATTCTCCGCAAAGAAATCAAACTATCTCGGTGCATGCAGAGGTGATATCTATGACACTGGGGGTATAACTGAGAGAGTGACTACTACATAATTCTCTGTGAGAGAGTGTACCTCAACTCGTAATATATCAAAATGCTCCATCATCTGTTCTAGATCCAGCATATCTATCTCTATTAATTGGGTTGTAAACTATCTCTCAAACTCATCAAGACATGTATGGAAGTCAGAACATGGCTCAAACAGTTCAGCACTCTGTGCAGCCTCTCATCTGGCCTGTGCCTGCTCGAATCTAGTCCAAACCCCTGATCTCATACGCTAGTAGAGGGTAGTCATCTCGATCTCAACAACCCTTAATCGAGCATAAATGGACCTCTAATTATCCACTAAGCTTTATAAGAATTCTCTAGATATAGTAATCATACATGTAGTAGGAGCTGTAGTAGATGGGAAAGTAGGCTATAAAGATACACCAGCTGTCTTTGAGGTCAAAACCGGGGCTGATGAATAAGTGGCTTTTGTCTCTTTGCCCTGTGCATTTTAATCTGGAGCCTCTTTGTGCTCCCCTATCTCTATGTCAATACCAATACCCACATCGGCTCCATGTACATCACCAAGCTCTGTTGAAACTATTGGCCCCTTAATCTTTATCTGTACTATAGTCGTTGCACGTACCCTCTCCTCTACTCTCGATATCTCAGGTACACTAACTTCGTCGCATAGTCATTGAAACATGCCAGCAAATAGAAGATTAGTCAGCTTCCCAAATGCGCTATCATGGATCTCATGTCGGACGAATTCTATGAAGTCAATAGCATATCCGGCCATCATACAAGCAACTAGGGCTACTTTCTCCCAAGCCAATAAATTATCTTAAGCAATGGGAAATAGTTGGTATCAGATGAGCAACCACCAAAACTTGGCCTCAAAGGTCAATGTTCCCTACTTGATCATACCTGCCTTTTAATCCATGGGGTAGTATCACCTAAAGGTAAAATATAGCTGGATATCCACCTAGCCATCTCGACCTTCTATCATTTGTGTTCAACCTCCCATATGATGTGTCAATTATGAGTGACTCTTAGTCTGTAGTCACAGTCAGTTGTAGATACGGGAGTAAATAATTAGGACCAAAAATGACCTGGCGGATTGTCTCTACTGACAGATTAACTCTGACCCCTCTCATAAGTGTATGATCAAGCTGTGGCTACTCCATGAATTTCACCAAGTCTGGAGCTTTGCGTATAGGAAGAACTATTGTAGCTCGATAATATACATAGAACTCACGTACCAAGGATGGGCTATAAGAACTGAGTGGTCTAGTCATCCAATCTAACTGATATCAATCGAATGTAGCTCGTAACTGTAGTACTTGGCTCAACCCCAAAGATTAATTCGGTGCTCCTCATAAATAATACTCTTAGGCCTTCCAGCCTTCAAAATATGACTATCTATCTTAAATATGTCCCGCATATCCTCTATACACCACCTTAGAGGTACCTCCATAGCATGTGTTGGTGTAGGACTTGGCCTCTACTTTACCAATGCATTATTGGAAGCTAAATCTGTAGCCTTATTAGATTGGGGTACATCTGAATAATGTAACTGTATGAAAGTACCCTCCTAAGATAGGGGTACCGCTGATGACTCCTCCTGCTCAACATCCTCAGATGAATCCTGGGACCTTTTCTCAGACTGGGGGTCCTGAGCTGTAACCTATGGAGTAGATTTAGAATCTGTCTCCTCTTCATCATTATCATCATTTGGTAGAGGAGTGTGTGAGGGTGATATCTATGCTGACTTCACCCATGGTCGAGTTGCAACTACCTAAGCAGCCTGGCATATCGACCCTTTAGTAACACTGCATGTCACCCCTATTGCAGTGTCTCTACATCGTTGCATCGGGTACTCCTCCACTGAACCACTCGGATCGGGAGACTCTACCCGTCTCATCAAATTATTAGGATTCTTCTTCTTAGTAGCTTTAGTTTCCGTATTTACCTAAGAAAACTAGTTGTTAGTTTCTAACAAAAATGAGGGATAGCAAACGTTGAAGAAAAACTCAAAATTAAAAAAGTTTAATTTTTTCCTGAATTTTCACACCCCTAAAGCTTATTTGAAGTTCCATCAAGTCCAATAATCAAGAATCATGATTTTTAAAGCAAAAAAACATGCTCAACTTGTAGTATTACTCGTTTAAGTTCAACTTTCGATTAGGACCTAACCTTTGAATTCAATTCAAAACAAGGACTTACATTTTGATTTTAGGCTACTTCAAGGATCCTACATACAACAATGATGAAATATATATATTATGCATAGGAATACACATATCAACTTGTTTAAACAATAAATAAATCAATATATAACCATTAGGAGCCGAGAAAGTTACCTCTTTTATGATTAATTGGAAGCGAACAATGAAGAACTCTGCAAAATCAAAGTTGGAACTTGTTTTTAGTGTATTGGGACAAGTTGATATCTTAAACAAGTGTCAATTTTACATTTATTTAAGTGTGGGGTTAGTTTATGCTTTAAGAGGAAAGTTTGAATTTAAAGAGAAAAATAAAGTTTTGAGGATTTGAATGAGGTTAAATAAGGATGAGGGGCTATTTTAGGTCATATATTTGTGTTGGTGGGTCCAAAATTTTAAATAAAATTTGGTCCTACTCATTACCTAGCTGTGACAACCACTTGCACCTACACCTGCAGCTAGGAATGGGGCACAAGTGCCACCTGCGGCCAACAGGCATAGGGCAAAAAATTTTGGCCCACTTTTCTATAATCTAGACTTAAATTTTTGATATTTTCCAGTTGTTTATGGTCCTGTAACCCAATTTTATTGCCCCAAAAGTATAATTAGGTGATAAGGTCCACAACTTTCATTCTCATCCTCAAAATGTTGGCTTTTTAACTTATTGCTCAACTTACCTGGTCCGTGTGGTATTTGTGACCATGATGGGTTGGTCACATAATCCCCTTACCTAGAAATCGATGAATGTAGCATTTTTACCATATTTCAGGCAAGTCCATAAGCTAAAACCTATAAAGAAAAATAACAAAAATGTGAACACTAAAATAACGACTTGCTTCCCACTAAGTGCTTGATTTAATGTAGCAGCATGACGTGGCTATGTTGGTTACTCAGACTTCACGAATAAGCCCATGGGTTACCTCCCATATAGATCTTGATTTAATATTGCAGCACGATGCGGGTATCTTAATTAGTCAAAATTCATCAAGATACCCATAAGAGTACCCTCCAAGGTCATCAATACAATTGATAACTGACACCACCCTTATGTCGGTAGGTAGCTTCATTGATTTTTAGATGTTGAATATGACCTCCTTACCGATGACTCTAAATTTAAGCTCTTCTATGTCAATATCAATCATCGCTCTGCCTATTTCTATGAATGGTCTCCCCAATATAATGGGTATCTCAGTGTCACAGTCCAAAACAACAAAGTCAACTGGAAAGATAAAGTTGTTCACTCTCACACTCACATCAAAAGAGATTTACATATGTTTCTTTACCGTATGGTCAACCATCAATATATGCATCAAATTCGGTCTCAATGCTCAAATATAATTGCTTAAATATGGCCAGTGACATCAAAATTATATTGGCTCCTAAGTCATATAAGGCTCTGGCGAATCGGGATAACCTAGTAGTACATGGTATAGTGAATACTCTAGGGTCACCTTTTTTTTGAGACAAAGACCTCATAGTGACTACACTACGGTGGTGTAAGCCATCAACATCCTTAAAGGTTTCTCCTTTCTTCCTTATTACCAACTACTTCATAAACCTGGCATATCCAGGCATCTGCTTCAACGCCTTGAGAAGAGAAATATCAAAGTTTAATTCTTTCAGCATCTTAATAAATTGCTCGAACTTTCGTTCTTCTCTTTTCTGCTTCATTCACTGAGGAAAAGGTGGGGGTGGTCTCAAAATTTTTCTTATTTCTTGCACAATTACTGACCCCTTGCCTCTTTTCTTAACAACTACATCCTCACCACCTATTATCTTTTCTGACTCCATAACATGTGTCTCCTTCAAATTAGATTTTGCAGTAGGTAGTGGGGGATCTATAGTAGTAATACCACTCCTCATGGTAATGGAAAGTATATGACCATCATTTTTCAAATCCCAGCATAGTCTCATAAAAGCTCCTCTAGAGATGGTGTCTGCTATGGCTCTTGAGCTAATGGTCAAGGCTCTATAAAATATCTCCAATAAGCTCATTCTTGACATCTGATGGTTGAGCACAACACTCAACTTCTTCTGGAACCTGAGCCATACCTCATACATAGACTTTGACTGTAGCTGTCTAAAATTATATGTCTCGTCCTTTGGCTGTTGTATCCTGGGTAGAGGAAAGAACCTGTTCAAGAATTGCCTGCATAACTTATTCCATGTAGTGATAGAACCTCTTGGCAGTTCCTCTAACCATAATTATGTTTCTCCTGCAAGTGAGAAGGGAAACAACCTTAGTCTAAGTACTTCTTGATTCACCCCTAGATTTGTTTACAAACTTTAGATCCCGATGAAATTAGCAAGGTTTAAATTTGAATCATCTGTTGACAGACCTGCAAATATACCCTTCATAACCTTAGTCTAAGTACTTCTTGATTCACCCCTAGATTTGTTTACAAACTTTAGATCCCGATGAAATTAGCAAGGTTTAAATTTGAATCATCTGTTGACAGACCTGCAAATATACCCTTCATATTTAAGAGCTGGATCATTGCCCTTGTTATGTTGAACTTGATGCCTGGGGGTAAAACAGGACGAATAGTGGCTCCAGTCTCTTTAGGCTCAATGTATCCCAGATATTCTTCATCATTTATATATGGATGCACCTACTGCTATGCTTAGATCACTTGAACATAGGCATCTCTAGCTCTATTCTGATTTCCATTGAGTGCTACTCGATAGTCTGCTTTTTGTCTTTGCTCATCTAGCTCTGTCTCCCGAGCTACCCGTTAAGCTTCTTTTATTGCTCTCCTCTCATTCTCAGATTGAGCTAAAAGTTAACCAGTCTATCGATTAATAATATCCTGTACTCCTTTGGAAGGGGGGAGGCACAACATCACAAACCCCTTTAGGATTATCATTTTTTTTCTATTCCACCATCCTATTAGGTATTTGTAGGATCCTCTTTAGAGTTGGATTTACTGGGAGTAAGGGATTAACTCTACTCCGTGTGCTAGGAATATAATGGTGTATGCCTAACTAATATAAAAAAAGAAAACCCAAAAACTGCAACAAATTCAAATCACAAATCACCACCATATTCTATGACAACGACACCAAAATTTGGTGGCGTCCAAGCTACACCTCTTCTTAGAAGATGATATGGTCGCTGCCAAATATAGTAACCCAATAAAGGTTAGGGTATAATACCAAGGGAATATGTAGACTCATGGTTCTCAATTATTGTAACTAATGGGTGGAACTGGAAAAGTAAAGGGGGGGTTGAGTATCAATATCGAACTAGCAGCAAATACAAACTTTGGTTATAATTAGTCGTAAGTGAACACTCGGGTTATGTTTCCCCTGGATTATCAACTCTATAGGATTATCGTGATATTTTGAACCAACTCGATACCTTACATGCAGAATTGATAAGTTATGTACCTTCTACAGTCTTTTGGACGAGCAGAAGGATTTCACCCTTTTCCTTTTGAATCTCAAGATGTCACCTTACTAACCATTATCTGGATCCCACTTAGCTATTACATTTTTAGTCTATAGTTATTATATGAAATCTAACCATCTTACTAAGATTAAACGTAGAAGCATGGATCAATAGTTAAACTCCAAATTACTGTTGTCTTTATCTTTTTCTAGTCACTACTCCTCTTTTGGAGTAAGTAATAATAATCTAGGCGGGATCATAACATTTGCACCCATTAATAAAACTATTATATTGAAGATAAATCAATATATGCATGGGTATCATTTTAGAACAACAATAGCACTTCCTCTACTTCGTCAATCCGCCAGTTTCCACAACCCTAGCTATGGGTTTTTAGCCGCTCATGCTTGTGAAGTGATCAACAAAATTCTTGATTGAAAGCATAGATGAAATCACAATAATAATAAGTATTAATCAACTGAGTGAATACATGAGAATCCCAAGATCAATATCTAATCTTCAAATCAAAATATGTTTATGACTATCAAAAGTGCGAAACTCCTACTAAAAACACATAAAGGGTATTTATAGTACATAAGGAAACCCTAAAATAAAAGACTGAATAAAATAGTAGAAAATAGGATCGGTGGACACTTATGATCTCTACTTCCACCCTGACCCTGGGTGCAGGTAGCACTTGAGGCCTGCAGGGTGGGCACAAGTAGCGACCGCAAGTGCCAAGATAAAAAATCCTACAGGTTAGCTATCGGTATTTTGGAGTTCTGGCACTTACTTTGCCCACATTCAGTCCACATGTACTACTTGCGGTCCATATATTCACTTAGCAAGTGCTGGGTGTCATCTTTTCAGCTCTTCTTCAACTCCGAAACATGCTTTGATCATGAATAAGTCAGAAAGTGTCCCGAACATCTATAATTGCTCCAATAAGTAGCCAAAAATACCTTTTTCCATATTTTTCACGAACTTAGCATCTAAAACATAATTTCCCGCAAAACATACCCAAAATGCATTATATCTAATAAAATAATCTCAAAAACTTGCATATTTTCCTTATTTTAAGCATCGAAAGTGTTATATTTCTATAGCTCATCACGAAGTTGAGGTTTCAAGTCAAGAAATAAAGCCCATCTTGGAGAAAATTGTCAATGTCGGCCGTATAAATTGGGTAACACAACTTGATAATACTCTTTGAAGGTCTAGGACGACATACAAAAATCCTATCGACATGTCACCCTGCCAATTGGTATTTGTAAAGGCTTGTCAATTATCCTTTGTGTTGGAGAATAAAGCTTTATGGTCCTTGCATAAGTTGAATATGAATTGGGTAGATGCGTCCAAATCAATAGTAGATCAACTTCATGAGTTGGTAAGATTTTTGACTCAAGGCATATGAGAGCTCTGTGTTGTATAAAGAGAAAACAAAGAGGTGTCATGATGCTAAGATATTGAAATAAGAGTTTTCTGTTGGTTATGATGTACTCCTCTTCAACTTAAGATTGAAAATCTTCATGGGAAAGATAAAATATGAGTGGTTGGGCCCATTAGTGGTCTCAAATGTCTATCCAAGTGGTACGATTGAGTTAGAGGACCATAAGAATAGGAGTTTTGTTGTAAATGGGAAAATGTTAAAACATTACTATATGGGCGAACCCGAAGCGACTAAGGTTGAGTTGCTTCATTTCAAGGATGCTAAGTGATGAAAAAACTATGTCGTACCATAACGATAACTAAGGTGATTCTTGAGAGGTAACCCAAGGTTCATTCTTGTTGTTTTATGGTTGTTATTGTACTAATTATTGCTTATTTTGGGCTTCTTTAGGTGATCTAGCAAGTCGGGAAGTGTAAACGTATGCTTGAGGGTTCAAATCGATGCCTCGAGGTGATAAAAACCACCTACAGGAACATATCTTGTACCTACGTGCGCTAGTGGCCATACGGGTGGCCCCAAAATTGATAAAAAATGAAAGTGTAAACTGCCTGGCATGCGCAAGTCACCTACATGCGTAGGCCGACATATGCATGCGCAAGCCAGCTGTACATTCAGCTTTGCTACGTCTAGGTGCACTGCCATGGCCTACGAAGGTCACCTGTGCGTGCAGACTAGAACTTGCATGCACAGGCCTAGCGCAGGCAGACCTGAGGCCAAGCAACGGATGGGTCAAAATTTTTATGGGCTTACCTAACCCAGTAAGCTAAATTCAAATGAAAAGAGATAAATTGATCCATTCTTCCAACACTTAGCATTTTTCAACGAAAAATAGGCTTAAATACCCAATTTTCATCACCTTGAACTCTAGATTTTCTCTGTTTTCAAAATTTAAAAACTCTTAACCTCAAATTAAAAAATCTCTCTTTCTTCATCAAAAATTCAACTTTGGGAATTTGAAATCGGGCTTTCTCTCTATTGACACCTATTTTTCACCCTCTACAACTAAGTTTAATTTTGAGTTTCTTTCATTTTAAATAAAATTACAACATTTATGTTATCTAGATAAAAACTTTACAAAGTATTTATCTAGGTAATTTTATCATTTTAAGTAACATTTATATATTTTCGTATTTGTATACATGAAATCGTATAATTTTGTTACTTAAATAGCTATTTTATGAAATATAAGATTTTAATCAAGGGTTATCTTAAAAATTAATTCAAATAATCAAAATATTGATTTAAATATAATTTATTTGGAAAAATATTTATTTAATTTTATTAAATCAAGAAGTTTGTGATTAAACAAGGTATTAATTCATATAGAATTTCAATTTAGTTTAGCCAATCTATTGAATTTGGCCATAATTGAAATCAAATTGACCACAATTTCAATCCAATTGGCCAATTGACTTTTGATTCGACTGCAATTTAAATAGAATTAGATAAATCCTGACCTAGTTGGGGTTATTTTTTAAATAATCCCAAAATCTAGTAATTCCACCTAACCCAAAAACCCAAAATCGTCTAGCCCAATGCACCCGCCCAACCCAACACTAATAACAACAACCCAACTCTCTTTTATTTCTCTTCTATCGCGACAATAACAACTTAATAATAGAAAAAAAACACGACAACAACAACGATAAACACCATCAACAAACGACCAGCACACAACAAAAAAATAATGTGTACATCAGACCAATAATATCCACAATAGCACCCTAGCAACGACAACATTTAGACGACAACAACTTCAGCCAATAGCGGTGACTCGTACCCGAGCCCAGTGACCCACACCAGCAATACCAACATCCCCTAAAATCAATTCAAATCCCAAAAATTCAAATTTTAAAAGAGTTAAATTTTTTTTAGTAAAATCTTTTAAGCGGTAGGACAATCAGGGTTCTCGAAAGATTACTTTTTGATGGTGATCAAAACCCCAAATAAAGCTTGAAATCCCGTTTTGCTGTTTTGAAAAAGGTAAACACACCTTTACTTTTTAGTTTTGTTATTGTTTTCTTATTCATCCCCGTCTTCGTAGTTTCGTAGTTGTAATTTTGTTTGCTGGAATTATTTGCTGTAGACGATTTTAAAGGCCATAGGATGTTGTGATATCAATATTATGGCTATTTTTATGTTCATGGTATAAAATGAGCTAACAATAGTTGAACATATTTCTTTGACTTTGTTCTTTAATTATTATGATTAGATAGATAGAGTTTCGATCTTTGCTTGGTTAAAATACGCACTCATGCGTTGTTTAAATTTGTTATTGGATATGTTCACTTTTAGCTTGTAAGTTGTTTTCTTTATGTCGAAAAGAATAGTTACTATTGTTTGTTTAGCCTTAATAAATTAGATGGATAAATTTCAATCTTTGCTTGATTAAAATACATACTCATGCATTGTTTAAATTTGTTATTGGTGGATATGTTTGCTTTTAGCATGTATTTTTTTTCCTTTATGTCGAAAAAGAATAGTTACTATTGTTAAGGGTCTATGAAATTGTTTCTCAATTTGAAGTAGTGAGTTACTTGTATCTAGGGATTTAGTGCTATTTTTAAAAGACATGTCATAGTGTGCTATATTTGTGGCCTAAGAATTTATAAAATCACCGCTTAAGGTTGAAGTTGACCACTTTGGCATACATGTGATAGTTGGCTCATTCACATGTAAAAATTGTAATTTAAGTGCTACTTTTAAGATCTAACTCCTTTGTCGATCGTTAATTTTTCTAATTAAAGAATTATTTTTCTTCACGATTATATGCCACGCTGAAATGCTAAGTTCTTTTGATATATGTTTGTGGTCATGACTTACTCATTTTAAGGTCAAGACTGTCTTTGATTTTCTCTTGTTTAAATTGAAAACTTGTTAGAGTTATAGATTTTGTTGAAAATGTGTAAAACTAAAATAGGAGTTGGCATAATCGAACACCTTTTTCTTAGTAATCTTCAACCATTTCCTTGTCTTTGAATGTAATTTCTCAAACATGTTTAATATGTGGAATTCACTTCACTTCGCTTGTTGGTTTACTTCTTAAACATTTTTTTATTCATTTAGATGTCCCATTATTATTCACATGCTATAGTGAATTTTCTTCAAGTTATAGATTTGTTGTTTGACTCCACTTTGTATTGAAAAAGTGTTATTGCATTAGTATGTCTTGTATTTCATATTTTAGGTGCTACAAAAGATTTCTGCATCTCTTGCTCATTCCCTTTTTCTTTATTTAATGAAAATATGCCTTATACTTTATTATATCATAGGCTTTTGGTGCAAATATGTGTTAATCTATAGGGAATATTTGTCTAAATTTTAAGTAACTATGCTTGTGGATCCATGTCTTCTATTCAAGGGATAGTTGATTTTATTACGCTAGGTTCAATTTTGTATGATTGTTTGAGAAATGAGTTAATTCCCTTTTCGTTAGATAATTTGGTTTGCTTTGATACCATAGTTTGCTATTCCTTTATATTTGAGGAAGATTTTCCATCTCATCATTTATCTATTAAGTGTAGAATTTTCGAACATATATTAATTTATTCATCTATTTCTTTGCATGAATTTGCTTTGGAGTTCAAATGGATTCTTTCTCCTTTGCATTTCATAATGGGATGATGAGTTCCATTTTTTCGAGAAAATTCTGAAAGAAAGTTCAAAAGTAGGTTAGATGATATGGATGCAAGAAGATGGAAGAAGGAAAATGGGTCAACATCCATTGATGAAGTTGCTTAGAGACTTGAAAAGTCTTGATTTTTATTATTGCCTTTTTCTTTATTTATTCATTTAGTTATTTATTTATTCATTCATTTAGGGCCTCGAAGCCAAAATTGTCATTTAATGCAAGTGAAGTGGATTTTTGGGCCTTCAAGGTCCAAAAACTAGTTTAGGACAGGTTAAAGTGGGCCAAAGGCCCAAATGACTAGTTTAAGACAGGTTATGGGTCATAAGCCCAAATATTTAGATTAGGACAGGTGAAGAGAGTTCGAAACCCAAAATGATTAGTTTAGGACAGGGTTTATAGATTTGGACACAAGAGACTAAATCTCGTATTCTTTCCTTACCCTTTTTATGTTTCTTTGTTATTTGTTTCTTAGGCTTAGTTAAAATTTTTGCTAAGCCGTCAAAACTCATTTTGCACAAATGTTGAAAATAATTTTTTTCCGTAATCGATTTTCTTTCAAAAATCAACTTTTCTCTTTAAATTTAGTCATAAAGTTGTTTCCAAATAGTCCAAATAACCATAAGTAAGCGGAAACTCTTGGTGCCTTAACAACATTTCAAGAGTATTAATAGGAACCATTTACTCAGAATTTTCAAAATTAAATGATTTTTCCTATTTTGAATCATTTAAGTAATTTTTAAAGATTTTCTTGATTTCCCTAAATAAATTAAGTGGCAACTTTGTTTTTAAAATAATTGAATTTGAAAACTTTTTCAAAAGTGTTTGAATTCGTAAAAACGCAAAAGTCATTTCTCCACAAAACAAAAATGACGAATCTACTGGGGATTTTGACTAGGTTCTAACCAAATATTTGAATTAATTTCTTTGGCTAACTATTTGAATTTATGATATTCAAACTATTTATGTGCCTATATATGTAAGTTTTGCGAAATTAAACTATTGCATTTCACGGCATACTTTTCATTTGCAATATATGAATTATTTTGGATTTCATGGATGTCCCGACCCCTAATATTTAATTTCAAATCAAGTGTTGGAAATACAATAATTTATTGGCACGTTAGACGTTTGATGGCTGTTCGTATTTCCATACCCAAGTCATTCGCTTGGGAACCTGGTCCAAACCCACTCTAGACAACCAAGATAAAGAGAAACCAAAACTCTCTCTTTTAGGCATGAGACTAGGATGACCCAATACCGAGAGGGTATAAGGCCCATTAGAAAACCTGCCATGCGCCTATTGGCCACGGTCCAGTTATAGACGAATCATATTTGTGTGTTGAAGGAATATATGCTATTTAATCCAATCCATTATCCTATGGGGTAGGGGAAAGGATTACTTAGTTTTCCTTTGTGTAAGGATGCCTCAACTATACATCAATTAAGAGAAGAATTAAAGCGAGTCAGGCAAGAAGTTGATAAAACTAGGCTGTGTATGATCGATTTGGACGATTGCATGGTTTCTGAGATTGATAGCATAAAAATAATGACCTATGATAATAAAACACAAGTATGTAGGAATCACTTGATCATAAAAAAAAAATCGCATATGACAAGAAGTGGACAAAAATAAGAGGGCGAAGGCCGATAAAAGAACATCTTAGAGCTACTACCCCCTGTACGAGACATTGTTCTTTTTCTCATGTTATTTTTCATCTTCCTAAAGTCTGTATTCCTTTTGTGTAAGTTTTGTAAGAATTTATACCCTTTTTATATACCTATGGAGATTTTAGGGGATAATGGATTGGTTTTAAAAAACATATACTTCCTTCAATGCATTAGGCCAACCCTTGGCTCAAAAGGGTCACAAAATTAGGATGTGCATTTATTACAATATGCTTGTGTGATATAACTACTTTATGAACTTATAAGTATTATGTTGATTCAAATAAAAGGCTAATTGATCCAATTCCATTTTTCACTAGAGCACCTCCAAGCAGAAATATACACCCACTATCAAAAGTCCGACCAAACATACTCCAAGTCTCTCAAGTCTCTTAGAAAGTTCGGCAATCCTTCTCAAAATTTTTTAAAGTCATTCCTTCTATTTCAGGAAGGTTGACTATGGATTTAGTATAAGACATTGTAGGAAGGACCTAAAAGAGCAATAGGAAAATTACTCAAGTCAAAAGAAAATGGGTGTAATTAGTTTGAACTACGTAGGACCTGATTTATCCTCTGTGAGATACGTAGGCAGTCTTTCAGCCCAGACCCTATCTTCAAATACTCTGTTGTCCATTACTTCCATTTAGGAAGACATAAGGTTGGAAAAAAGAAGTGTTGAACCTTTCTGATAAATTTCACTTATCCATATCAATGAGAAAAATCCTGTTCATTGGAATTCTTGAGTCATCATTACCCCATGAATCAACTCACATAAGAGGAGAAACAACTTTATGTGTTTACTTCCAGCTTTATCATTTTGCATTCGTTATTACTAACGAAATCTAACACGTCAACCTTTGAGTTATTTTTACTTTACAGGTAATTGAAACTACTTTGTGTTTGCATAAAATGAAAAAATATCTCTACTTCATTAGATCAAAGTGAATAAAGATTCCTCACTGGACTATAATTTTGTTACAGAAAAAAATGACTAGTAGTAAGATTGGACTCTACCAGTCATTTTTTCAAAATATATAAACAATGGTATTGAGGATGGAATAGATAAAAGTGTGATGCTATCATGGAAGAAGTTTTTAAGGCAACCAAAATAAAGGAAGATGAATTGGAGGAGATGTTGTTGAATTGGACTTCCACTCCACTTATTACTCCCCGGTAAATAAGATAGATGAAAAGAAGAAATTTAATTTTCTACAAAGTCAATAGAAGTACGGATAAGGTTCGATACCCACCATTAAAGTTATTTGCTTCTCTTTTGCTTTTTATGCTTTTTAAAAGGTATCTACTTACACTTGTGCAGGTTATGGCTAGAGTTTGTAAATATTTTCTTAAAACTCAATATAAGCCTCCCCTATTGCAAAAATCATTGTTGTTTATTTTGTTATGTACTTGATATTATCTAACATATTTGGTTTTTGATAAAAGTAATAAACATCTAAAACCTGTCAATGTCATGTCAAGAGCAAAACGAACATCTCAAGAAAGATAATGATGAATGAGGGACAATGGTCCTAAAGCATTCAACAGAAGAACCAAAGAGTTTGATAATCAAGAAAGCTTAATCTAGAAGAAACCGAGGTGGTTAACCAACAAGACAATGCCCAAGTTAAGAGAATTTGGGTCGATGTCTATCTTGAAAAAACAAGGAAGAAGGAATCTTATCAATTCTCTCAAATGAAAATGGAAGTTGATCCTTCTTTTTATCAAGACAATCGCAATGAAAAACGTCACATCATCCATAAAGTGCTATCCACAGAAGCCTTAATTCTATCCTAGTGGTATGGATAAGAGTATCCTGTGCTATTTAACCTTAAAAATGGGTCTTTCTAAAAGCTACATTTGACCTAAATTTTCAAGAATGATATACATAGGTCGCCTATATCGGCCTCGATCAACCCCTTAAGCAGAATTTACCCTTTTCTTTTACGTAAGAATTACGTTTGACCTGAATTCTCAAGAATAAGATAGATAGGCAACCTATGTCATCCTCGGTAAACCCCTTAGGAGAATTTACCCTACCTTTTATGTTCCAACTATGTTTGACTTGAATTTCCAAGAAAGGGATATGTAGGAAGCCTATGTCGGCTTTGGGCAAACCCTTAGGAGAATTTAATCTTTTCTTTTATGTATGAACTACGTGATGACCTGAATTCCTAGAAAGGGATGCATAGGCGGCCTATGTCAAGTTTGGTCAACCCATTATATTTTTCTATATATTTCTAGCATAGTCCTAAACTACGTTTGACTTGATTCTTGCTACAACGGGATATGTAGGCGCCCCAACGGCTCGGTCATACAACTCCAAAAATGGAAATTGGGGTAGAATTTTTGAGAAGGAATCTCAAAAATTCAAAGAAGAAGATCATCATCCAAAGAGAATGAAGACCAACAAAGACTTTAGGAGAAAATCTCGAGATCCTCTTAAAATGAGATCATCTCCACAACATTAAATTGGGACAGAAATTTTGAGGAGGTCCTAAAAAATTTTCCTAAACACTAGAATATATTTTAAGTTCCCCAGCACAAGAGGTCAAAAATAAGATTTAAAAGTTGCTAGCAGCGATAGAGTCTAGAAAGACTAAATATCCATCTATGACAAAACTTCAGGTAGAACTCCCTAGAAAAGATGATGAGTTCCTAGAAATCCTCCATTAGAAGGTCAAACATATATGAGCCTCAAGAGAAAGACGTTCGTTGAGCTAGTACATGACATGACTGGTAGAGAGTTTTCTAAATGCTTTTGCATAAGTTTTTGATACTAAGTTTTCAAAATCAAGACTAGTTTGAAGATCTATGCCCATATTTTTAATTAGTTTCTGCCTAGACATCTATTGAAACAGGGAGTTAGGGCGGAAGTCCAAACATGAATGAGCTTCGAAAGATGGCAAAGAACAAATCAAAGATCGGAGGAGTTAAACATCAGGTAGTTTTACTCAAAACTAACCATTTTCCCATGGATGCAGAGATCAATACACAAAAATAGAAATCTCTTTTGAAAATCCCCATAGGGATTGTGAACCGTGCCAAAGCATATAATGCTCAAGAATGATATTTTTGAATAGCCCCAAAGACGGGTTCAATATCTATTTATCGAGGATTTTTTGAATTCTCTATCTCATTTAAAGAGATCGTGAATGACAAACAAATGCGCCATATCCACTTTATGAATATTTTATCAAGAATTTTTCTAAAAAACTAGTAGCTAGCAAAAATGACTTTGTGTCTACTAAATACTTACTTTAAGCATAGGTGCATTCAAAGGAGTCAACACAGTAAATAAAACAATCAAAAGGATCACTCAATAGGAGGAAGAGTAGAAAGTCATCCTCTAAATTTTCCTTGAAGCGAGGAAAATGATATTTGAAGTAATCACCATAAAATAATTTTATCCCATTTACTCGCATCCAGTGGATCTGCTATTTAAATTTTTTTCTTTCAAAAAAGAAGATTAATAGTGGACTAAGTCATTCAGATTATGATGTTGAGTATTTGTCATTAAACTGCCATAAAGCTTGACTGTGGTCGCTAGTGAGAGCGACATTGTGTCTACTAACTGTCTACCTTGAGTACAAGCACACTTAGAAAGCAAAAATGCAGACAAAATGGACTCGGGTGAAACTATTCTTGAATCGCCGAAAAGACTATTTCATATCATCTCATTGTCGGGAGGACCATTTTATTCCATTGCCAAGAGGGCCATTTTATTTTATTCCACTGCCATGAGAGCCGTGCTGAGAGGGAAATTTCATTTCATTCTATTGCCAAGAGGGCCATGCCGAGAAGGCCATTTCATACCATTGCCAAGAGGGCCATTTCATATTATGTCATTGCCTAGAAGGACATTTCATATCATCTTATTATCGAGAGGGCTGCTTCATGCCATTTTTGAGAGGGCCATTTCATATTATTGTTGAGAGGGACATTTTATGTCATTGCCTAGAGAGCCATTTTATTTTATTCCATTGCCAAGAAGGCCATGTCGAGAGGGCCATTAAATATTATTTCATCGGCAATAAGGCCATTTTATATCATTTCATCACCAAGAGGGCCATCATTCAACTAAGTCTCCAAAATCGCTCGCCATGCAAGAAGATAAGGTCTGGCCTTGGAAAATGCTTTGGATCACCAATCTCCGTTGACCATGCGAAGATAGCATAATCTGACGTCAAGGATATCTCAATATTTTATATTCGTTGACCACACAAAGGCTATATAGCCCAACGTTGAAGATATCTCATTATTTTATAAATCAATATCTGAATACATCAAAAGCATGTGATTCGAAAGAATGTCTTTAAGTCGCTATTTGAAAGCAAACAATATATGATATTTCCTAGAAATTAACAATCTGATGGTCATCTATAAGTCATATTATTTGAAATAGGATAGTGTGAAAGATTACTTATGAGTTGATAGTTCATAGGTCATCTGCAAGTCCTAGCAACATCCTGATTGAATAGTGTGCAAGGTTACCCCAAACTCGATAGTCCATAGGTTATCCATAAGTCACAACTAAATCCTTACCAGAGAATATTTGAGATTATCAAATTGATAGGTCCAAGGGTTCCCTATTAGCCACATCATATCCAATATCGATTATGAACAAGATTACCCAAAGACTAGCAATTTGAGAGATATCTATAAGTCATATTATATCCAAGGTCGGTGATGTGCAAGAATGCCTAAGAGCTAGAGATTGGAGGGCTATCTGTAAGATATCTCTTATCCAAGGTTGGATAATGTGAAGGATTACCTTAAAGGTTAGCAACTCAAAGAATATCTGTAAGTCGCCTCCTATACAACATCAAATAATGTGCATGAATATCCAAAGATTGACAATTCAAGGAAAATCTATAAGTCGTATCGATACGAAAGATGCGTAAGACATACTTGAGGTCACATGCAAATGATAATTATCAATAGATGAAGAGGTTATCATTCTATATACAACAAGCATTATAGGTGACCAGAAGGGTATCCACATTAGCATAAGATTACACAGTTGCAGGGACTGTTCTACATAAAGTATCGTTGATGTCTAAAATGGCCACCCCACTTTAAAGACATGGTCAATCAACAATAGCGCTATTTTATTCAAAAATTAAGAAGGTTGTTGTATTTATTATTGCAAGTTATTTCCTTCCATATAGGTACATGAGGGGACGAATTCACTTTTTGAATAATGATAACGCTCAAACTACACCTCTCTTATGAGAATGTAAGTGATCGTTGTCAATATATAACCCAAATAGGTTGGGGTCAAATCCCACAGGGAATATGGTGTGAATCTGAGTTATCTGTGGGTTAATCAACTAATAGTTAGCAGTTTCCTGTGAATGGGGGTTTTTGGAAAGGTAGCAAATAATTACTTCTCAATTCAGTGTTTGAAATCAATATGGTAAGGAAAACCAGAGTTATGTTCACTATGGGTGTTGGGATTTGACAGATGCTAGTAACGGTTCAAGATTCTTGTGATTGGTAGGAATATCAGACTATCCTTGTCGAAGTTATATCTAAATGTTTCTCAACCTATTTAGACATTTAACCACCTAATTCTCTCAAACTTAGGGAATTTATATTTCATAACAGGATGTTATCTCAAGTTAATTAATCTTGTTACAGCATTAATTATTAAATGGAAGTTTAATGCTCCCAAGTCCCTATTGATAATTCACTTCTTACTAGGGTTGATTTCTTATCTCAAGCAAATCAGCAGTAAAAGAGGCATTTTATTTGCAACCAATAGTCAACATGTAAAATAATGGAATTAACAAGAAGTTCCTACCACCGTTAGAATCTTGAACACTTAGTTACGTTACAAACCCAAACCCATAGATCCCACAACTCGGGTTAAGGGAATTTAGATACTCATAATAAAATAAGCAAGACAACAAGTTGACTTCATACTTAGATAGATGATCTTACAGCAAGATGAATAGAAACAAGTGTTTCTCAGATTTGATCCAATAGAAAATCCCAAAAACAATGGTAATAATCTCTCCAAAAATAATTGTCTTGTTAAAGTCAGAAAACTAGATAGAAAAATGCTCAAAACGTCAGTTCCCAGATGATTAGAAAAACCAAACATACGGTTTAAATACTTCAGCGTAATTATGGAAACAAAATCATAGATCACAGTATTTTCTCGGATAGTCGACGACGTATGTGATGGCTTATCAGGAGTTTAACGGCTTATCAGGAATATCGTCAGCTCCTCTTCACTTTTGATAATCTCTGCCTTGGGCTGATGGTGAGGCTTGATGGCTTATCAGATATGTGAGGACTTATCAGAGATGTCATCACTTCTTCACTTCAAACTCCATTCCCTTCCTAAGCCTAACGACGAGCCTGGTGGATTATCACACTTCTGACGGCCTAACATAAATATTGTCACTGATTCTAGCTAAAGTCCATTCTCTGTCTAATCCTGATAGCAACTCTGATAGCTTATCACAAGGCTGACGACTTATTAGATAAGTCGTCAGCTATACTTCCTTCTTTACTTGCTCAGAAATCAACTCTTTTACTCTCATTATTGCTGATTCTCTTGGATGTCAACTTTTACTGCAATATCAAAGAGAAAACAATCAAAAATGACCAAAGTTGATTAAGAATTTGCAATTATTCTTAGTTAAAAGCCTTAAATATGTTAGCATCTACTCACACATCAAATAACAACTCTCGTGGAGATATGGTAAAAAAACTATATATTCCTTTTGTGAATTATGTTTATTACTAATAATTTTTGTTTGAGATATTATCGATAGCATTCATGAGGATGAAAGTTTCAAATTAGAACCACATGTGTGGACGATTCCAAAAAGGATGCATTACAACGTGGAATTTTTTCTTAGTAGCAAATCAGAACATAGTCTAGAGAGAGAAGTCAAACTCTTTGGATGCGAGCTAAAAGATAATTTCCACCACCATCAAACCATAACCCTATTTTAAGGCATACGGGTATTTTGGGATATTTTAGTTTCAACTTTACTTTTGGGATATTTATGAACTCATATCGAGGGTAACCTTCTCTTTTCTTCAAATCCAGGTGAAAACATACTTAGAGTTTTGGAAATTATGTCCGGGTAAGTTCTTGCCCTCGGATGTGAAGGATCACACATTCGTGGTTAAAAGGTTACAAGCCTCTTTTCCGCAAATCAATCAACTTGTCACTCATCCAGAGCCAAAGATCATCTAAATAAAAAACTATCTTTTCTACCGATTGAGTCGAACTACAAGCAGTCTAATTCTCTGAGTCTCAGGGATATGTAGGATGGGATCTATATTGAAAACTTGACTCTATTCCAACCTTCCCCAATCCGTTTATTCCCTAGCTCTCCGATTTTACAAAAATTAAAAAATCAGAATAGCTCATGAATTCTTTGAAAATTGTGCTTTAAATCAAGTTTTATGAACTACAAATGGCCTGAATTCTCATATAACCTGAGATATATAGGAAACCCGATATCAGTATACGGTCATAACTCCACAAAACTCATGCGAAAACCAACCTTTTTCGAAAGCGAATTCGTGGTCTTACAAAAATTAGAAACGTCAAACTCTCTTTGCCTAGGGTTACTTGCATCCACCCTACCCAAAGGGAGGGAGCAGTTGTTGACACCTAAATTTTGACCTTCACAACTAAGTTTAATTCTGAGTTTCTTCAATTTTAAATAAAATTACAACATTTATGTTATCCAGATAAAAACTTTTCAAAGTATTTATCAAGGTAATTTTACCATTTTAAGTAATGATTATGTATTTTCATATTCGTATATTAGTGTAATTTTATCACTTAAATATTCATTTTATGAAAAATCAGATTTTAATTAGGGTTATCTTGAAAATTGATTCAAATGATCAAAATCTTGATTTAAATATAATTTAGTCTCAAAAATAATTTATTTGAAAAATATTTATTTGATTTTATCAAATCAAGAAGCTTGAGATTAAACAAGGTATTAATTTATATCGAATTTTAATTTAATTTATCAAATATATTGAATTTGGCCATAATTGAAATCCATTTGACCACAACGACAATCCAATTGGCTAATTGATTTTCAATTTGACCGCAATTTAAATAGAATTAGCTAAATCCTGATCTAATTGGGGTTGTTTTTTAACGAACCCCCAAATCTAGTAATTCCTCCCAACCCAAAGACCCAAAACCGTCCAGCCAAATGCACCTTCCCCAACCCTAACACTAACAACAACAGCCTAGCTCCCTTTCCTTTCTCTTCTATCACGACAATAACATCTCAATAACAAAAAAGATGTGACAACAACATCGATAAACACCATCAGCAAACGACCAACACACAACAACAAAACAATGCGTACAGTTGACCAATAATATGCACAACAACACCCCAACAACGACAACATTCAAATGGCAACAGCTTCAGCCAATAGCGGCGACCTGTACCCGATGACCCGCACCAACAATACCAACATCCCCCAAAATCATTTCAAAATCCAAAAATTCAGATTTTGAATTTCAAAAATTTGTACTAGATTGTACCATTTCACCTCAACATTATCCTTTTTTCATTTGAATTTCAAAATTTGTACTAGATTGTACAATTTCAACAAATCTTATCCTTAATTTTAAAATTTCCAAAACACTCATAGTTTTTTCTTCCATATTGGTGGATCTAAAAATTGAACCCCCACTCTTTTCTATAAAAAGCTCTTTGTAGAGCTAAAAATCCAAGTCTGAAAGAGTGAAAAAAAACTTTTGAGCAAAGAGTTAAAATTTTATTTAGTAATTTTTGTTAAGCGGTAGGCTAATCGGGATTCTCGAAATATTTCTTTCCAATAGTGATCAAGACTTCGAAGAAAGTTTGAAGTCTCGTTTGCTGCTTTGAAAAAGGTAAACACACTTTTATTTAGTTTTTTTAATCATTTTCTTTTTCATCTCCTTCTTTGTAGTTTTGTAGTTGTAATTTTGTTTGCTGTAGACGGCCTTGAAGGCTATAGGATCTTGTGATATCAATATTATGACTATTTTTATGTTCATGGTATAAAATAAGCTAACAATAGTTGAACGTGTTTGTTTGACTTTCTTTTTTAATTATTATGATAAGATGGATAAAGTTTCGATCTTTTCTTGATTTAAATACGTACTCATGACTTGTTTAAATTCTTTAATGTATATGTTCACTTTTAGCATGTAAAGTTGTTTCCTTTATGTCGAAAAGAATAGTTACTATTGTTTGTTTTGCCTTAATAAATTAGATGGATAAAGTTTCAATATTTTCTTGATTAAAATACGTACTCATGCCTTGTTTAAATTCATTATTGATTTATATATTTTCTTTTAGCATGTAAAGTTTTTTCCTTTATGTGAAAAAAGAATAACCTCTTGTGTTTGTTTTGCCTTTATAAATTGGATGGATAAAGTGTTAGTCTTTGCTTGATTAAAATACGTACTCATGCCTTGTTTAAATTCGTTATTGGTGGATATGTTCGCTTTTAGCATGTAAGGTTGTTTCCTTTATGTCGAAAAAGAATAGTTACTATTGTTAAGGGTCTATGAAATTATTTCTCAATTTGAAGTAGTGAGTTACCTGTATCTAGGAATTTGGTATTATTTTTGAAAGGTATATCATAGTGTGCTATGTTTGTGGCCTAGCAATTTGTAAAATCATCACTTAGGGGTGAAGTTGACCACTTTGACATACACGTGAGAGTTGACTCATTCACATGTAAAAAATCTAATTTAAGTGCTATTTTTAAGATCTAAATCCATTGTTGATCCTTAATTCTTTTTATTAAAGAGTTATTTTTCTTCATGATTATATGGATAAAATGCTAAGTTCTTTTGCTATATGTTTGCGGTCACGATTTACTCATTTTTTAAGGTCAAAACCGTCTTTGATTTTCTCTTCTTTAAATTATAAAGTTGTTAGGGTTACAAAATTTTGTTGAAAAGGTGTAAAACTAAAATAGGAGTTGACATAATTGGACACTTTTTTCTTAGAATTAATCTTCTACCATTTTTCTTATCTTGTCTTTGAATGTAATTTCTCAAACATGTTTAATATGTGGAATTTTATTCACTTTGCTTATTTGTTTACTTCTTAAAGTTTTTTTTAATTCATTTAGATGTCCCATTGTTATTCAGATGCTATAGTGAATTTTCTTCAAGTTATAGATTTGTTGATTAATCCCACTTTGTATTGAAAAAGTGTTATTTCATTAGTATGTCTTGTATTTCATATTTGAGGTGCTATGAAAGATTTCCTCATCTCTTGCTCATTCCCTTTTTCTTTCTTTAATGAAAACATGTCTTAGACTTTATCATATCAGAGTATTTGGTGCAAAGTTAAATGAATTTTTTCTGTTTTGAATCGTTTAAGTAATTTTTAAATGTTTTTTTGATTTCCATAAATGAATTAAGTGGCGAATCTATTTTTAAAAAATTGAGTCTGAAAATTTTTTCGAAAGTGTTTGAATTCGTAAAAATATAAAAGTCATCTTTTCTCCGCAAAACACTCTTATCACTTAATTGAATTATAAAGACATGTTCTCTTGTGAAAAATTCTTTGAGTTATCTTTCAAGTTTCAATGATGATTCATATTCCATGGTACTTTATGCTTATAATTTGGATCATTTGGGTTTATTTTGATGAACTTTTCTTGTTAGAATGGAGAATGTGAAATAGGCGCCATGCTTGTACATGATTAATAGGAAATTCTTGAGTACCTAAACTTGTGCACACCATGTGTCCGATAAAATATCCACATGAAGTTTCTTTGCTAATACTTGTGGTGGGATTTCTTACATGTGCCTTTACCTTATTTTCCAAGTTCTTAGTTTCTTGATCACTATATGTTTGCTAAAAGATCAATGAGAGGGTGTTGACTTGAATGCTACAAATTATTTGTGATTTCATTCGTGGGATATCATTTGCCTATTCTTTGAGCATGAATATGTGTTCAATTGGCTCTTCATGATAGAAACCCAATAGTTTTTAATAGAAGATGTTTGTTGATCAATATGATACACCATGGCTTTGGTTGGTAAAGTTGTTTGACATAGAATCTACTATTGAAGTCTAAGAAACCTAGTGGACAAGAATGCTTTCCTTGATGAATGATAGATTGGTTGACACCATTCTTAAAGGTATTGACTCATTTTTGTTTTAGTAAGTGTCATAAGTGTCCCATGTGCTAAATTGGCATAATGTGAAGAATGTATTGAGATGTAGGGTTTCAAATAGTTGAATTTTGTTATATACTATTTCCACGAATTTCATGTATCATGTTGCCTTGACTTTACCTTTTTTTTTTATTTTTTTATTCTCTTTCACACTATATGAAAAATCCAAAAAACAAATTTTACCTTTTCTTTTGTTTGTGTTTGTTTCTTTTTTTCCTTAGGAATATCTCCAAGGAAGGACTTTTCATGGGATAGAAGAAGGGCACCGATCTGGATAAAAACAAAGCAAAAGATATAAATATAAAAGGGAAAGAACCGTCCCCAAAAGAAGTTTAAAAATGTCCCCAAGTACAAAGCAAAATTGAGTGTACAAAAGGGTTGGGCAAAGAGGTTGATAAAATTTAGTTTGGTGTGGGAGGTGTGTATGATATATATAATGATTGGGTGAACACTCAAGGGTTCAATCCCGAAAAGGTGTTTAGTATGAAAGGGGTTGAATACATTTTCCTAAGATCATTGCACAAGTCAAGGAGAATGTTTAGGATATTTTCATGAATATGGACTCCACTTCCCATCCACCAAGATAATTTTTAGAACTAGTTCAAGAATTTTATGCCTTCTATGTTATCTGCCATAATGAAAATAAGTATAAGCCATTGGTAGCGGAACAACCATGCCTTCCTATTATGCTAGTTTAGGGGTGTCGAGGTTCCTTGCACAACCTTGGAAATAAATGAGATTTATTTTTCTTGTGGCCTATAGTTAGGGGTTGAATGCAAGAAGAAAGTGCTTAGTGGATGTGAGTACTCTCCTTGGCTAGCCTGGGTGATTACAAAATAGCTCCCTCCATAGGCCAATGGTATTGACAAATCAAGAGTCAGGAACTTTCAATTCAAGCTAACATTGGTTTAGATTTGTTACTTCCTTCACAGAATGACCAAAATGTAACCATAGAACAGGTTTTAATAGTGGTGTGACCGCCTTACCCTTCCCTTGTTAGTACTAAATTCTTTCTCAGCAATAAGAGGCTTTTGAGAGGCCTTATTATTCATCACTAATTTTCTATTTCTTCTACCTCCATATCATCAATGCTCATGGGGTCGTTCCTCATGTTATCAACCACAAGCATAGGTGAATCGATAATAGTCTTACTATTCTAAGTAGTAATAGCTAGACAATGACTGCCATTCTTACAATTTTAAATGGTGTTGCTTGGAAGTGTGCTCGATTGGCACTGGTTCAATGTGGAAAATATCTGCCCAAATTGTTGCTCAAGTTGCGTAATGGTAGTTGCATGCGACTCTACCTTTTGGCTCAACCCTGAAATGTCTACCTTAATTTTCTTAAGTCAACTCTCTTGGCTCTATGACCCCTTTACATGTTTTTCAAGAAAATCTTCCATCCTCGAGTTTACAGAATTAACATATCTATTCCTTGGTGAAACATAAAGACCGTCCTTTTTTTTGTAGTCATCTTTTCTCCTCCAGTCACTATCACACTCTTTACTTCTATCTCTATACCGGTTGTAGTTCTCTCTATAATAGTTTCAACCTTGATTCCCTTGCCTCAAGTTTCAATTGTCTTGATTAGATCCTTGGCTCTTGAGTAAAAACCTATCATTTCTTTATCAAGATATTTAGCTTCTTTCTTAGAATTCAAATCTTCATGTCTAGAAGCCTTACCTCATGTACCCACTATATTGATGTTATCTACTCCAAATACCATAAATTGATTAGTAAGAAAGCCAATCTCAGTCCTCAACTATGCCACCTCTTGATCCGCTATCTCATTTAGTTCTCTCTGCTCATTGGAGGCTCTAATTACATTAGTATTGACTGATCTATTCACTTTCTGAGTATGCCACCCTTGGTTAGTTTTAGTGATTCAATTGAAGATATCAGAAATATGCTCCCACCATAGACTTATGAAAGCTTCACTAGAGATAGTGCCCGCTATAGCCTTAGTATTAGAATTCAAGTCTATGTAGAATATCTTAAGCAGGTTCCACCTGTAATCCTGTGAGTTGGCACATTTTGTAGCTTCTTATTGAACCTCAATTATGTCTTGTATAGTGCCTCTGAATGCAATTACCAGAAGTTATAAATTTCATCTTTTAATTACAACACTCCAGAGGGCCAAAAAAATTAGTCTAAGAACTGAGTCCTCAACTCGTTCCAAGCAGTTATAGATCCATGGGGCAACTCACCTGACCACAAAGTAGCTTCACTATTTGAGAGTGTGAATAGTCTCAATATTATCGCCTTTTGACTTACCCCAGGCAAATTATATAAAGTGTGGATGCCCACGGAGTTCATAATATGCATTTTTGCATCCTCAGTAGGCAGGACAAGAGACACCCTTTTCAAATTAAGTAGTTGAATCATCGCACTTGTGATATCAAACATAGTCCCTTGAGGCAATTCTGGAGGAATGATTGCACCTGTTTCAATTGGCTCAGCATACCCTAAATCTTCTCCTAGATCAACATAAATTGGCAGATATTATTGGATAGGATGTTTTTACCTTATTTATTCTCAATCTTTCTCTCGCATTAATTATAGATACACTCTCAATATCTTCTTGTCTAGCCCTTTCTTACCTTACTGTTCGTTGGGCAGTAGATTTCCTAGTGTTTTCCTTAGCTATTTAGCAAATACTTACTTGCTATACAATTTCCTAAACATCATGCTAAAGTGGCCGATTTAATGCTATTGTGTCATCATAAACCTCTTCGATAAGGGCTGCTTGATCATTTAATACTATTGAGTCATCATAAACCTCTTCGATAAGGGTTGCTTGATCATGAACTCCTTGACTCTTATCCTTCAATTCTATCTCAAAGTTCTCTCAAGTTTAGGATTAAATAGAATTAGAGGATTTCCTTGACTCTTAGTATTGGGCATACATTATTGTATGGCCTAGAAATAGTAGAAAAGTAAAATCAACAAACAAAACCAACAACTCGTTAAACACAATAATTCAACTTAGTAACCGTAGTCCCCGACAATGGTGCCAAAATTTGATGTCGCCGAAATTACACCTCCCAGAACTGTAAGAGCATGCTGATCAAATATAGAATCAAACTAGGTGTGGGTTGCTACCATAGAGAATAGAATAAGTTTCAAATAAGTATTTATCTAAGTAATTGGTAAATAAATAAAAGAGGTGGGTTTTGAGAAATAAATTATTAAAAGTGACAAGCATTGATTTGTTGGATTTAAAATCAGTATGAAAAATGAGCTAGGACTGTGTTCCCTAATAACAACATAATTCTATAGGTTCTTCATACTTTAGTGATATCTTATGGTATTAGGCATGCAGAATCAATATGCTATGTATCATCTAACTGACTCTGTTACGCCCCTTGTAGATGACTATCCCCGAGCACAGAGGTTAATATTATCATGAGTGTTGCAATTTCGACCCATATCTGTAATTTGAATATATTTTTTCCATTTACTGGTTCAAGGCTAATTAAATGAAGATAACTCCAAGTATTTTTATTAAATCACAATCCAATTCGGCTACCCTTGCTACAGTATAGGATAGAGATAGGATAAGTCCCAATGTGTGCACTCGTTAAAAATCAATCAAATCTGAAGAAACAACAATACATGCTTAACTATCCTTCAAGAATCACCTTATACTTTAAACTCCAGTTCGTTAATCCATCATGGTTCTCACAATCCTAGTTGTGGCATTTATCCACTCATAATTCCAATAACTGAAAAAGAATTTAGATAAGAAAGCATAATCATGAACTTACAATAATAAGATGAAAAACTCTGAAATCCTAAGAACAAGAATATGTCTAAGAACCTTAAAATCATGTAAAAAATAATCATAAAACCTAATAAGAGTATTTATAGATGCAAAAATAATCCTATCCTAAATTACGTAGGAGAAACAGGTCGACAGTTTGCTATGACTCGTAGACTGGAGTCGTGGATCCATCTACAGGTCATAGATCTCTCTCATGGAAACCAAATTTTAGTTTTAATCTTTATATCTTGTTCACGATTGTAAGTCATAGGTCGTAGGTTGGCTCTACAAGTTATATGTTGGATTCGTAAGAATCAAACTTTATCACTACTTGCAACTTCTTACTTATGAATTGGTTCCACAGATAGTGAATTACCTGTGGAACTCAGACTCATCCTTCATCCTCAGAAACCTTTTTAGGAATGCACTCCACAGATCGTGGATCCAGTTCATAGATCGTAGACCATACCCGTGGATGTCAAACTTCTTTCTTGGTAAATTTTTATTCTTTTTCCTTTTCTTTGCCCTCGAACCCCGTGTGCTTGTACAACATCACAAAAACACATCATACCTACTAAAAATACATAAGTCCTGCATATTTTCCTCATTTTAAGCATAGAAAGTTCCATAAAACCATGACACACCAAGAAGGAGTCTTGAGTTTCTACCTCAAACTATTGCAGTGAAAAAATAACTACTGCAACGATCATTGATATCGCAATGGTGGACCGCTATTTAAAGGCGTGAACCATTGCAATGGTACCTCTGCAGTGGTAATTGAATGATATTATGGTAATTAACTATTGAAGTGGTAATCCATAGAGTTTTGACAGTTTTTAAAATTAAAAGAACGTTTTCATTTCTCACTTTTAAAAAAAATGCGAAGGAGCTTTGGAGAGGCAATTTTCATAGGACTTTTTGAAGTTTTTCATCTTCGTAGGTAAGTCATTACATTCTAGACTTGAATTCACTCCCTATAACCTTAGAAAATTATTAGAAATGAATTTATGTTAGAAAATTAGGGTTTAGCTTATTTATAAAAATTGATGAAAAGTGGTGAGAATGTGTATAAATTCAGTAAAGAATAATCCTAGTGTATTAGAAAATACAAATGTGAGCAAAATATTGGTTTTTCATGTTAATTCAAGTAGAATCCATGTGGTTTAGGAGATAGATGATCCTAAGATAATGAAATAGGGTGAGTTTACGACTAAAATCAATGGTTTAGATACCTGGTAGTTAAAAAATGGTTATTTATTAAAATGAATATACATTCTTGTTCTTATAGATCAAGAAAGAGTTGAACAAGAACAAAAGGGTAAAGTTGTGTCTTGAAGGTGACTTGAACAAGGAATTGAGGTACACTATGATTTTGTTGTAGCACTTAGACTTTCTTGGCTTTATGCTTGTTTGTAAACTAAACATCCATGATTACCTTCTACCATGAATTTTGCTTTATAGACTGTATTTTATCTCATATATATTGTGATGATGTTGGGCGATGAAGGATTGAGTATTATACCGATACGGATATGATATATTATGATGAAGGATTGAGTAACACATCGGTGTGAGTTGATGTTGATGATGATGATGAGAAGAGTAAGAGATGATACACACATTTTGCATACATGCACTCATCCATATGCATTGGGTGTCTTTATGTGATTTTTCTTGTGGTAATGAGTTTTGCATGAAAATGTCTAGGTATAGAAATTTATGAAAGTAAACTTATGAATTGTATTTATATGAAGTATTTAGTTGTTGATGTCTTTGATTATGAGTTTTATTATGATCACTTCTATACTTGTCTGGCTTATTTACTTGTGCATTGTTAAGTTAGCCGGCCTATGATGCTTAACAATAGTTGTTGATGTACTGATGCTATATATACTCTCTTTTTATTGAGTGCAAAGCATCTTTCAATGGCTGATACATGACCTCGACTCTAGTTAGCAATTCAAACTTGATTTTAAAGGTGAGCACCATGACCGAGCAACCTTCGAATCTTCCTATTAATGTTAATATCCTTTATTATAGGACTAAGAAAGTCCCTTAGACTTATGATTTGGATATTGTTAATTTTTTTTTACTTTGTTTATTCTTAGATATTCTTGTACGGTGAGTTTAGGTCCCGGGTATGTAACAAATAGAGGTTTTCGCACTTTATGGGTTTGAATATTGATGTTGTTTGGTGGGTGGTTTAGTTTATTAAATACACTTCCTTTTTGCACTTGTTAAAAATTGAGAATTAATATAAAATGAACATAAGAGTACTACTTAAGTTAGTGAGGGTGAGATTAGTATGATTTTCCCGTTATTGGTTAGGGTAGGTTTTAATCATGACCTGTTATATCATGACATAAAGTATGTAGCATGGTATCTAAGCTATTCAGCGTTATACTAAAAAGTGATGGAATGTTTAGTGAGTTAATAAAAAGAACTTGAATTTTAATTTAGAACAAAGGAGGTTTCAAAATTGTGCGAATTATCGTGACATTAAACTATGGCCCTGCTATGACTTTTGGAAGAGAGTGTCAATTGTAGACTTAAAAACATGACAAAAGTGACAAAAAATTAGTTTGAATTTATGCCCAGTAATTGGTTGTGAAATGAAGAATTTAAAAATAAAGTGGAGATTAAGAAGGGGGCATATGTTAAGTTAATTGAGAGTAAAGATGAGGAGAAGAAATGGGTGAATAAGGAGGTTACAAAGTAGCAAGGAAGGAGGCTGAGTTAGCAGTTATGGCTGCTAAGATGACATCTTTTGAGAGCCGGTATGCGGGGTTAGATGAGAAAGGAGGGGGAAAAAGTTGTATAGGCTTGCTAAGTCTAGGGAGAGGAAGGGTCGTGACCTCGATCAAGTGAAGCGCATTAAGGGGGAGGATGGTAGAGTTTTGGTGGAGGATGTTTACATTAAGAAGAGATGGCAGGAGTATTTTTATACACTTTTGAACGAGGAGGGGGACAGAGGCATTGAGTTAGGGAAACTGAAGCACTCGAAGGAGAGTTGTGATTTTAGTTACTGTAGACATTTTAAGGTTGAGGAGGTTAGAGAGGCTATTCATAGGATGTGGAGAGGTAAGGCAACGGGGCCTGACGAGATTTCGATGGATTTTTGGAAGTATACTGGAGGGGCAGGTTTAAGGTGGTTAACTAATTTGTTTAACGACATTTTCAAGACTGTGAGAATTCCTGAGGCTTGGAGATAGAGTACAATGATTTCGTATATAAAAACAAGGGTGACATTCAAAGTTGCAACAACTATAGGGGTATTAAGCTGTTGATTTACACTATGAAGATTTGGGAGAGGGTGGTTGAGCAGAGATTGAGGAGGGTCATGTCCATTTTAGAGAATTAGTTTGGTTTTATTCCTGTTCACTCAACAACAGAGGTAATTCACCTGGTGAGGAGATTGGTAGAGCAGTATAGAAAAAAGAAAAGAGATTTGCACATGGTGTTCATCGACCTAGAGAAGGCATATGGCAAAGTCCCTAGGGAGGTTCTTTGGAAATTCTTGAAGGTGAGATGATACGATATAAACTTGGATCGTATAAAAAATAAGCGAAAAATAGTCCACAAACAAAGGAAAACTCGAGAGCAACACAAACACAATTTTCGGGTCCAACAATAACAAAAAATAAGGTGTAAATGACTAAAAACAACAAGGGATAAACAACATTATAATAAGAATAAGAACACTAGGATAACAACAATCCAACGTTACAAGATTAAAAGACACAACAAGAACCAATGAGTTCACTAGTCAACACAAACAAAGACATAAAATGTAAAGATAGAAAGTGAGACATACACTATTACAAGATTAGGAACCCAAAGATATATTAAATCCAAGGACCCCTAGGACTTACAATAGAAACACCACACCCTTACAAAGACACAAGATCGGAATCCACCTTTCAAGCACCAACGTTTCCAAGCAATACACATTCACAAGTGAATCCACACTTGCTCATGTCCTAGTTTCGGCCTAGGGAGGCCCTCTCTCTTAAGAGATGTGTTCTATCATCAACATTCAACAACTAATGAGCTAAAACCCTAACATGTTCTTTATATAGGCTAATACAAATAATAGATAAAATGACAAAAGTGCCCCTTAGTGTTAAATGGATAAAATGGCGCCCATGGAGTGCAATATAGGGGCGACTTTGGAGCCCTTTTCACACTTCAACTTGTATACTCTGTAGGTTACATTCAACATACTCAAAAATATCCATCTTTATGATCGTGCCCATATCATGAGAGGGGTTTCAATGGCGTACATCAGAGCTATTAAGGACATGTACGATGGAAGAAAGACTCGGGTGAGGACGGCGGAAGGAGACTCAGGGCATTTTTCTATCGAGATAGGATTGCATCAGGGATCGACTCTTAGCCCGTTCCTATTTGCGTTGGTGATAGACATGTTGATGTGGAGTATTCAAGGTGAGGTGCCTTGGTGTATATTATTTTCGGCTAATGTAGTTTTGATTGATGAGACGCAGGAGGGGGTGTGTGAATGAAAAATTAGAGGTTTGAAGGCAAACCCTTGAATCTAAGGGGTTCAGGTTGAGTAGGTCCTAGACAGAGTATATGAAATGCAACTCTAGTGACTCGAGTCAGGAGGACGAAGTGGTGGTGAGGTTGGATTCCCAGGATATTTGTAAGAGAGATAATTTTAAGTATCTTAGGTCTATGATTCAGGAGAATGAGGAGATTAATGAGGATGTATCTAAACGTATTGGAGCAGGTTGGATAAAGTGGAGGCTCACCTCGGGAGTGTTGTATGATAAGAAGGTGCCCCTTAATCTTAAAGAAAAATTCTACAGAGTGGCAGTCCATTCGGCCATGCTGTATGGAGCAGAGTATTAGCCAGTTAAGAACTCCCACATTCAAAGATTGAAGGTGGCGGAAATGAGAAAATTGTGTTGGATATATGGACTTTAGAGGGGATAAAGTTAGGAATGAGACTATTCGGGAGAAGGTGGGAGTGGCTTTGGTGGAGGACAAGATGCGAGAAGGAAGGCTGAGATAGTTTAGGTATGTGATGAGGAGGGGCACGGATGCCCCAGTTCATAGGTGTGAGAGGCTAGCTTTGGATGGATTCAGAAGGAGTAGAGGTAGGCCGAAGAAATACTGAAGGGAGGTGATTAGACATGACATAGAGCAGCTACAGTTTACTGAGGACATGACCCTAGACAGGATGGTGTGGAGGTCATGGTTAAGAGTAGAAGGCTAGTGTGAGTGTGTGGGTTGTAGCAAGGTGTTAGGAGAGCGCTTGTATAGCCGGGTTAGTAATCCTAGGACTGTGTCCATAAGTAGGAGCCTCTAGTCAGGAGAGTTTGGGCGTGGTGGGTGTCTTTGGTCTGTGAGTGTATGTTACAACTGGGTGGGTGTCCTATTTCTTATTTCTTATTTTGAATTGCTTGTATTTCTCTTGTTTTGTATTCCTCTGATATCTATTTTTATTATTTCTTATTCCTTATTTCTGTTATGCCATCCATCCTGCTTCATGTTTCATTACGACCTTGTGTACTATTCTTTATCTTGAGCTGGGGGCCTATTGGAAACCACCTCTCTACTTCTTCAGAGGTGGCGGTATAGACTGCGTATATTTTACCCTCTCTATACCTCACTTTGTGGGAATACACTGGGCTTATTGTTGTTGTTGTAAATTTGTAATAGAGATTATAATATCCTTGCTCAGAAGACTAATGAAAATTTATAGCGAAGAGAGATCCACACATGAAATTAAAAGATATGACTTGCTCCCAAGAGTAGCCTTAGTTAAGTTATAGGAAGAGATCTCACTTTAAAACTAAGGAGTTTTCTTGATGTTTCAATAGAGTTGATTCATGTATACGTCACAAAATATAAGAAAATCATTTGCAAAGAACAAGTGAGAAATTTGGACATCATCTCTAGTTCCTGAAGATACTAAGAAATTCATCGAACAACCCCCTACTTTCTCTTACTAAATACTTCCATAAGCAAAATAAATAAAATAGGTGTGGTCGAGGGAGAAAAAAAGAGAAAAAATACACCAATTATGGCTATATGTGCCAAATACTCAAGAGATGATGTAAATCGTTAGCAGTAACGAGTCTGTTAATGTACATTGCGTTGGACATCTTTGGCATACGGAAGGTGATACCAACTATATAGAAGGATATCATGTTAACTGAGCTAGAATGTAGATCTTTTGCATTACTTATGTGGATACTATTGGTGTATATTTTAGTATTGTAATTATATTATTAATGTGCATTATCTTTTTTGTGTTAGTAGGCATCAATTGACAAGAATGTGGTCATTAATTTTTTTAACTCATATGGTCATTAATTCTTGTAACTCTCATGGTCATTAATTTTACGTAACTTATGTAACCTATAGGCCATTCATCTATTCACTATACAATCTCATATTCTTTCTTTTGATTACATGAAAGAATTCTTCATCCATAAATAGTGGTGTTTCTTCCTTTGTGTAAAAAAGGATGAAAGATGATAAGTGGAGAAAAATATTATAGCATGTAGTAGTGATAAAGATAGTCGAGAGAAATAAAATATTCTCTGTCTCCAACTATATTCACTAAACAAAAAAGAGTAATAATATATGTTGAAGGAAGGTGTTCTTTTTGTGGAGCTTTGGACTCTTCAACTAATTGCAGAGTTGTTTGAGTTTTGAGTTTTGAGTTGTATGACGTTGTTCGACTATTATATTCTAGAAGGAACAAGTCAACAAATATACCGTTGGATTAGTGTAGATTATGCAATAGTGAAATTGAATCTCCTTAATGAGAGCAAGATATCCGTGCTACAGTCATGATAAATTTATTCATCAATTATGTTCATTTTATAATTTCCAACTATAATTTATTTAATTTATGGTATATCACACTAATAATTTTAAGGAGATTATGTTTTTTACAGTTTGAAAAGTTGTGGATATCAATATTGGAGATCTCAACTTCAATAAATCTCTTAAAGAGATGGAAGAAAAGAGATAGACAAGTAAAGTAATTTTCTACTTTTTCAATAAAATGGAGGGAAAATATAAAAAATTTTATTTATTACGGAGGAAAGATAAAAAGACTGTTTACCTAATATTTTTTATGAATAAAGAGAAACACTTCTCATGAACATAAAGTGATATTCAAATTCTTAAAATAATGGGAGTTGATGAAATGAGAAAAATAGTCACCATGAAAAAATGTGACTTTTACATTTTTTAGAATGGTTTGAAATAAAATGAGTACCACAAGTACATGTATTAGTCTTGTAATAAATCACATGTTATTATTTGCATATGAGCTGATGTCTTTGACTCTAACATAAGTGTTATGAAATAAAGAATAAAAAATATGGTGAGTAGCCATTTGACATAAAATATCGAGTGAGATAAATTTTATTCTTGAAATAAAAAGTTATATATAAATTATGTGATAAAATTTTCACTGATATGTCATATTATGGTGAAAAAAATTGTGAAATACTATTTGTTTATTGTATGAGTCTTGCAACTCCTTTTTAAATATGTGAAAGTGTTGTAACAAATAAAAGAAATATATATATATATATATATATATATATATATATATATATATATATATGTATGTATGTATCTCTCTGTGTGTGTCTGTGTGTGAGAGAGAGAGAGAGAGAGATTAATTGCACTAACTAGTTGACTTGATATTGTGTATGCAGGAAAAACACTTACCCGGAACAAGCAAATCTAGTATATTTACTTATTAAAAAAGCTGAGGCTTGTTTTATAATATATATATATATATATATATATATATATATATATATTCTGCTATATTTAAAAGTACTTTATGATGCAAATAAGAAACATTGATCCTAATTGTTGGAACAAAAATTTATTATGACTATCTTTACAATAGTAGTTGAAATAATTATTTCAGTTTCAGCTAGTGAAAAAGTGAATTGATCTATAGATTTATTATATCAATCACTTTATTTTGAGAAATTAATTTTTTTAATTTTTGTGTTATTGTGATAACATCAATGTTATTGATAGAGTATGACATCATTATTACAATGATAATTTCAGGCCCCCTTAAAATAATATTCTGAGATCATATTTGAAAAATGGTGTCATTAACATACATTACGTCAAATTTTATGATAATCTTATAGATGAACTAACCAGCACCAGCACCTTGACAAGATAAAGGGTCTGAAGCACATCTAGGGAGAAGGAACTCCAGCTAAAAAATATCTGAGTCATATATGAAAAAATTTCATTCTGTGGACTAGAGAATCAGGTTCAATAAAAAAACGAATCATATAATGACTAGTTATGAAATGCACTACTAGTTTATCCCCTCCCCCTCCCCCGAATGATATGAGTGAATTATTTATGTAGTGAACTGTGAAAGTTGAGTTTTAAAAATATTTAATAAAAATTTGTAGCTCGTATGAGTGGGGTGTTAAAATTACAGAAGTACTCTCAACAGGCTTCACCTATGTGAGTGTGCTTCTTTTGAGAATTGAGATTATTCTAAAAAACACTCATGAAATCTGAAATAACACAGTACTGTAATGTGCTGGCTATCAAAGCTTATGTCAATACCTTGATTACTGTGTGTAAGCAGTAATACATTTTTTTTCTTAAGCAATCATAATTCAAATCTGAGATCATTAATGACTCTGGAGTAAAGATTACTATTTCATCTAGTGGTGGTTCAATGCATAACACATCTTCATTAAGCATAATAATCTTCCTTCAACTAAATTTTTTAACTCTCTTATCATAATATCAAAATGAGCCGAAAATATTGGCGTATACTTTAATGGTAAAAATATATTGGCAATGTGCATTGACTTGTTGTGTTAGTGGCAAAAGTTGGCAAGAACATGGTCCTTAGTTTCTTATAACTCATATGTCCATTAGTTCTCGTAAATCTAATGGTAGTTAGTTTCATATAACTTATGTAATCTCTAGGCCATTCATCTACTCACTTTACTATCTTATATTCTTTTTTTTATTACATGGAAGATTATTTACCTATAAATAATGGTGTTTCTTTTTTTGTATAAAATAGGATGAAAGATGATGTGTGGAAAATTACTATAATGTGCAGTAGTGAAAGAGAGAGTTGAGATAAAGAAAATATTTTATGTGTCCAACTATATTCACTATATGAAAGAGAGTAGCATATGTTGAAGGAAGGTGTTCCCTTGGGCTCTTTAACTAATGCGGAGTTATTTGAGTTATACAACGTTGTCGGGCTATTGTATCCTAAAGGGAACACGTCAGGAGAGATAATATTAAATCGGTGTAGATTATGCCACAGTAAATTTGAATCCCTTTAAAGAGAGTTAGATATCCGCGTCCCAACCTCGATATATTTATTTATCAATTCTGTTCATTTTATAATTTTCAACTATAAGCTATTTAATTTTTGGTATATTACACCAACAGATATTACATAGAGCAAGACTTGAAATCACGTAGACTCAGCTAAAAATATGTATAACACAATAAAAGAAAAAAGTTTATATAGTTGAGACATCAACTAATTAAGAATACGTTTTAGCCATGTATAATATATATATATATATATATATATTACTATTATATAAGAGACAATAAATTTTTGATCGTCCTCACAACCAAAGATTTTTGCATCTTTGACGAACCATCTTGTTACACATGGCTAACCATTGACTTTTGTCATTTTTCAATTTTACATTCACTTCTTTTCATTAAATTTATTTAACGTGGCATCAATAATTGGTGTAGTTAACATCATATTATTTTTCTCCATTTTATTTTATGCGATATATTTTGTTTAATCTGTTTTAAAAAAAATCACCTTACTATATAATTAATAATAATCTAATGTTAAAATTTTTTTTTTACAATTAATGAGATGATTTATACCCACATAAATGAAACTGAGAGAGCAGTAATTTTCGTGGGCTTTTTCTTTTTCTTACTTTACTCAGTTTATTAATTTTCTTGGATTAGTTTATTTTAAGCTTTTAATTTATAATTTATTTTAAATATTTAATAATATTTGGGTAAATGTTAAAAAAGTGTTTCTAAACACTTGTTAGTAAGTCAAAAGACTATAAATTAAAAATGTTTTACTACTATATATAAGGAAGGATTTTTAATTTTGATAGTTTTCACTTGAATTTGTTTTAGTCTATTTTACCCCTAAATGAAGGTTTAGCGACATTGTAAGTTCTCATTTATTTTGATAAATTTAGAATGATTATATGAACTCTTTTAAAAGTTATACAAAAAGTGACGAGTCATGAAATAAGTGATACTGTGGTTAACTTATTTATTCAATCAAATTAAAAATTTAACTAAATTTTTTTTGTCTTATTTTAAATGAAAGTAATAATAAGAGAGAACCCTTAGCGGTTTTTAGTATATATTATAAGGGAGAATCTCCCTTTTTGGTAGTCCTCACAAATGTTTTAGTGCAATTAGATAATCACATGTATTTATTGTGTTTTCATACATATTATTATATTGGTCCTCATCTAAATTTCTTTTGTCCATTTTAACCTTAATTAAATTTTAATAAGTTTACAAGCTTTCACTCATTTTAGTAAATTTGAACAATTAATTATATGAACTTATTAAATGTCATATAAAAAGTGATGGTCATAAAATAAGTGAAAGTGACACCATGCAAGACCTTTTTTATGTGGAAATAATAATAATAATAATAATAATAATAATAATAATAATAATAATAAGGGAGACCTAATTTGTTTAATCTTCACAAGGATTTTTTTGTTTTATTTAATTCCTAATTGATGTTTTAATAATCTTGTAAAAGTTCACCCATCGAAGGAACATCTACCAATGTATTTTTCGAATCGGACCTTTTAGTTATTTTATTTAATTTAAATTCTATTTTAATTTATATATTAATTTTCTTGACGGGATCATATAATGATTCATACGATCAAATATTTTTATATCACCTAAATACTATACTTCTATAAAAAAAAAAAAATGAGTGGTCAATATATGTTTAATTGAGAAAAAAATAATGAGGTTAATTCAATATAAGGCAAAAAATTAATTTAGATTGTCAAAGACTTCAATTTAAAAACTTCCAATAAAATAAAAAGGAGAAGAGTTTTAGTGAATGCAGTTACTTGAAAAATTAAAATAAAGTCATAACTAATATAATGTAACAAAAACAAATAAAACTAAAGAGTAACAAAAAGTGGAAACAAATTACAAATATAAATGTTAATATATAGATTGGACCCGACACGGGCTAAATGACACTAGTATATATATATATATGAGTTTAAATGGAGAAATACGATTAATTAGGATATAACTAACTCAATTTATTTGGAACGGAAACATAAATATTACTCCCGTCAACACTTACAATTTTATAGCCTCTTTATCTCGGCCCCATTAAAATTCTAAAATAAATGCAAGCAAATAGTTTGTAATCACTTGCAATTTTATACAACTGACTCATTCTCACTTCTCACTCTATATTACAATTTGAATTAGAACGCTACTTACTTTTATTCTTTGGAGTAGGTTTTTGAAAAATTGGCTGAAGTATTGTGGAGAGATCTTAAGTCAATCATATACAAGAAGAATGAAAGTGACTTGTGTACGTTTCCTTGGTCCAGCTGTTTCAGTTTAGTATGAACAAGAAAGCATTTCATATGGCTTTCTATATTCAATTTGTTTCTACCAAAACTTTGAGATCCCAAAGAAAAAGAATACAGAAAAATTATCTTATCATTAATATAATTATGCCATAGTAATAGATTAATACTTGGCATGATAATTTAGTTGAAAGTGACAGTTGGGGCTATGATCAAGACAGCTACCCACTGTGTAAGGTGTGATGGAGAAATACCAACAAGACAGATCACACATGCGTACTCCAACTGCTTGTATAAAATACGCAGATAATTAAGTTTTTTACTAGTACTAGCTGATAAAAGAAAAGGTTGTATAAAACACACCGATAATTATTAGGGTTTTTATCCTGATTTTGTTTATCAAATTTAAGTTTTATTTTTCTTAAAAAGAAAATAAAAGTAATACCACAATTACTTTTACTTTTTCTAAAAGATAAATATAAAACTCTTCCATATTTAACAAACTTCTTTGTTGGAGGAAAAGTTTTGGACATTTCTAAATAGAAAATCCCCTTCTCACACTATAACACAATATCATCCACAATGTAGTCCTTAAAAGAGTCTTGTTTCGGCCGAGATTTCTCCAATAGGTTTTATATTTTTTAATATTCATATTTTATATGTAGGTAGTTTGACCAAATCTTATTAATAATATGTTTTTAGTATGTTTTTCTTTGTCATCTGAGTTATTATCTTTATGATTTGCAACTATCAGTTTACACATTACATCCTCTCGATTTCGAACCCAACAAGTGGTATCAGAGCATGTGGTTCAAAGATCCAACTGTTTGGTAAAACGAGGCAGAAGACAAGTTCAAGGCGGTTCAAATCAATTTGCAACCAATTTGATGATAATGAAGATATATGTTCAAGACACTACTGGATAAAAGGTTTCAAACAAATTTTCAACAATCCTGCTGCTAATCTATCTTTAAAATCAAAATCAACCTTTTACCCATGTTTATGGGCTCCAACTTTCAGCCCTTGTTAATTGTTATGTTTGGGCCCATTTCAACTCGTGCATATATTTTTAACGCATGAGTTTCACTCTTAACCTGTGTTCACTTTCAATGCACATGACTCCACTTTCAACCTTGTTTACTTATAATACAAAACTCAAATAATATCAACTCATGCTTTTATTTTTAACGCACTGGACTCTAATTTTTAACCCATATCAACTTTTAATCATGATAAGCAGCAGTGATATATAAAGATCATGTGAAAAAGAAAGATCAATATTATTTTGTCCAGAAAATCAAGTCAAAAAAGAGAGATTTGTTAGGGTTTTTGTCCTGATTTTCTTACCAAATTTAAGTTTTATTTTTCTTAGAAGAAAAATAAAAATAATACCATAATTAGTTTTACTTTTTCTAAAAGGAAAATATAAAACTCTTCCATATTTGACAAACCTCTTTGTTGGAGAAAATATTTTGAACATCTATGAATAGAAGTCCCCTTCTCATACCATAACACAATAGCATCCAGAATGTAGTACTTAAAAGAGTCTTGTTTAGGGAGAGATTTCTCCAATAAATTTTATATTATTTAATATTCATATTTTATATGTAGGTTGTTGGACCAAATCTTATTAATAATATACTTTTTAGTATATTTTTCTTTATCATTTGAGTTATTATCTTTATGGGTTGCAACAGACAGTTTACGCATGATGCCCTTTCGATTTCGAACCCAACAATAATTATGTTTTTTACTAGTAGGGGTAGTGCGGGTAATTTACATGGATAACTTGTACTTGGATAATTAGTAGATAACTAGTACTTACTAGTTATCTACTAATTATCCAAGTACAAGTTATCCATGTAAATTACCCGCACTACCCCTACAATTGGTATCAGAGCTATGTTTTTTTTAAAAATGTACAATTAGATATGTGTTAATTATGAGAAATGTTAGAGATGTTAATTTAATTGTTAATTATAAGCTATTATTAATTACGTTATCTTGTTGATATTTATTTGTTAAATATGAGAAGACCATTTAAAAATACACAAGCTTTTAGAGAAATTAAAAGAATTTTAACTAGTTACTACCGAGAATATAAGAAGTTAAATAAAACAAAAGAAAACCCCCATAGATTAGCTTACTTAATTACCTTAATATCTAGCAATGAAGCAAAATTAATAATTCATCTAAAATCTAGAAGAATGAGATACATACCACCTAATTATAATAAAATCAGATTTTGGTATCCACCAAAATATTATAAATATTGTACAGATGAATAACATAACAAAATCACAAAAATATAAAGAACTGAAATAAATAATATCTGAAAAACGAAAAGAATTATAAATAAGAAAAGAAAGACTACAATATAACATGATTGTTGGAGTATGTCAAAAATCAATAAAAGCACAAAAGGAAGAAATATCATATTTAAAATCACAAATAGATAATCTAGAATACATATATCAACATGATCTATACACTATCAAGTAGATAAAATGAACAAAGAAGAATTTACAATAGATGAAAAAACATATGAAAACCATGAATGATTAAAAATAAGAATAGTATTTTCTAATTTAGGAAGGAAATATAAGAAAATAGGTGAACATTTATATTTAATGTTAAAGAAAGAAGAATTAAAATTAGAAGATAAATTAACAACTATGGTAAGAATAGCAAGAGAAAATGAAGAAATAGACAGAAAAAAAAGAAATAGATAAAATAAAACAACAGACTACAGAAGAAATACGAAAAATAGAAGAAACTAAAAATAATAAGATTGCTGAATTAGAAAAAGAACTACAAATATTAAAAGAGTTGTATGAAAAAAGACAGAAAAAAAGAAAATGATAAAGAACAAAAATTATTAATTGAGATAAATCAATTTAAAGAAAAATTAAAAAATAAAGAATTAGAAAATAATGAAATAGAAATAAATACAATAGATACTAAAGAAACAAATAATTATGATTCAGAAGATAGTGAAACATATACAGAAATTTTAACAAATAAAGAAAAATTAGAAATAAATGAAAAAAAAAGAAATAATTAATAAAGAAAACTTAGAAAATACAAACACGGAAATAAACACTCTTGATGAAAAGGACGATGAAAAAATAATACCCAGTACACCAGAAATAAGAAAATCTACATATTATTATAAAAATAAGTTTAAAAAATATAACCAAAGGGATGAATATAACAAATGGACACCAAAACAAATAATTAATAAAAATTATAACTTCTTAGACTTAGACTGTGTAATAGATGTAGATAAAACGATACAATTATGGATAGGATATATAACAAAATAATTATTAGACAATGGTATAAATGCAATTGATACACCCGAATATATAGGAAAAACACTAATAGAAACAACAAAATTATGGTTTTTAAATTTAACTGAAAATAGTAAAAAGGTATTAAGAAATAATAAAGAAACAGAAGGAACAACAGTAACTAAACTAACACCTATAAACATATTGAAAAAATATAAAATGGCTATAAGAGATGAATTTAGCAGTATGACAACAGAAGAAGAAGAACAACAAAACAAAGAAAAAGATACAAATAAGAATTTAATGTTAAAACTAGCAATATGTAATATGTGATATATAGATGAATATACGTGTGCATTTAAAGAATACCACTATAAGGGAGCATATACTATAGAAGAAAGTAAAGAAGTGAGAAGATTATATTTTAGTAAATTATCCGAACCATTTAGTTAAAAAATAATAAAGAGTTGGGATGAAGCAAACATAGTATATACTCTAGGAGCAAGAATAAAATTTCTACAATAATGGCATAGGAATATATGTGAAAAATATAGAAAAGAAATAAAAATGATAAAAAACATTAATAAGAAATTTAGCATGTTGCAAGGATAAAATAGCACCTCAATTTGGATGTGAAGAAAAATATTATAAGAAAAGAAAAAGACATAAGAAATATAAGAAATACAAAAAGTCAAAATATAAGTATAAGAAACCAAGAAAAAGATATTATGTAAAAAATTATAAATATAAAAGATCATATAGGAGAAAGAAATCTATAAAAGAATGTACTTGTTATAATTGTGGCAAACTAGGACATTTAGCTAGAGATTGTAAAATGCCTAAAGATCCTAAAAAAAAAAATATTAGAAATAAAGATAGAAAATGCAGAATATATGCAAATAGATTATATAAATTACGAATTAGAAAGTGAAGATAGTATATATGAAATTTCAGAAAATGAAATAGATAGTGAATTAGATGAATCAAATGACCGAAGAAGATATAAAAATAATAACAAAGGAAGAATATTTAAATGAAGAAGGAACGGATCATAAAATAATATTTGATAATAATATATTTGAAGAGATAAAAGGAAAAGAATTAGATTTAAGTGTAGAAAAAATATTTAAAATACCAACAATAAAAAAACATATTTAGTAGACGAAAAGAAGAATACTACGTAGTAAGCCAAAAGGAACATGTAATAGACTGTAGATATGCAAAAGGTAGAGCTAGTATACCACTAGTAACAAAAATAATAATTAATAAAGAAATAAACGATATAAAAAGTAAAGACCCAATTAAATATGTACACCTTGGAGGAACATAGATATTAATAAAAACATGTTTTAAAGAAGGAATAGATACACCAATAGAATTATATTTAGCAGATGATAGAATTATAAAATCTATAGAAAAAAGTATAATAACCGCCATAAGAGGAAATTTAATATACCAAAAATTTAAATTTATAATAAGTGTGAATTATTCAGTGGCAATAATAGATAAAAACATAGATAAATTATTAGTATTATATTAAAAAATATCAGGAATAGAACTAACCCCAGGAAGTAAAATATTTATAGCAAGATGTAAAAATCTATACGTATTAACAAGAAAACATAAAATAACGGGAAAAATAAAATTAATAAAATACAAATAGAAAGCCCTTTTGAACAATTTGTTAAAACAATTTATAACAATGATTATAGTTACAAAGACATGGATATAGAAGAAGATTTAGAAATAATAAATGATAGAATAAGTACAACAAAAAGAATAGCTTTCAAAAAAACAGAATCATCAGGATCATCGAAAAGAACAAATTATGAAATAACTTCAACAATTAATTTAACTCAATATTATATAACGGAAACAATAAATGAAAAAGAATATTTAATACTTCTAAATACAGGACAAGAAGAAAACCATATAGCAAAATACCTAGTGAAAAATGAAGAAATAAAATCTAATAGTAATATATGCCCAGATCTACCAAGAAGTTTAATAACTACAAAAGATACAGTAGAAAAGGAAATAATAATAGGAGTTAGAAAAACAAAAATAGAATTTGAAATAAAGGAAGATATGCAAAAAATAGACATACAACAACAACAACAACAAACCCAGTTTATTCCCACCTAGTGGGGTCTGGGGGGGGGGGGGAAGAAGTACGCAGTCCATATCTCTACCTCTGATGAAGTAGAAAGGCTGTTTCCGATAGACCCCCGGCTCAAGGCACGAGATACCACACAAACCCCCGGCTCAAGGCACGAGATACCACACAAACACATAGTGCAGCACAGAAGCAGATTACATAACATAAATACGGCACCCATAAGTAATATAAAGCAGAGGAAAGCAGGGGAAAGCACACAGATTTGTAATACAACATGGAACACGGAACACGGAATCATGACAAGAATAAAACCCCAACCAAGTAATTCCCTACACTAGCGACCCGAACTGGCCTCAATCCTCTGCCGTAATTCGCGTCCTCCAGACCTTCCTATCTAGGGTCATGTCCTCGGTGAGTTGTAACTGTTCCATGTCCCGCCTAACCACCTCGCCCCAGTACTTTTTCGGCCTACCCCTACCCCGCCTAAAACCATCCAACGCTAGCCTCTCACACCTACGGACCGGGGCATCCATGCCCCTCCTCTTCACGTGTCCGAACCATCTCAATCGTGCTTCCCGCATCTTGCACTCCACTGAAGTCACACCAACCTTCTCCCGGATAGTCTTATTCCGAACTCTATCCCCTCTAGTCAGTCCACATATCCAGCGCAACATCCGCATTTCTCCCACCTTCATTTTTTGGATGTGGGAGTTCTTAACTGGCCAACACTCCGCTCCATACAACAAGGCCGGACGGACTACCACCCTGTAGAATTTGCCTTTAAGCTTGGGCGGCACCTTCTTATCACACAGCACCCCCGACGCGAGTTTCCACTTCATCCATCCCACCCCAATACGGTGCGAGACATCCTCGTCAATCTCACCATTACTCTGGATCACGGACCCAAGATACTTGAACTTGTCCCTCTTACATACCTCCTGAGCTTCCAGCTTCACTACTACCTCATTCTCCCGCCTCACGTCATTAAACTTGCATTCCACATACTCTGTCTTGTTTCTGCTCACCCTGAACCCTTTAGACTCAAGAGTTCGCCTCCACACCTCAAATTTGTCATTCACACCCCCTCGAGTCTCATCTATCAGAACTACATCGTCTGCAAAAAGCATACACCACGGCACCTCCCCTTGAATACGCCGCGTCAACACATCCATCACCAACGCAAACAAAAAGGGACTAAGAGTAGATCCCTGATGCAATCCTGTCAGGACAGTGAAATGCTCCGAGTCTCCTCCAATATAGAACATATACAAATAATCATAACTTATAAGAGAGAAAAATTATTAATAAAAAGAGCTTTGACATGATATGAAAATATATGTACTTATGAAAATAATAGCAGAAGGATATTATAATAGATATTATACACCTATGATAGATACAGGAGCAGAAGCCAACTTATGTAGATATAATTGTTTACCAGGAGACAAATGAGATAAGCTAAAAACACCAATAGTAATAAAAGGATTTAATCATGAAGGAAGCTTAATTACCTATAAAGCTAGAAATGTAAAAATACAAGTATGAGATAAGATATTAACAATAGAAGAGATCTATAATTATGAACTAACATTAAAAGATATACTTTTAGGAATGTTGTTTTTAGATAAACTATAGCCACATATAATAACTAAAACACACTGGTGGTTTACAACACCATGTAAATAAAAGGTAAGAGCAAAAAGAGTTATTAATAAAATAAGAAAGAAAACTGATTGGATAAAAGGAAGTGAAAAAATCACACAAAAATTAGAAAATATAAAAAATACTGAAGATACAATAGAACTAGTTATATTTTCAATAAATAAAGAAGAAATAACTATATTTTCAATAGATAAGGTAGAACTAATAAAGAAAAAATTAAGACAACTATATAGTGAAGATCCATTAAAAGGATGGAAAAAACATAAAGCTATTGTAAAAATTGAGCTAGTAGATAAAAATAGTATAATAACCCAAAAACAGTTAACATATAACTTTGATGATTTAAAAGAATTTAAAATGCATATAGATGAATTATTAGAAAAATAATACATACAAAAAAGCAATAGCAAACATAATAGTCCAGCATTTATAGTAAATAAACACAGTGAACAAAAAAGAGAAAAAAGTAGAATGGTTACTGATTATAGAAACCTAAATGCAAAAACTATGACATATAATTATCCAATACCAAAGAAGATATTAAAAATAAGAAAAATACAAGGATATAATTACTTTAGCAAATTTGACTGTAAATCAGGATTTTACCACCTAAAGTTAGAAGAAGATTCTAAAAAATTAACTGCATTTACGGTACCACAAGGATTTTATGAATGAAATGTGTTACTATTTGGATATACAAATGCACCAGGTAGATACCAACACTTTAAGGATAGTTATTTTAAACAATTACCTAATTGTATAGTATACATAGATGATTTACTATTATATACAAAAACTAAAGAGGAACATTTAAAAGTACTAGAACAATTTGTAGGTATAATAGAAAATTCAGGAATAAGTTTAAGTGAAAAGAAAGCTAAATTATGAAAACTCAGATAGAGTTTTTAGGAATATAAATAGATAAAAGTGGAGTAAAAATGCAACAACATATAATACATAAAATAATAAATTCAAAAGAAGAATTAGATATAAAAAAGAAATTACAATCATTTTTAGGATTAGTAAATCAAGTAAGAAAATATATACCAAAATTAGCAGAAAACCTAAAGCCATTACAGAAAAGATTTAAAAAGGATGTAGCGTATAATTACAACGAAGAAGATAAAAAACAAGTTCAGAAAATAAAAATACTTTGTAAAGAATTACCAAAATTACAATTTCCAAATGAAAATAAAAAATTTACATATATAGTAAACGCAGATGCAAGTAAATATAATTATGGTGGAGTACTTAAATATAGATATGAATAAGAAAAATTAGAACATCATTGTAGATACTACTTAGATACGTTTAATGAAACAGAAAGCAAATGGAAAATAAATAGAAAAGAATTATGCTCATTATATAAATGTTTATTAGCATTTGAGCCATATATTGTATATAACAAGTTTATTGTACGAACAGATAATACACAAGTACGCTGGTGGTTAACAAAGAAAATACAAAATTCAGTTACAACGAAAGAAATTTAGAGATTAGTATTGAATATATTAAATTTTACATTTACAATTGAAGTAATTAGTACTAACAAAAAATGTTATTGCAGATTACATATCAAGACAAAGCTACACAGACTGATATAATAGAAGATGATGCTTTAGAAAAGACACTTAAAATCCTAACTACACTTTCACTGAAAGTGGACAGTATGGGTAATGAAATAGAAAAGCTAAAGACTAATGAAGTTAAACTGAAGTCTGAAGCTATGACTCAGATGACTCAGCAGTGTGCAAAGCTATGTCGATCAGAAGACAATAAAATTTCAGAGCTAAAAGGAGACGTTGGGACATTTCATAAAACCTATAACGTTTATCAATCTACAACTGCAGGTACAAGCAAAGGAGTTAGTGGACAAATATATCAGAACATGAACATGAACAAGATATTTGAAAAGCCATTTATACCAAAAACACAAAGAGACCCCTTGTTCATACCCCCACAAACTACCACATATCGAGAAAGTTTAAACCAAGATAGAAAAACCTATAACCATATAACTCGAGCATACATAGAAAACATCCAAAAAATACAAACTTACTTAAACCTTACACCCAGAGCCATAAATATCCAAGAACTAAACACAAACTATATAACCCAAAAATTACAAGGTTACAACAAGTTAATCGCACTACCAAAAACTAACCCAAGCTTAGTTAAAACTTGTTTCAGTTATAGATTATTAAATACCGTATATACCCAAGAAGGAGATGAACTAACAGCTATACCAGAATTATATAGGGCATTCGCCACCTAAAAGAAAATAACCAAAGGAAATCTATTCTTTATAAAGTTTTATACTGCACCAGCAGAGATATTATATGATGAAATTAAACCAGTTATACAAGTTGTAAAAATAGGATTAACCAGAGATATGATTATACCAGAAGATATTGTTCAACAGCCAGAGATATCTAAAGTTGAGATACCTGATTTTTATGAAAATAAACGAATTATTGGAATATCTTTAATTGTTCAAGAATTAGCAAATAACTACATAAATGGGAACTCAATATGGAGTTATTATTCAAGAGATCATCAAATGATTTATTTAAATTCAAGGGAGCTACGACAGTCAGATATGGAAGAAACTAGACAACGGATTTTGACACTACTCAATCCAGAAAAACAACCAATTGCAAGAGCAATTAAGAAGGAATTTATTTCAGAAGAGTTATTAACAAGATATTGCAAAATGATAGGACACAAATATCTAGACCACCTATGCTCAAAATGCAATGGAGAAAATAACGTGATTCCAGAAGTTCAGCTAGAATGAAAGAAGATAAGAACGAAGAAGGACAACTGAAAGATACACGACAAAAGATATAAAACAACACAGACCGATGAAAAAATAAAGACAAAAAGACAAAAGCATTGCAGTTAAGAAAGCGACATATGACTTAACAAGCTAAGTTTTTAACATACGTAAATATAACCTTATGTAGCATTATAGCCTTTTTGACTTTTTTGTAGTACCATTATTGTATAGCCTAGTTTTTATTATTTTTGTCTTTTATAGGATAGGATTTCTTACTTTCATTCCTTTTAGGACAAATGTAAAGTTAGGACATTATTAGTCTTTTATTTTCTTGACAGATATAAAGTGAATAGTGTAAATAGTTTACGCGTTTTCATCTTTTAAGATTATAAATATGTAAGCCGTGAGGCGATCTAAGGCAAGACTTTCATATGTTGAAAGCAAGCCTTCTTCTTGTACACAAAAAACTTTTGAATATTTAATAAAAATAGATATATTTCTAAGGAAAAGCTATGGATGAGCAAAACACAGATTTATCAAATCTATCAGAACAGGTATTTTCATTTACAATTATGAATAGCTAAATTCATAAATTCCTGACAATCATGATATAATAAAACAAGTTCATATTAGTTACTTTATAGTAGAATTATTCAAAGAATAGCATGTTAAGAAGTTTATTAGCAAAGTGGAAAAGGAGAAAAATTTCCAAGAACTATGCCATCCTAAAGGTGAAACTGGTGAGGCAAAGAAGTTGTGATAGGGGAGTAACCAGAGTAGAGGCGCTGTTTAGGAAAAAAGTATCCAGATTACTATACTAATAGTGACCGAAGAACATGTTATTTAAGAATAATCTAGTATATAGTGATCTAAGATGATCATATTTTGTTATGTATATGGTTGAAAGGAATATTTTGAAAATAGCATCATATAAAATAAAATGACTACCTACTTCTCTGATGGGATGATAGATAAATTTAAGATACTTGTTTTGTATGTACTTAAGGATATAAAAATAGTAGATATAAGAAAAATTATATACGAAAAAGTATTTCATTTTAATGAAGAGTTATTAAGTTCTATAGAAAACTTACACTTATATAATGATAGCTACTACTCATATTTAGATAGTTATTATTCAGACGGATATTATACAAATTAAAAATATTAGAATATATAAGAAGAGTTAGAGAAAAACAAAGTTGGCTATACGAAGAAATTAATTATAGAAACCAGCTTAGAATAGGAAGAAGACAATTAAAAGAAAGATTAATTTGGATAGATAAAACCTTGGAACAACTAGAATTAAAAGATAGTTTAGATTATGATTTAGACATAGAATTATTCATAGGAGAAAAAGACAGGATAATTAATGAAATAAATAACCTAGAATTTAATACTCATATAGTACAATTAGAATAAATTATTACAAAGAAATTTGTAGCATTACAACTACTATAGGATAAAATGATAAACTACGAATACTTAGAATATTGGAGACAAGATATGGAGCAAATAAGATTAATAGAAACACTTACGAAAAAGAATCTACTTGACTACATAAAAATTAGAAATATGGAACATATAGTATACCTTAAAAATAATATAGAAGAATTAATAATGTTAAAACAAATAACTAAGGAATGCTCTAACATAACATTTCAATTAACTTGATAGATTAATTTGGATAGATAAAACTTTGGAACAACTAGAATAATCACAAATAGATAATCTAGAATACATATATCAACATGATCTATACACTATCAAGTAGATAAAATGAACAAAGAATAAGACATTAATATTATTCACAATATTTTGAAATATATTTTTATTTCATTTTGAAATACTTGTTTGATCATAAATATTATCAGGGGCGGATCTATTAAGAGAGGTGAGGGTGCCATGCCACCCGCAAACTTCGAAGGAAACTCTCTCTCTATATATAGGGATATAGTCAAATAATTAACATACCACCCACATGATTGAAGAGATGTTTGGTCGGAGTGGTAGAGCATCACATTTGCTGCCTCTAGGTTCGACCTCTGCTAGCCACCTTATTTTTTTTCTTTATTTTTAGGTTGAAGTGAAGCCACAAATGACTACTTAGTTGTCAACCCTTTATTTTTATATATGTATTAATAGGAATTTTTCTTTTATTTTCCAAATATTAATAGTTAAGTAACATTTATATTAAAAAGTGCATAATTTTATTCTCTCTCCTCAAATTAAAAAAAAATTCTATTTTGGGGGTGGGTATGGTATGGTATATATACCGAATACCATACCGAAATAAATATTTTTTTATACTGTAGTGTGGATGTTATGGCATTTGGTATGATATTTGGTAGGACTTTTGAATTATTTTGGTATTTGGAACGGTATTTGATATTTATGCAATAAATACAAAATACCGTATCGAAGTTTTTTAATGATATATAAAACCCATATATATTATATTTAAGATTATTAAATATATTTATATATCATCCATTAGCCAATCGAACATAAAAGTAACTTTTATTCAGAAATAAATTTTTTGAAAAGCTTATTAGTTAGGAGTACTATGTTTAAGTTTAGGTAATGTTGTTCAGAGTTTGCATCTTGGACTGCTCAATCGTGATTAAAATATTCTTTTTGTGTAATTGATTAACAATGATAGTTGTTAGTTTTATATGATTGGGACGTTTTTAAAATTTAAAGTTATAGTTTTTTTTATATGAATATATGTAAAGTCAAAATCAAAAAAAAGTATAGTTACCGAATTATCATACCGTAAAATACCGAAATCGAAATTTAATATACCAAACTAATTTGGTATGGTAATGGTATTGTTCTTCAAGATACTGAAAACCAAAGTTACTGTACCTAAGTATAAAATACTGTACCGTACCATGCCCACCCCTACCCTATTCCTCTCAAATCCCAATTCCCAAATCATCATTGCTCTCTGCTTTTTTGGTCTTTGCTGCTGCTACCGCCAGATTTGTTGACATCGCCAGCAAAGGTCACGGCCTCAAACTCACCGGCCACCTCTCTCCGCATCCATTGTTAAGTTTACTTGGCACCCGGAGAGTACGAATCCTAGATCCGCCTCTGAATATTATAGAATACTTTTTCACAATATTTGAATTTTTGAAAAACACCTCAAGAGGTATTTTTACTATTTTTGAATTCACTTTTTGCACTTTTTAATTAATTTATTTATTTTCCAAAAAGTAATTTTTTTTTATTTTCATAAAATAACCCAATTTTCATAATATTCTAAAATTTTTAAAATTTATTTTCACTTTTAATATTTTTTTTAACTTCAGAAATATTTTATTTCTAAAATACTATGGCAAAAAATAACTTCAATTTTATTTTCATCTTCAAACAAAAATATAAAGTGAATATATTTTTTTTGATTTTCATGACCAATCAGGTCTTTACTAAGTTACTTTCCAAACGAACGAGTGAAGGGAACTAGAGTGCAAAAGTTTAGTTATTAGCATTTGGTCATGTTATTTGGAGTTTAATTTACCTAAAATCTTAATTGAAATCATTGTTTATTTATTATATTTAAATGAAACTTTAACTTTACTTTCAAATCTTAAATTTTTTTGTAAATATAGGATTTCAGTTCTAAGTTTTTTTTTTTTTTTTTTAAATAAAATTAAAACCTGACCCATAATGTTTTTTTCTTTTGCAAAAAAGATTCATAATTTTAATTTTTTACAAAGAAAAAAAAGTCACGCTCAATATGAAGAGATCGTTCGTATCATGTGAGAAAATTATATTAAGAATAGTTAAGACTTGTTGATTTATTGTTACCTCATTTCTAATAAATATAATTGCAATCAGAGACGGATTATGGATTTGAGAACTCCAGATGCATGCCACACTACTTTGAACAGTGACACATGCAGCATTTTGTGAAAATGGTGTCAATATTCGTTGAAGAAATCTACAATTAAAATATTTATCAGCAACTTTTACAGAAGATAAAGCCTTGTCAACTTGGTAAAGTTAATATTTTAGAGTTTGAAGAGGTCTAGGATTCTATTCTACATTGCGACAACTTTTTAAACACAAATGAAACCTAAGCTTTAATCGCAGGCACCTTAGCTTCATTATTGCTCAGGGGGCCACGGTTAATGTTTATATTAATTCTTTATACATACACAGAGAGTTTCAATCGAGATGTCTCAGGGTGCCACAGTTAATATTTATATTAATTCTTTATACATACATATAGAGTTTTAATCGAGATGTTTGAATATGGTTACAAGCATTTATATATAAAAGACATATGGAGTGTGGGTTTATTATGGTTGATAATAAAGATCATATAAGATATGTGAAAGTGTTAATAGTTGATAAACTATTTTTTACATTTTTCTATTATATAGAAGAGATGGTTTCGACCACCTCTACTGCAATTACCAAAAAATCCCTCCACTCCCACTTAATTATATACCATGCCTCAATATATAATAATTTCATTTTTTCATCATAATGGTTTAAATATTTAATATATTCTATTAATTTATATTAATTAACTATAACTAAATATTGGAAGTAAATTTTTTTTATTTATTTAATTGGCTATCATGTTCAAAACTAATTTGTTACCACGAATCACAATAATTAATAACTTAAAATATTTAAAAGACATATAGAAATTTTATTGACTGTCATTATTTTAGAAATGCCACATAAATTGAGATAAAAGAAAAAGTACTGCAAATTATAATAATTAACAACTTAAAATATTTAAAAGGCATATAAAACTTTTAGTTGATTCTCAAAATTGTATCGAAGCCACATAAATTGGGACACAAGGAGTAAATATATTATTTGATAATTACGGAAAAATTATTATAAATCACAATAATTAACAAGTTAAAATACTTTTTTAAAAATAGATAAAAGTTCTATTCAACTCTCAAAATTTTATCGGTGCACCGTAAATCATGACAAAATAAAAAAATATCTTAATTAATTGCAACTAAATATTTAAAGTGAATCAATTTTATTATTTTAATTGACTTTTATATAGAAAATTAATCTTTTTATTTATTAATTTATTTATTTTATTAAATTTAAATTTTAAAATTATTTTTTTCTTATATAGATATACTATTTAAAGTACAAAATTAATAAATTTGATTTAATAAAATAAATTTTTAATGAATATTTTCTTAGAATCTGTGTTGGGTCAAAAATGTATCAAGTTAAAAAGAAATAAAGAAAAATATATAGTAAAATTTTATTATTGTGAAAGATAAATATAATGCACTATCCAATACTATTTAATAATATCATATTTTGAATATGTAAATATAGCATCCCGTATTTAATTAATCTACTATTCTGTGAATTATCGGTGATTACTATAGGATATGATAAAATTATATTAATTTTTATAGTAATAACATAATCAATCGCTCTTAATTAATTATTATGAGTCATCTAGGTATTAAGAAAATAAAAAATATTTAATAAAAAATAAAATAGACATAAAATGCGAAATCAACTCTTAATGTTTTAAATTAAATTTTCGTCTTTCAAACGATGATTTTACTATATCACTCCTTATTATAAGTCATTTATGTATTAGAAAAATAAGAATAACAAATGATATGTCAGCATAAAATATTTGATTGACTATCAAAATTATATTAGTGCCACATAAATTGGGATGAGACAGAAAAAGATATAAAACAACATGCATTATTTAAAAATAAAATAAAAATTACCATAAATAACAATAATTAATAATTTTTTTTTAAAATTGACTGATTTCTGCTGCTTCAATCGTGATTTTAATGTATCACCCGCAATTAATTATTATAAGTCACTTATGCATTGAAAAATTAATAATATTGATTCCACGATTTTAATATATATATATATATATATATATATATATATACTATGAATAAAAATTTGCATGATATTTTAAAATAAAAATAAAAATTACTACATATACTCCAAGGGCAAAAGAGTAAAAACACACAAGAGATAAATGTAGAGAAATCAAGAAGCACCAAATGGATTATTAACATTTGTAACATTCAACACATTTCTAAATGCTTCCAAATTATTCTTGAATCAACACATACACATAATAAAAATAATAAATAATAATAATTACATTTTACTATATCACCCCTAATTAATTATTATGGTCATTTAAGCATTGTGCCACATAAGTTAAAATAAAAAAAATATTATAAATCACAATGGTCAAAAATTTAAATTATTTTAAAAAATATAATTGGCTATCGTCGACACAAAACTCTGGACAAGGAGAGTAGCATATATTATTAAAAAATTACATAAAAAGTATTATAAATTACAATAGTTAACAACTTAAAATATCTAAAATTAATTTAATATGTTATATATTTCAAAAAAATTACATTAAAAATACTAGAAATCACAATAATTAACAATTTAAAAAATTTAAAAGATATAAAATATTTGGTCGACTCTTAAAATTATATTAGTGTCACTAAATTTGGAATAGAAGAAAAGTATTATAAATCATAATAATTAAAAAGTTAAATTATTTTTAAAATATAATTGACTATTAATGCCACAAAAATTTGGACAAGAAAAGTAATGTATATTAATTTGAAAATTACATAAAAAATATTATAAATTACAATAGTTAACAACTTAAATTATCTAAATACATATTAAAATAACATATGTTGAACTCATGCTAGATTCCGGATGAATCTTAGAAAAGATATGCAACCCTTTTATTAAAAATTTTTATTTAAATATATCAAGATTGAAAAGATAAATAAATATCTTAATGTAGGGTCCGTGCTGATACGGGCCATGCTCCTCTAGTATGAGAAAAAGTATAACTTTTGAGATCCAAATTACATGTTCAAATAAAATTTCAATCTTACATGAATCTATAATTTCAAATCATGACCAAACGGGCTAAATTTCCAATTAGCTGTCTTTAATAATAATATTTATATTTTTAACATTTCTAAAATTATAATTTACATAATTTAAGCAAAATATGCATATACATGTGTGCATATATAAAATTTGTTATAAAAAATATTTAACTTTCTGAATAGTAATTATGTTAAGAGTGCAGCCTATGAAGAGTTGGTAGAGAGCAAAGTCTGAGATCTGGAGTGTAGACATGTAAAATTTATTGGGTCATATTCATATAAAATTTGGATTTGACCCAAATTTTATTGGGTCTAAAATTATTTTGGGCTATAAAAATAATAAACCCATTTTATTCCTCATCAAGGATTTCAAATTCCATCTCACCTTGAGGCCCAAACTTATGCCATGTGTCAAGTGACGTGGCATCCCAGTCAAATTAAAGACCAATGAGGCAAGGCCACACACTCAAATGATGTGGCAATTCAAGTCAAGTTCAAGAGCCAATAAAACATCTCCAAGTATCCCAAATGACATATTTTTGGTCAATCACAAGCAACTTGTCACATAACATTTGTGATAAGCTTGAAAACTGAATGGACCAATCAAAATGAGGCAGAAGAGGTTATTTACACTTGGACTGCCTACTCCTACAACTATAAATAGGAAGGTTACATAATTTTTTGAGAGATTCTGCAAGCATTGGAGGAAGATTCTGCATTGACTACATAGCTCTTCAATGAATTGACTAACGGAGTTCTACCCGAAGATCAACTCGACAAGACGAAGTACTGTCAAACAATTTCTGGAGATCCAAGCACATTTTTAGGAGGCTCAAATCATCCGAAAGTTCGAGAATTACGCTACAAAGGCCCTCGAATTATGGAAAAGCTAAGGAGAGAAGAATTAAGAGAATAACGGAATTGGACCCGCAAAATTCATTTATATAAAATTATTCTTTTTGTTTATTTTATTTTTGCTTGGAGTTAATTTTCAGCAGTAAGAAAATTTATTCCAAACAAATTTTGGCACACCCAATGGGACTAGATCTGCTCTTCATCTCTTCCTTCTATAAATTAAAAAAATCACAAATTCAACTACGGCAATGGACTTCAGAAAAATCAATGACGTTTTGTGCAAAAAGTCTTCTACTGCTATATATACTGAGATCAAATTTGTTTGCCCCATCAATCGACACAATCTCAACGCTTGTTCTTTGGATGGACCTCAATACTTCACATTTTTGGAGATGACGAAAAGGAGAAAATCTCAAATTTTGGCTATAACTACAACCCTTGAGGGGCAATTTTCCATCTATGTTATTAGATAAACTATCTGAAACTATCAGCAACTTTGGAGAATCTGAGGACTTAGCGAATTCTCCAACTCCAAAGAAAGTCAACACTTTTATGGTTGATGCGGTTGACATGGATGAGAAGTTTGTAATGATGGAGAAAACCATTGAAGCGTTGAAGAAGTCTGTTGATGAGAAAGATCATCAAATCGCGTGACTTATGAGCAAGTTGGATCTCTACAATCCCAGAGAGTCAAATTATAATCTAACACCGCAAGAAAAAGTTGGTGAATCTCTCATCAAGGAAAGTGACAATCAATGTGTTGATCGATCTGCTTCAGTGGCCATTCTAATAGTTCAACAACTACAAGATATGATTGCAAACACCATTAAGGCACAATATGACGGTCTATCAAAAAGTTTCGTAGGATGCTCAAAATCGTATTCTAAGCGAACCGAGGACTTACCGATGCCAATTGGATATCAACCGCCAAAGTTTCAATAATTTGATGGAAAAGAAAATCTAAGACAACACATCGCTCATTTTGTTGAAACTTGTAGCAGTACCGGTACACATGGTGATCTTCTTGTCAAGCAGTTTGTTCGCTCTTTGAAAGACAGCACCTTTGATTGGTACCCAAATTTAGAGTCTGAATCAATTGATGGTTGGGAGCAACTAAAAAGCTAGTTTCTAAAGCGTTTCTACAGCACCCATCGTACAGTCATCATGATGGAGTTGACAAACACAAGACAAAGTAAAGATGAGCCTGTAGTGGTTACATAAATAGTTGGTGAACATTGAGCTTTGATTGCAAGGATCAACTTTCTAAAACTTCTGCGGTTGAAGTTTGCATTCAAGGGATGCATTGGGGCCTTATGTATATCCTCCAAGGAATTAAACCTCGAACTTTTGAAGAATTAGCTACGCGCGCTCATGACATAGAGTTAAGCATTGCAAGTCATAGAATGATGTCACCTATTTTTGAGCCTAGAAAAGAAGTCATAAAATTCAATGAATCATCAGAGGACCAAATTGGGGAATCTATGGCGACAACTGTGAGTTTTAAGAAGGCCTCCACAAGACAAAAAATTGAAAGAGAAATCTCTAAAGTAACAAATGTAAGAAATGGAAAATTAACCAACATTGAAAGAGTTACAAGCAAGGGTATATCTTTTTTTGACTCTGATGTTCCTGGGATTCTAGAGGAGTTGCTAGCCAAAGAAGTCATTGAACCCCCTAAGTCAAAGAAACCTGAAGAATCAAACAAAGTCGACGATCCTAAGTACTGCAAATTTCACCCTATTATTGGTCATCACACTACGAAATGCTTCATCATGAAGGAAAAGATCATTACATTAATGCAACAGGAAAAGATCATCATTGATGATGGCGATACAGTTGATTCAAATCATGTTAGCGTCGAACTTAACCATAAAAAAGGTTCAATTTCAAAAGCTCTGCAAGCCATGCGCTCTGTAGAATCACCAAAATTTGAAGAAACCATCATACTACAATTTGAGAGATTTGACCCAATTGGGGTTCAAGCCTTGAAGAAAACAACAAGTAAATTCATGGCAAACGACTTCTCTAATAGCAAGAAGGGTGACATTTGGACATTGATCGCTCGTAAAAGAAAACAATATCAAAGTGCTTCTAAGCTCTAACTTTTAAAAGACGACACAAGATCAAATACATATCTGCTTCAACCAATGGGGACAATAAATACCAAATTGAAGTGCAACAATACTTCATTACAAAGGGTTCGGAGGAAAGTTACATTATAAGAATTCTTTCCCAAGTCGCTCCTTAAGGAACAAGCATAAACTACATGATTCTCCTTAGTGCACGAGCTTAAACTGCCAGTCAAAATACTCCTTAAGGCACAAGCATAAACTGCATGATGCTTCTCAATGCATAATCCTAAACTGCAAATCAAGATGCTCCTCGATGCATGAGCCTAACCTGTAAGTCAAAATGCTCCTCGATGCACGAGCCTAAACTATAAGTCAAAAATGCTCCTCGATGCACAAGCCTAAATTGTAAGTCAAGCTGCTTCTCGATGTACGAGCCTAAACTGCAAGTCAAGATGCTCTTCGATGCACGAGCCTATACTACAAGTCAAAATGCTTCTCGATACACGAGCCTAAACTACAAGTCAAGTCGCTCCTCGACGCACGAGCCTAAACTGCAAATCAAACTACTCCTTGATGCATGATCTTAAATTGCAAGTCAAATCACTCTTGGCCCGCATGAGTCTATACTATGAATGGCTCTACAAATAAAATAAATAAAAGATCAAAATAAAAAAAAATATGAAGCTTGAATGCATATTTGGAGTCCTTTGAAGATGTTATCTTTAAAGTAAAAGGATTCTTCAATATCTCCTAAAAAATGAAGTCTTCTCGACAAGTAAAAAACTTATGATACTTTGAATATTTCTCTAGTCCGGCCTTTACCAAATTACAGAAGTGATGCATCCCAAAACTTGAAGTAGAAGAAGAAATTCATGAAGTATACAAATCTGACGAGAAGTAGAATATCACAAGATTTAAGCTGTAACTTTGGAAAAGTACCTAAAAAAATATAGAAGTTTTCTAGTGATGAATTTCTCATGTAACATAGATCTATGAGTCTACTTTACAATGCAAAAAACGGCACCTGATTTCAATACTTTCACGTCGAGATATGAAATTTATTGTGACGCTGCGCAAAGCTAAAATAACTAGCGAACCAAGATTAGAAGGCCGTATTTGGAGAGATATCTGGGATTATTAGGATGTAATCTGATTGTGGCTTCTGTGTGACATGTATCTCTATAAATCTACTATCCAATGTAAAAAACAGCACCCGATTTCGATACTTTCACGTCGAGATATGGAATTTATCGTGACGCTGCACAAAGCTGAACTGATTGTGGTTTCTGCGTGATATGTATCACTAAAAATCTACTATCCAATGCAAAAAATAGCACCTGATTCCGATACTTCCACGTCTAGATATGGAATTTATCATGACGCTGCGCAAAGCTAAAATAACTAGCTAACCAAGATTAAAAGGCCGTATTTGGAGAAATATCTGGGATGATTCGGATGCAATCTGATTGTGGTTTCTGCTTTAGATATATCTCTACAAATCTACTTTCCAATGCAAAAAATGGCACCTAATTCTGATACTTTCACGTCAAGATATAGAATTTATCGTGATGCTGCACAAAGCCAAAATAACTAGAGAACCAAGATTAGAGGCCGTCTTTGGAGCGATAACTGGGATGATTCAGATGTAATTTGATTCTGATTTCTACCTACTAAATCTATTATACCTATTAGATCCGCGCACCCCCCTACAAATGGTATCAGATCCCAGTAATTTAAAAAGTACGGAAGAGATATATGTTAGAGTTAGAGTTAGATTTATAATAAATTAATTATGCGAAGACCATTTAAAAATAGAGAAGCTTTTAGAAAAATTAAAAAATCGTTAATTAGTAATTATTCAGAATATATAAGTCTAAATAAAACAAAAGAAAATCCACAAAAACTAGCCTATTTAATTACATTAATATCTAGTATTAAATCAAAATTAATAACACATTTAAAATCTAGAAGAATGAAACATATACCGCCTAATTATAATAAAATTAGATTTAGATATCCACCAAGATATTTATAAATATAATTTAAAATGAATAAAGTACAACAATATAAAGAATTAAAACAAATTATCTCTGAAAAACGAAAAGAATTAAAAATAAGAATAGAAAGACTACATTATAATATATTTGCAGGAATTAGTAAAAATTCAATAGATACACAAAAAGATGAAATATCAAAATTAGAATCACAAATAGATAGTTTAGAATATGTATATCAACATGACCTATTCACAATAAAATGAATAAAGAAGAATTTATAATAGATGAAAAAATATATGAAAACTACGAAGGATCAAAAATAAAATAAGTATTTTCTAATCTAGGACGAAGATATAAGAAAATAGGTGAACATTTATATCTAATGTTAGAAAAAGAAGAATTAAAATTAGAAGATAAATTAACAGCAATGGTAAGAATAGAAAAAGAAAATGAAGAGATAGATAGGAAAAAAGAAATAGAAAAAATAAAACAACAAACTACGGAAGAAATACGAAAAATAGAAGAAACCAAAAATAGTAGAATTGCTGAATTAGAAAAAGAATTACAAATGTTAAAAGAATTGTATGAACAAAGACAAAAAGAAAAAGAAGAAAAAGATAGAGAACAGAAATTACTAAACGACATAAATCAATTTAAGGAAAAATTAGAAATAAAAAACGAAGAATTAGAAATAAATAACATAGATATTGAAGAAACAGATAATTATGAGTCCGAAGATAGTGAAACATATACAGAAATATTAACAAATACAAAAAATTTAGAAATCAATGAAGAACAAAAAATTTATGAGGAAAATTTAGAAAATACTCACACAGAAATAAATACTCTTGATAAAAAAGAAAATGAAAATATAATACCTAAAACAACAGAAATAAGAAAACCTATATACCATAAGAATAAGTTTAAAAAATATAATGAATATGATAAATGGATACCAAAACAAATAGTGAATAAAAATTATAACTTTTTAGATCTAGATTGTGTAATAGATACAGAAAAAACAATACAATTATGGATAGGATATATGACAAAACAATTATTAGATAATAATATAAATATAACAGATGCACCGGAATATATAGAAAAAACATTAATAGGATCAGTAAAACTATGGTTTGCAAATCTAACCGAAAATAGCAAAAAAGTATTAAGAACTAATAAACCTATAGAAGGAACATCATCGACAACAACTAAACTAACACCTATAGAATTATTAAAAAAATATGAAACAGCTATAAAAGATGAATTTGGTAGTACGACAACAATCGAAGAAGAACAAAATGAAGAAAAAGATACAAATAGAAATTTAATGTTAAAATTAGCAATATGTAATATGTGTTATATAGATGAATATACTTGCGCATTTAAAGAATATTATTACAAAGGAGCATATAGTATAGAAGAAAGTAAAGAAATAAGAAAATTATATTTTAATAAATTACCCGAGCCATTTAGTTCTAAAATAATAAAAAGTTGGGAAGAAGCAAAAATAGTAGATACGTTAGGAGCAAGAATAAAATATTTACAACAATGGTATAGAAACTTATGTGAAAAATATAGAGAAGAATTAAAAATGGAAAAAACATTAATAAGAAATTTAGCTTGTTGCAAAAATAAAATAGCACCCCAATTTGGATGCGAAGAAAGATATTATAAGAAAAGAAAAAGACATAAGAAATATAAGAAGTATAAAAAATCAAAATATAAATATAAAAAACCAAGAAAGAGATATTATGTAAAAAATTATAAACATAAGAGACCATATAGAAAAAAGAAATCTATAAAAGAATGTACTTGTTATAATTGTGGAAAGTTAGGACATTTAGCTAAAGATTGTAAATTACCTAAAAATCCAAAAAATAAACAAATATCAGAAATAAAAATAGAAAATACCGAATACATGCAGATAGATTATATAGATTATGAATTAGAAAGTGAAGATAGTATATATGAAATTTCAGAAAACGAAACAGATAATGAACTAGATAGCGAAATAGATGAATCAAATGACTGAAGAAGATATAAAAATAATAACAAAGGAAGAATATTTAAATGATGAAGGAACGGAACAAAAAAATAATATTTGACAGTAATATATTTGATGAAATAAAAGGAAAAGAATTAGATTTAAGTGTAGAAAAAATATTTAAAATACCAACAATAAAAAATATTTTTACTAGGAAAAAGGATGAATATTATGTAGTGTGCCAAAAAGAACATGTAATAGACTGCAGATATGCAAAAGGAAAAGCTAGTATACCACTGGTAACAAAAAGAATAATTAATAAAGAAATAAATGATATAAAAAGTAAAGGAGATCCAATAAAATATGTACACCTTGGAGGTACGGAGATATTAAAAAAAGCATATTTTAGAGAAGGAATAGATACACCAATAGAATTATATTTAGCAGACGATAGAATTATAAAACCTATAGAAAAAAGCATAATAACTGTCGTAAAAGGAAATCTAATATACCAAAAATTTAAATTTATAATAAGTGCAAATTATTCAGTAGCAGTAACAGATAGGAATATAGATAAATCATTAGTATTATATTGGAAAATATCAGGAATAGAGTTAACCCCAGGAAGTAAAATATTTACAGCAAGATGTAAAAACCTATATGTATTAACAACAAAACATAAAATAACAGGAAAAAATAAGATTAACAAAATACAAATAGAAAGCCCATTCGAACAAATAGTAAAAACAATAGATTATAATGATTATACCTATAGAGACATAGATACAGAAGAAAATTTAGAAATAGTAAATGATAGAATAAGTACAACGAAAAGAATAGCTAATGAAAAGCCAGAATCATCAAGCTCATAAAAAAGAACAAGTTATGAAACAAACTCAATAAGTAATTTAAACCAATATTACATAACAGAAAAAATAAATGAAAAAGAATATTTAATACTTTTGAACACAGGACAAGAAGAAAATTACATAGTAAAATATTTAGTAAAAAATGAAGAAATAAAAACCGACAATAATATATGCCCAGACTTACCAAGAAGTTTAATAAATAATAAAAATCTAGCAGAAAAAGAAATAATATTAGGAGTTAGAAAAATAAAAATAGAATTTGAAGTAAAAGGAGAAATGCAAAAAGCAGATATAATATTAGGAATAAAATGGTTAGAACAAGTAAAACCATATAATATAGAACATACACAATTAACCTTAACATATAACCAAGAAAAGTTATTCTTAAAAAGAGCCTTAACATGAAATGAAGATACATGTATTAATGAAGATAGTAGTAGAAGGATATTACAGTAGATATTATACGCCTATGATAGATACAGGAGCAGAAGCTAATTTATGTAGATATAATTGCTTACCAGAAAGCAAATGGGATAAACTAAAAACACCAATAATAGTTAAAGGATTTAATAATGAAGGAAGCTTAATTACTTATAAAGCTAGGAATGTAAAAATACAAGTATGGGATAAGATATTAACAATAGAAGAAATTTATAATTATGAATTAACATCAAAAGACATACTTTTAGGAATGCCATTCTTAGATAAATTATACCCACATATAATAACCAAAACAGACTGGTGGTTTACAACACCATGCAAACAAAAAGTAAGAGCAAAAAGAGTTAATAATAAAATAAGAAAGAAAACTGATTGGATAAAAGGAAGTGAAAAAATTATACAAAAGTTAGAAAATATAAACAATACTGAAGATACAGTAGAACTAGTAGTATTTTCAATAAATAAAACAGAAATAACTATATTTTCAATTAATAAAATAGAAATAATTCAGAAAAAATTAGAACAATTATATAGTGAAGATCCATTAAAAGGATGGGAAAAACACAAAACTATTATAAAAATAGAATTAATAGATGGGAAAAACACAAAACTATTATAAAAATAGAATTAATAGATAAAAATAGCATAATCACACAAAAACCATTAACATATAATTTTGATGATTTAAAAGAATTTAAAATGCACATAGATGAATTATTAGAAAAACAATATATACAAAAAAGTAATAGTAAACATAATAGTCCAGCATTTATAGTAAATAAACACAGTGAACAAAAAAGAGGAAAAAGTAGGATGGTTATTGACTATAGAAATTTAAATGCAAAAACTATAACATATAATTATCCGATACCAGATAAGATATTAAAAATAAGACAAATCCAAGGATATAATTATTTTAGCAAATTTGATTGTAAATCAGGATTTTACCACCTAAAGCTAGAAGAAGAATCTAAAGAATTAACCGCATTTACGGTACCACAAGGATTTTATGAATGGAACGTGTTACCATTTGGATATAAAAATGCACCAGGTAGATATCAACATTTTATGGATAGTTATTTTAAACAATTATCTAATTGTATAGTATACATAGATGATATATTATTATATACAAAAACTAAAGAAGAACATTTAAAATTATTAGAACAGTTCACAGATATAATAGAAAAATCAGGAATAAGCCTAAGCAAAAAGAAAGCTGAAATTATGAAAAACCAGATAGAATTCCTAGGAATACAAATAGATAAAAGTGGAGTAAAAATGCAACAACATATAGTACAAAAAATAATAAATTCGAAAGAAGAATTAGATACAAAAAAGAAATTACAATCATTTTTAGGATTAGTAAACCAAGTAAGAGAATATATTCCAAAATTAGCAGAAACCTTAAACCACTGCAGAAAAAATTAAAAAAGGATATAGAATATAATTATGATGAAAAAGATAAAAAACAAGTTCAAAAAATAAAATTACTTTGTAAGGAATTACCAAAATTGCAATTTCCAGATGAAAATAAAAAATTTATATATATAGTAGAAGCAGATGCAAGTGAATATAGTTACGGAGGAGTACTTAAATATCGATATGAAGCAGAAAAAATAGAACATCATTGTAGATATTACTCAGGTACGTTTAACGAAACAGAAATAAAATGGGAAATAAATAGGAAAGAATTATGTTCATTATATAAATGTTTATTAGCATTTGAGCCATATATTGTATATAACAAATTTATTGTACGAACAGATAATACACAGGTACGCTGGTGGCTAACAAAGAAAATACAAAATTCAGTTACAACAAAAGAAATTCGGAGACTAGTTTTAAATATATTAAATTTCACATTTACAATTGAAGTTATCAGTACTAACAAAAATGTTATTGCAGATTACATATCAAGACAAAGCTACACAGACTGAAATAGTAGAGGAACATACTCTAGAAAAAATACTTAAAACCCTAACTACGCTTTCAATGAAAGTGGACAGTATGGGTAATGAGATAGAAAAGCTAAAGACTAATGAAGATAAACTGAAGTCTATAACTACAAGTCAGCTAGCTCAGCAGTGTGCAGAGCTATGTCGATCGGAAGACATTAAAAATCCAGAGCTAGAAGGAGACGTTGGGACACTCCATAAAACCCATAACATTTATCAATCTACTTCTGCAGGTACAAGCAAAGGAGTTAATAGGCCAAGATACCAGAATGCAAATATGAATAAAATATTTGAAAAACCATTTACCCCAAAAACACAAAAAGACCATTTATTCATACCCCCACAAGTTAATACATACCGAGATAGCCTAAACCAAGACAAAAAAGTATATAACTACACCGCCCAGAAATACATAGAAAATATATACAGAGTACAAACCTTTCTAAACCATAACCCCAGAGCTACAGACATCAAAGAACCAAATACCAATTATATAACCCAAAAACTACAAGGATATAATAAATTAATCGCACTACCCAAAACTAACCCAAGCCTAGTTAAAACCTGTTTTGACTATGGACTACTAAATACCATATATACCCAAGACGGAGAAGAGCTAACAGCTATGGAGGAATTATACAAGATATTCACTACCTATAAAAGAATAACAAAAGGAAATTTATTTTATATAAAGTGTTATACTGCACCAGCAGAGATATTATATGATGAGATAAAACCAGTGATACAAGTTGTAAAGATAGGACTGACAAGAGATATGATTATACCAGAAGATATATTGCAACAACCAGAGATACCTAGAATCGAAATACCAGATTTTTATGCAAATAAAAGACTTATTGGACTAGCTACGATCATACAAGAACTAGCAAATAACTACGCTAACGGAAATCCAATATGGAGCTACTATTCAAGAGATCACCAAATGATATATTCAAATTCGAAAGAACTAAGACAAGCAGATATGGAAGACGTAAGACAATGGATACTGACGCTACTTAACCCAGAAAAACAATCTACCGCGAGAGCAATAAAAAAGGGATTTATTTCAGACGGACTGCTAACAAGATACTGTAAGATAATCGGACATAAATATCCAGACCACCAATGTTCAAGGTGCAATGGAGAAGATAATATTATTCCAGAGGTACATCTAGAGTAGAAGAAGATAAAATGCCAGCTGGAAAGATAAGGATAAAGATAAGATAAATAATGGAGCAGATACAGAGCAATAATGGAGATATAGCAGATACGACAAAATCAGCGGACGACAAGAAAAATATATTGTATAGATTCTTTACGGAAAAAGGATAGTAATTATTGTAAGTTACTATTCTTTGTAGACTTTATGTAAGGATAGTAATTATTCTTGTAGACTTTTTGTAAGTTACTATTTTATAGGCTTTTTAGGTACCTAGATAGGCTTTTTGACTTTTTGAACATTAGTTTTTGTTTTTTCTTTATGTAAAGACGTAAAGCTTGTAAAGTTTCATTCTATATAAATCAGAAGCCGAAGGCATTGCAAAGGGCAAGCCTTCATGCGTTGAAGCAACCACTCTCTCCAATCCACAAAAAAAAATATTTTACTCAGTTAATTAGATAAACATACTCCAATGGAAAAAGCTATGGAACAACAAAACTCAGAAACATCAAAGCTACCCAAACAGGTATATCTATTTATAATTATGAATAGCTAATTTCATAATTCCCAACAATCATGATATGATAAAATGAATTCATATTAGTTACTTTATAGTAGAATTATTCGAAGAATAATATGTTAAGAAGTTTATTAACAAAGAGGAAACGGAGAAATATCCCTAAGGACTATGCCATCCTAAAGATGAAACCAATGAGGCAAGAAGCCGTGGCGGGGAGTAACCAGAGTAGAGGCGCTGTTTAAGGGAAAAATATCCGGATTACCATGTTAATAGTGACGGAAGAACATATTATTTAAGAATAATCTAGTATATAGTAAGCCAATATGACCATATTTTGTTGTGTACATGATTGAAGGGAATATTTTGAAAAAAGCAAATTTATGAAAATGAATGATAATATATCTGATGTGATGGTAGATAAATTCAAGATACTTATTTTGTATGCACTTAGAAATATAAAAGTAGCAGATATAAGGAAAATCATATTAGAAAAAGCTTTTGGTAAATATTATATGTCTAGAGTAAATTATATATCACAACTACCTAACTACTCTTATAAATATTTACGATGATAAGTTACATAAAATTTTTAGAAAAAGATATAAAAAATATGCAGTTACTAGAAAAACAGATAAAAATAAATATAGATAAATACATGGAAAACAAAGATATAAAATTTCTTGATAAAAATATGCAAAAACTACTAAGACAAAAACAAACAGCTACAAAACAATTTTAAAAATAGATCATTTAGATTATCTTAAAGTTTTAATATTATATATACTTAAAAACATAGAAATTATAGATATTAAGAAACTAATATTAGAAAAAGTAATAGACTACGAAATTGAAACTATAAATTATCTAGAACAGTTATACGAAGAAATTTACCCAGAAGGATATTATTCAGATTAAAAAATGTTAGAATATATTAGACAAACTAGAGAAAATCAAGAAAATCTAAATAATGAAATTAATTATAGAAACCGAATTAGACAAATAATGAAAGACCTAAAAGAAAAATTAATATGGATAGAAAAAACATTAGAAAATTTAGATAAGAGTACATGTGATAGTTTATATAATTTAAAAAACTCACTACGAGAAGAACAACACAAGATAATAAATAACATTGAAAATTTAGAATTAGATATACATTATAGCACAGATAGGATAAATTATTATACAGAAATTTGTAACTCTGCAATTACTACAGGATAAAATAATCAATGAATATATCTTACGAAAAAAGTAAATTATTAAAAGATATTAAAACAAAATATCCACGCACTAATAAAAATAGATTCACTAGAAACCTACTAAATCTATTATACCTATTAGATCCGCGCACCCCCCTACATCTACAAGTCTAGTTTCCAATGCAAAAAATGACTTCTAATTTTGATGTCCTATGTCAAGATATGAGAGTTTTCGTGAAATTGCGCAAAACAAATAAAAAGTGATGAAACAGAACTGAAGGTATGATTTTGAAATGAAACCTGGGCAAATTTGGAGATAAATTGAGCGTGGTTTTTGTGTAGAACATAGCCTTGTAAGTATACTTTCCAACACTACAAGCCGTTCGTGATTCAGACACCTCCACAATGTGTTATGAAGCTTCTTCCACAGACGCCGCAAAGTGCCTGCAGAAAACTCAATTGTGAAAAAAGAGCAAAAAGAGGAGAAGAATGGGAGTTGAATTTCTACTCAAGCTGAATTACAATGACTTAATGGGGGTGGTGATGTCCTTTTATAGACTTTGAAAGGCCCCAGTTTGATTTTGAAAAGGAATTTGCTGAACAAGTTGTCTCCAAGAAGAATGGGACGTCCAAGTGTCCAAAATAAGTCAAATTCCTAATCCTTTTTGAAGTGGGATAACATCATTATTTAATCCTATTAAAATTTGATATAAGACTAATATCTGAATCCAACAGGGTTTGGATATATTTCATTTTAAAAAGAATTTTACACTCCTAATGAGGGGATTCACGTTATTCTTCTCAGATTATGATGACTTCGAGGAGTCGAATTTCGACAAAGTGCTCAAGTCTTGCAAAAAAAAAGAGGCTCCACAAATACTTCAAATCTCGTCTGTAACATGTCTGACAAATCAAACACCTTGATGAGCTTTGAAGTAGGGGGCATCTGTAGACACGTAAAATTTATTGGGTCAAATTCATATAAAATTTGGATTTGACCCATATTTTATTGGGTATAAAATTATTTTGGGCTATACAAATATAAGCCCATTTTATTCCCTATCAAGGACTTCAAAGTTCATCTCACCATGAGGCCCAAACTTATACCACGTGTCAAGTGACATGGTTTCCCAGTCAAATTAAAGACCAATGAGGCAAGGCCACACACTCAAATGATGTGGCAATCCAAGTCAAGTTCAAGAGCCAATAAAACATCGCCAAGTATCCCAAATGACATATTTTTGGCCCATCACAAGAAACTTGTCACATAACATTTGTGATAAGCTTAAAAACTGAATGGACCAATCAGAATGAGGCAGAAGAGGTTATTTACACTTGGACTGCGTACCCCCAACAACTATAAATAGAAGGGTTATATAATTTTTTGAGAGATTTTGCAAGCATTGGAGGAAGCTTCTGCATTGACTACACGGCTCTTCAACAAATTAACTAATGGAGTTCTGCCCGAAGATCAACTCGACAAGACGAAGTGCTGTAAAAAAATTTCTGGAGATCCAAATACATTTCTACGAGGCTCAAATCATCCGAAAGTTTGAGAATTACGCTACAAAGGCCCTCGAATTACGAAAAAGCTTAGGAGAGAAGAATTGAGAGAATAATGGAATTGTACCCACAAAATTCATTTATATAAAATTATTCTTTTTGTTTATTTTATTTTTACTTGCAGTTAATTTTCAGCACCAAGAAAATTTGTTACAAACATGGAGCAAGTTGCATCAAGGACGGGGAAGGTAATATATTGGTGGAAGGGGCACACATGAGATGATGAATACAAACATACTTTCATAAGCTCTTGAATGACGAGGGAAACATGCTAAGCGATTTACAACACTTTGCGAGTTACCGAGATTTTGAATGTTGTAAAAGTATAAAGTTTGAAGAAGTTAGGAAGATTACTCATAATATGAAAATAGGAAGAGCGACCGAACCAGGCGAGCTTCTAGTGGAATTTCAAAAAATTCATATAAAGCAGGTATGAAGTTCCTAATTGGGTCGTTTGAAGTCATTTTTAGGACATTAAGTACACACAAAGAATGAAGGTGGATTACAGCAATTTTGTTATACAGGAATAAGGATAATATCCAGAATTGTAATAACTATTGAGATATCAAGTTGTTAAATAACACTATGAAAGTTTGAAAGAGAGTGGTAGAGATTAAAGTGAGGAAGAGTATGTTTACTATCGAGAACCAGTTTAAATTCTTATCAGGGCATTCGACTAACACAAAAGTAATCCTTCTTGTGAGGATATTGATAGAACAATAAGGAAGAGGAAAAGATACCTATATATGTTGTTCACTGGTTCAGAAAAAACATGCGACAAAGTTCTGAGAGGGGGTGTTACAGAGATGTTTGGACAGTAAAGACGTACTTATAGCTTACAATAGGTGATTAAGGACTTGTATATGGGAGTAAAGATCTGATTGAGGATAATGGGAGGAGACTCAAAACACTTCCAATCATAATATGATTGCATCAAGAATCAATTTTTAGCATAATTTTTTTCGTCTTGGTAATAGATGAACTGATACGATATATCAAATAGGAGACTCATCTCTCTATATACTAGCTCGGTGTTACATATTGAATAATTTTTTGACTTGACAAGATATCTAACTTAAAAATGACTTGTTTTGCGGATGGGCAATATCCACCTTCATAAAAATTATGACAAGTGCTTGTAATGCATACTTTGTAATTCCTTTGCACGTTGGGTTTTATAGTTCTTGAAACTATAAAAAACATGAGTTCGGAGCTAAAAGAATTATTTTTTAGGCTAAAATGCCAAATGAGACAATTCTTCTTGAAAAATACTGAAACGTACAAAATGCTCGTCATTGAGCGGCAAGCCTTTTTGTAAACGGCCAAATTCAAATGGCCATTGAAAATTTTTTATAGTTAATTTGATTTCATGGCGCCGAAGTTCTCACAACATGCAATTTTTTCATTTTGCTTTGTCGCTTCTTTGTTCATGACATGCTCAACTTTTTTGTTTAATAGTTTTGGTCAGTTGTAGAAACTGGCAGATAATGGTACAACATGCCCCACTGTCAAACTATTTGTTCCTTTTTTAAAAATAAAATAAATAAAATGGACCTTTATGATTTGAAGACTTATTTTGTGCTTTTTAACAATAAATAATTGAAGCTTACTGATTATGACTTGACTCACAATCAATATGACTTGACTCACAATCAAAACGACAAAAGTGACAAAAATAAATAAATTAGTGGATCATATATCAAGAAAGGCATATACAAATGGACATTTGAGTGTTTGATTAGTCAGAATATAGAAAATTATAACAAGTTTAATATTTGGTCCTCATTTCATTAAAAAAGTAAAGAAAAAAAATGTAAGTTTGAAAGGGCAAGATTTTATCTTTTGAGGGGAAAACAATTATGATTGCAGATTTCCTTATGTCAAGATTCAAAAATTGATATCGTTATGATATTTGTCACACCCTTCGGTATAGGTAAATCAATTCTAATCCAAACACAATTATCAAAGTAAAGTAGAAGATGAAGAAGTAAGAAGCATAAATTATCCCAAATATATACATAAGAAGAAACAATTATGACATCAGCACAACTTTCCTAGTTTGGTTGTCGCTAGTACAAGCCTCTAATAATAAAACAATAATAATAGTTTGAAGTACCTCAAATATAAATAAGCATAAGATAAAGTAAGAAGAGATCTGGAAAAGCTGTGAGATCCAACAGTTGTTACCTCAATCTCCGAAGAACAGTCATCAGGAATCACAATCAATACTCAAGACTATCCTCTCACTACCTGCACATAAGGTGAAGAAAAGCAAGGGTGAGTACAAAATACGTGAACTCAGCAAGCATCATCGACAACCGACCCTAATACAAAGTTATAGCGAGGACCATCATACAACCATCCAAATTAACCAAATAACCCATACTCAGGAAAAAATATCCTAGTCTAGCAGATAACAACACTTAATAAGAAAACCAGTCTAGTTTAAGAAAGTTAGAAATGTACATGTCTATGATCAACAATAGTAACATAAATCATATCAGGAAAGAATTTCACCAATAAAGAATTATATACGTTCACTATACCAACTAGTTATCAAGGATGAGATAAAAAAACTGCATACCATGCAACCAAATAGATGAATATGATAACGATGATGCATCGAATGAGTATGGTGTAAGCCTATCTCACGTTATACACATTTCAAGCTTAAGCTTCCAGGAGCGGATTCATGGGGGTCTGTAACTCATATGCTAATTACAATATCAATATTTAATCCTGTAGATACATTTCTCAGTTAAGTTATTTTACAATGTCATATAATAGATCTTGCTGGTACATTCACCGATCAAGGCTTAATAAGAAGATTTATTTTCTTTCACAAGGAATCAACATTTATCAGTAGTACCGAATTCATGGATCAAGAAATGAATGAATATATGGGTTCAATATAAAATCAATAATGCACAACATCAACTCAACAATAATGTATATGAATCAAAACCTCTCAAATATTAATAAAACATGATACAAGTCCCCACACATATGTCACAATAACAATATGAACCCATTAAGACACTAATAAGGTCAATACAATTCCCCATACGAGAATCACAATGATAATAACCATCCTAATTAATAATGAGTAAAACACAATTCACTACACTGATATTACAATAATAAAAATCTTTTAAATTAATAATAAGGTTAACACAAACCCCCACACGAGTATCACAATAATGACAATCCAAATAATGTAAACATTGAGAATCACCCAATCCATAATATGTTTTACATGATAAGTTTTCTATATTTTCCTCAATTATGACACAATTAGATCATATTCTCAAAAGAAAAATATACTCATTAACAAACGTGTCCAAAAGTTCACTTTCACTCACAATACTTAAAAATCATTCTAGATTTCTCTTTTTATCTTTCTCAATTATAACCACAACTTCTTTATACCCTAATTACTAAATTCTAATTTTTCTATCAATTGTCACCATTCACTAATTCAGACACTCAAGTAAATACTCAAAATCAATTTATACAAGATCAGAAGATCATTTATCAACATAATTTTCCACAACCATATTAACAAGTAGAGGAAGCAATCAATGTGCTTAATTTATAACTATTAATCCTTTAAAAAAACTAATACCTGCATAGATGCTTGCCATTTCATCTATACAAGACCCCCAAATCCCTAGTTATTCAAAATATATAGAACTAACATATAACAGATAACCATCTTAAAAGATAATTAAGATAAATCTCAACTTGCCTTAAAAGAAGACTCGTAAAGCCAAACCATGATCCAAAAAATTAGATGGAAGCTTTACCTTTTTGAATCATCTCTGGGAGATCCAATCTATATAAACATGATATGTACATGAGTTAAAAAAATCAACTATAACTATATCACCATATTCAAAATCTGGATTTAAAAGCCCGATCCAAAAATCAACCCGAAGGCCACATGGGTAAAACTTAAATTTTTGTAGATTACCCAATGTCTAAAGTCTCAAATCTAAAATTCCATTGAAAATAGAATTGAAATCGAGTAAGAAATAATCAAAATGTCAATTTTTCACTTTACTGGAAAAACCCCAAAATCTCAAGTTTAAAAATCATTATTTGAAGATGATTTCATAATTTAATCAATGGTTAATGATGAAAATAAATTTTAGAAACTCACTCATGGTTAATGATGAAAATAAATTTTAGAAACTCACTCAAGGTTTAGATCTCAAAAAACCACTTAAAATTGCTTCAATCCGAGCTATAAATCTCTAAAAATGATAAAAATAAGACTTGAGATCAAAAATGAGATTCTTATACTATTATGTGAACAATGCCTCATGATTACGACACTTTCCTTGCATTTGCGAAGGTGACCAGTTCGATTTAATAACAATCTTGATAGACTAATCACGAACGTAAAGCACAATCTTAACCCGTACCTGACACATACCCCTTCACGATCCCTGTGCCCACATGCGATCGCGATGACTAACCCTCAGCCTTCTTCGCTAACATGAACCCTGTCACTTAAACGTGAAGAACAAAGTCTTGGTGCACTAGCAAGTATGCACCAACAACATCCAAGTTAAAATTTCTCCGAAAAGACCCTCGAGATTTATTTGGGACTCTAATAAAATAAATCAATTACGTTACTAGGATAATTTTGATATTTTAATCTCAATCTACTAAAATCACAAATAGAGGTTGTTATTAACAAGTTCACCTGAAAACCTCTTTAGGCAAAATAAAACTAATTTCTTGATCAACTACTATAAAATAACAATGAAGCCTCAGAACCCAAACCAACCACATTATTAATCTAAAATTGATATTCTAGAGCTAATGAAACTAACATAATTTTTCTTCGATGTTTGGTCTTCAGAATGTTGGCTAAATTCAACTATATCGATCTAAAGACCTTCCAAAATTAAAAACTCATATAAAACTCTCCCAATCACCTCGAGAACCATGTCACCTATTCCCACAACTAATAAATATTATAAAACAACAACAAAGAGGGGTAAATAGTCAAAGTATAGAAAAATCTAAAAGTTATCATGAGAATTGTTACATTATCACCACTAAAGTACATTTTCATCCTCAATGTAAAGATAAGAAGGTACAAAACTTTCAAGTAGCTGAAATTAGCATAGTAGACCTCATATTTATATTTCCAAGTAATGTAACACCTGCAATACCACTAGTTCATTCTAATAAATAGATCCCTTAATAATTTATTTTTGAAGGCCATATTTCTAGTATCTGAAACCAATTTTCTTTATATATCTGAGCCATATTTCTGAATTGTCTTTATACCCAGTAACCAACTTTTGCAATCGAGGTTATGAACATACCCAATTTACCAAAACCCCTCATTGATACCACACACCAATAACTGAACCAAAAATTTAATTTTTTCATACCTGGAACCCAAAGAAACACAGAGCTATTCTTTACAACTCCGATCCATGGCTTTCTTTTCGCAACAAGAGCCTCTGCTACCTTAATCCCACTTGAAATATCTCTGACTAAATCAAACTTATACAAGGATGATACCATAAATTCTAGATCGGACATTATTGTCTCTATGAGCTGAAGCTACTAAGTTAAAAAATGATGTCAATTCCTCAGAAATCGATGCCAATTTCATACAAATCTACATGTGTCATGTTTCAACCATCATTCAAACAATTATGATTCCATTCTAAACCCTTAGAAAAGATCATGAATCTCCACAATAGCTTTGTATACCACATACACATACGCTCTATACGTCGCCAGTATCAATGATATCTATCACAATAATATATACAAATTCAAACCAAATGAACTTTTAGATGCTCTTAATAGTTATTTGGTCCGTAGAATTTATTTTTAATCACCAAAGTAGTGTTAATAAACCTGAAGTTCTCAATTACCCAGTATAATAGAATGCCTTTTTTGTATTAAATATGTAAGCAACCTATTGTTCTGTAGAGAAATAACTTTTGAGTTTTTCACGAGTTCAAATTCATTCAAAAAAGTTTTTTAAAACTCGCTAATAGAGTCACCACTTAATTTATTAAGGAAAATCAAGAAAACTTAAGGAAATTACTTAAACGATCCAAAACCGAAAAATCATTTAAGTTTAAGAATTTTGAGTAAGTGATTCCTATTAATACTCTTGGAAGATTATTAAGGCACCAAGAGTACTGCTAACTTGCGGTGGTTTGGACTATTTGAAAATGATTCTTTGACTAACTTTGAAAAAGAAGTTGATTTTTTACAAGAAACTAATTAAGAAAACATCTTTTGGAGGTTTATGCAAAAAAACTTTTTATGACTTAGTAGGAAATTTAACTAAGTCTAAGAAACATCAATAACAGTTAGAACATAAAAGGAAAGGGGAAAAACTTAGGCCATTAGACCCAAATCTATAAACCCGTCCTAAGATAATTTGGGCTTTTGGCCTATAAACAACACCTGTTCTTATCTAAATATTGGGCTTTTGGCCCGTAACCTATCCTAAACTATCTTTTCGAACCCTTTGGCCCAAAATTTGCTTACCTGTATTAATTTACAACTTCGGCTTCGAGGCTCCAAATGAATAAATAGATAACAAAATAAATAAAAATAAGTAAAACAATACTAACAAAAAAAAAGAAGAGACTTTCAAGTCACTCAGTTATTTCAATAATGGATTTTGACCCATCTTTCATTCTTCCAACTCCTTATATCCTATGCCATGTATTGACTTTGGGACCTTCTATTCAAAGTTGATTCGAAAAGACGGGCCTCATTCGCCCATTGAAAATGCAAGGTAGGGGGATTCCATTCTGACTCCGAATGAGATTTTCATGCAACACAAGAAAAATAAAGAACATTAATACATGGCTAACAAAGAAAGAAGGGAAGAAAAAGTAGAGAAAGTTAATACATAATAAAACAAAGAAAGGGAAAATAAAAATTGGTTAACACATGATAAACCAGAGAAAGAAAGAAATATAAAGAGAATTAATAAGGCAGAATAAAATGAGGATACATTCAAATAATGACATGCCTAGCTTTTCTTAAAAGTATTTAACCTGCTAACATGCATGGACAATGAAAATGTGGATGTGAAGGTAAGACGAGTACTCTATGATAGAGATGGTATCCTTTACTAAAAACAATTTATATTATCACCTACTAATCACAGTCTTTCCAAATAACTTTGTATTGAAATTGAGCTCATATAGGTAAACAGTCCACTAATGGCAATAAAAATTCTTAAAGCAGGAATAGAAGCATTTTCAAGAAGAAATCAGAGGAGAAAAAAAAGAGCAGAAGCCATGCACAAACACAAATACTAATTGCTAACAAAGAGTAAATACAACAATAGTCATCAAGATACACCCTCAACTAGACAAGACTAAAACATACCGTCAAAATACTGTAAGCAAAATAAAATGAATATAGCAACCGAACATGGATGATTACTTATTTTGGCATCCTATGCAATATTTTGGATCTTTGCATTACTTTATTTTATGTTACTACATTATTAATAGTGTTTCTGCCATCTTCTCCCTTATTTTTCTTAATAATGTACAGTTGAAAATTAATAGATAGAAATCATGCATGTTTGTGGCTTTAAAGCCAACACATTAAACTTAACTCTATTAACTAATTGTATCTTGTGCAGAGCACAACAAAAGAAAAATTCTAACCTTATAAAAAATCCAGCTTTCAATAGTCTAAAATAAACCTCCATAAAAGCACAAGTTGAGATAAACAATGGAGAATGTTCGACATTATTTAGAAATGAAAAAATAGTCTTGCTCATGTTCTTCTATACGTATGCTCAGTACTAACCACGATTATAAACCACCCTATGACGAAATCAACATCTATTATGAATAGAACACATCAAACATGTAAAAATTTCCAAAGAGTATACAGGATGGTTTCAAAGAAAAGCTAAATCTTCCTAGTACAATGAAGAAAACAAGTTCGAAAGTCCCTAATCATAGCTTGAACAACTTAATCAACAATAGATTAAAAGACTACCAAACTGTTAAGTTGAACAGTGACTCCAATATTTAAAGTAATCATGTTTAGCTCGACATCACAATACACGAAAATATAATGGCTTTCAAAGCCTGCTACGACAAATAATTTCCAACACTTCTATAGCTACTAACAATATGATTACAAGGCTAAGACTAAGAAATTAACTAGAAGAAGAAAATATTGAAACTAAAAGAGACTAAGTATTACCTGTTTTGGAGTAGCAAAACGAAACTAGAGCCTCTAACTGAATATTTACCACCACCGGCAAGCCTCTGCGACTCCGAGAACTTAGAATAGTCGACAACTTCTCACAATTTTTTTTTACTAGAAAAATGAACTTTTTTGCTCAAAAGTTTTTCAACCCTCAAGACTTCAAAAGTTTTTCAACCCTCAAGACTTGGTACATTCATGCTCCACAATGATCCTTCGATAGGAGGAGAGGAGGGTCACACTTTGTGCTCCCACATATATGGGACAAAGGAATAACCGAGTATAGTTTTGGAATTTTCAGCTTGAATAAAGGGATAAAACATGGAATAAATTTGAATCATATGAATTCATACAATCTATGCAGGCCGGTAAGGTGTAGAGATTCTACAATTTTCCTAAAAAATACACCGAGTCTGTTTATTGGTTGGACCCGGATTTGGGTCACGTTGAAATTATTACCGGTTGTACGCAATTTATGTGTATTATTGCAGGTGAATTGCTGCTACTAAATCGATGTTGCAGCTGCTATTGTATGCTGATTTTTGGCTATTGAACATTATTGTCGATTTGTCATTGTTGTTTTGTATGTCGCTATTTTATGGTTGCTGTTGTTTTGAGGATAATATCGTTGAAGTTGTTTAAGGAGAAACAACAAGTGGGATGGGTCCGCTGAGGGGTAATTGGGCTAAAGTTGGGCTGGAGCATATTAGGGGGCTGCTAGATAAGTTATTGGGTGTTGGTATGGTGTTGAATTAGGACTATTAAGTAGGCTGATTGTTAATTAAATGGGTAGAGGATACAAATTTGGTCATTTTCAAAAATAGCCAAATTAGATTAGTAATTTTGTTGAGTTTATTAAAATTTTAACCAAATTAAATATCAGTTGACCAATTACATAGTAATTGTGGTCAATTTGATTGTAATTATGGCCAACTTTAATAAATCAACTAAATTGAATCAAAGTTTGAAACTAATTATCGACCGATTCAATCTCGAGTTTCTTGGTTTAATAAAATCAAACAAATATTTTTTAAATAAATTAATTTTTGAGAACAAATTATATTTGAATCAAGATTTTAATCATTTGAATTAGTTTTCAAGATGAGCCTTGATTAAAATTCGATATTCCATAAAATATATATTTAAATAACAAAATTATATGATTTTGTATAAAATTATATGATTTCGTACACATGAATATAAAAATATGTAATTGTTACTTTAAAATGACAAAATAATTTAGATAAATACTTTGGAAAGACTTTATCTGGATAAAATAAATATTGTAACTTTATATAGAATCAAAGAAATTCAAGAAAAAATTTAGTCGGGGTGGGCAAAAATTAGGTGTCAACAACTGCCCCCTACCTTTTGGGTAGAGTGGATGCAAGTAACCCTAGGCAAAGAGAGTTTGATGTTCCAAATTTTGTCCGACCATAAATTAATTTCTTAAAGAGGTTGGTTTTCGCACGAGTTTCATGGAGTTATAGCCGGATCCTGGTATCGGATTTTCTACATATCTCAGGTTGCATGAGAATTTAGGCCACTTGTAGTTTATAAGCTTGATTTTAAGCATGATTTTTAAATAATTCATAAGCTATATTGGTTTTTAAATTTTGGTGAAACCAAAAAACTGAGGAATAAGCAAATTTAGAGAGAGGTTGGAATGCAGTCGAGTTTTTAACATAGAGCCTAGCCTACATATCCCTAAAACTTAGGGAATCAGACTGCTTGTAGTTCAAATCGATCGGTAGAAAAGATAGCCCTTTATTTTAGACAATCTTTGGCTTAGGATGAGTGACAAGTTGATCGAGTCACAAAAAAAGGCTTGTAACCGCTTAACCATGAATGTGGATCCTTCATATCCATAGGCAAGAACTTACCTGGACATATTTTCCAAAACTCTAAGCATGTTATCACCCGTGTTTGAAAGAAAGAGAAGATTACCCTCGGTATGAGTTTTAAAATATCTCGAAGGTAAAGCTGAAACCAGAATATTCTAGAATACCCATATGACTTCTAATAAGGGTTTGGTTGGATGGTGGTGGCGATCATTCTTTAGCTCACATCCAAAGAGATTGATGTCCCTCTCTAGACTATGTCCTGTTTTACTGCTAAGAAAGAGTTCCACGTTGTGCTGCATCTTTTTTGGAGTCATCTACACATGTGATTTTGATTTGAGATTTTCATCTTCTCAGATGCTCTCGACAATGTCTCAAACAAAAATCTTTAATGTTAAATATAATTAACGAAAGGGGTATATAATCTTTTATCATATCTCTACGTGAGTTTTTTCTTAAAAAGCAAAGTCATCCTCTTATGAACCTATTTGGAAGGAAATAACTTGTAATAATAGACAGAAAAACCCTCTTGGCTACCTTGTTTGAGATTGATGAACTCTAACGCTTTGGCTTCTCTCAGCTCTAAGGGAAAAAATCTGTCTAAGAAGGCAGTAGCAAACTTTTCCCACTCTATGGGCTCTGCATCTATACCCCTGTCTACCTTTCACTACTTAAACCACACATGGGCTACATCTTATAGCTGATAGGTGGATTAGACCAAGAGATTAACTTGAGGTCATGCTCACTCGCATGACATGAATACTAAAAGAAGGGAAAATTTTCCTAAAAACATCTCATAGCCTCTTGTCCATAAGTGTGGTGTGTTACACACCCATGCATAAGACTCTACTATATGCGGATTTCAGACTCCCTAGGACTCTGTTGAACCTTAGGCTCTGATTCTAAGTTTGTAACAACCTGAGACTACCCCCTAGTTTTCACACGGTGCTTGCGACCCCGAAGGACCACAAGCTAACCCATGAATGATAACTGTTGTGAGCACTGAACAATAATACTAAAAAAATGTGGAATAATGGGCTGAAATTCCATAAGGTTCAAAACATCTAAAATACTGAGAAAATATAACATCTGTAAAACTAAATACTGTCTGAAAATCTAGTCTGAAAAGCCTCTAACTAAAATTGTCTGAAAGTGGAGTTAATGGGATAATCCCCCAGCTAAATCCATCTACTAAAATACTGCTAAGCTAAAGTACTAAAATAAAAGCATATACTCGATAGATGAGGACTCACTGCTAAATCTACTACTACTGGATGAATCTAGCTAAGCGCGGTCAGGAACCTGAGCGTCCTAACTTATGATATGAAACATTATAGCACAAGAAACGGGTATGCGGTCAGTACGTTGGAATGTACTAATATGCTATATGAGGTAAGGCTAAATGCATGGGTTTATATGCATGAACAATAGCTAACTGAAAGATATGCAAGAGCTGGATTAGCATACAAGGAGGATCTGTAACTACTGAACATACTGTGCCTACTGTGACTGAGTATACTGGAACTGAATCTAAGAACTAATAACTGAATATACTGATAACCTATGTTACTGTTAGTTGAGTGACTGTATATGATAGTCCTGATTCTGTAGACCTAAACTGAGTTCTATTCTAAAGATTAAGACCAAAATTAAAAATGTGGGAGGTAATCATCTAACCGACATACCCAAAATAAGAGAAGATAACTGAACTGGGGTCCAATCTATAACCCCAATTGGAAGGATGTCAGTGCCGTGCCCCGAGTAAAGACAAGCTGAAGAGTAACCCTGTACTGGTAGGTTCCCTAAACGAGAATGGTTGTACCCTTTACTGGTAGGTAGAGCACCTCATAAGCCCTCAACTGGCAGGTTTGATGTCTCACCTTACGCTGACTACATAGTTCTGGAATGTAAGGACTGCTTCTAAGGATCACACCCTCTGCTGGCAGGTGAGCCCCCATCCTTGGGTTCACTCGGTGCTGAATCCTACTCCCAACTGAAAGACACTGAACTATTATACTAGACTGAACTGGACTGAACTCATTGAGATTACTGAGTTTTCCTAAGTTCTGTAACTGACTGAATTCTACTGAGTTCTGTAATAGACTAAGAGTACTACTGATCGTGACATGACTGATAATATTCTATAACTGACACTGGCTCTAGGTAAACAGCTAAATTATCAGGTATTAAATACCCCCAGGACTCGATAGCATGAAAAGTAAGGAAAATCATAATCTTGAATAACATAACATTGTTCACTTGGTCATAATTTATTCATAGAGATATTCCATCAAACACTTGTAATGCATTAACTTGTACATGAATAGAGAATATATGTTAGCATGCAATAATGGCATTATTTCATTCTCATAGACAATTTATCAAACACATGGGAAGTATGCTTGGTTCATTAATTCATAAACACTTAGGGTTAACATGGCTACAACAATCAACTTGCAAATTTGAAGGGTTCATCATGAATACCATGTAATTCAATATATACTAGAATCAGTTCTTGGAAGTTGTAATCTAAATCATGGATTAAAACTGAAACAACATCATGAACATGAATTCAATCTAATTAAAACATGGAAATCATAAATCGTAAATATTGTATATTGAAAAAAGAATTCTTGGGCTCCATGGAAGGTAAGGATCCATAGATGAACATCTAACAAACCTTAGTTTGATGAGTTCTTGGTAAAATTCTTGGGATTGACCTTGATTCTTAAGAGCTAGGATTTGTTTTCTTGAGAGAGAACTACCTTGTGATTTTGGGGAAAAGTGAATAATGAAGGGTTTTTTTACACGTTTTTAGAGCTTAATCCCACATCTGGGTAGAATAAAATCATGGAAAAAGACTGTTTTAACCCTGAGCACAACTTTAATTTTTTGTAGATTTTTTTTTGACTTGGACCCCTGGCACGACGCGCCACTATTGTACCAAGCCACTAGAAAATGACAACTGGAAAATATCATGGTGGCGCGACATGGTGGTATCATGTTGCCACTTTGGTTGTGAACTAGAAAATGAAAATTGCTATTTTGAATTGGACCTATGGCACGATGCGCCAATATTGCAGACCAACACTGGAAAATGAAAATTGCTATTTTGACACACTCCGCAATGCGCTACTTGCCTGAATGACGGTGTTCAATGACTGAAACATAAAATCGTCATAACTTCTTACCCGATTATCGAATTTAGGCAAATTTTATATCATTGGAAAGCTAATTGAATTTCCTACGTAATGGCAGGCTTAAATTTTAAAATTACTGAGTATTCTAAAAGTTTTATTTAGGATAACCCATGTACTAATGGTTAATCTAGGCTAGGGAAATACGGGGTATTACACGGATCATACATGGGCTAAATTTAATTTAAATCACCAAGAAAACATGAAATTCAATCTTTCTTGAACAAACAAAATACCATAATTATAGAAAGATTATTTTGTAATCGAAATAGAGTTTTTGGGCTCCATGGGTGAAAGAGACCCATGAATGATTGCCCCACATACCTTAAGCTTTTAACTTGAGAGGAAAACACAATACTTTTTTCCTTCTTGAAGGTTCTTGAACTTAAGAAACTTGAATTATTGATCCCTTGCGGAAAAGGAATTGAATTTGTTCTTGGGGAAAGGGGAGGGTTTCTTGAGAGGAAAATTGGGGAAGAATGGAAAAATTATACTCTAACTGATGCCCAAGTCATGTTATGGAGGAATGGGTTGAGGGGGGAAAATTGGTTGCAACTACATCACCGCGATGAGTTCTTATTGCGGTAGCTTACTGGTTCTGACGAAAATGATCTTAATGATTTTGTGGGTCTTGAGCTGAAAAATTTGTATCATTGGAAAGACAATTCAACTATATATGATTAGATCAACTTTGTGCTAAGTGATTCCTTTTAACATTTTTCACCTCATAAGCATTTCACCCACTAGGATAAAGATCATGACACTTGTATTAAATTATAAATCAAGAACTGGACATAACACCTTCCCCACAATTCGGTCAGCATGTGCTCAAGACTACTGCCGCGTCGCAGGCCAATCGCGGCGAACCACTAGTTTCGTGACCCCAACATGCCCCAAATATTGTCCAAAAAATCAAAAACTCCTTCGAGACACCTTTCTTATATCCTTGAACATGAATTAACTCAAAAACTAACATCTCTGGGTTAGGAAGACCAAAATGAAAATCCTCAAAGTTTAGGGGTCTTGAAAATGGCTAAGTCCCTAACACTTAGTGAAAATTTCAGCCTTAATCCCATTAAGCATGCAACTAAATGATGAATCAAGCTAATATTAGTACGAGGTATTACAATATCTCCTCCTTGGGAACATTCTTCATAGAATGAGATTAGTTAGACTAAGAGTACTGTACTAAGGTAACTGAGATCATATATTGAACATGGATAACTTGGAACATGAGTGCATAACTGAGTCTGAGCATGCTACATGAACTGAACTGATTTCATGAATAAATGCAATGATGTGAGAATAGTTATAAAGTTGAGATAGAAACAAGAAATTCAACTTATAAGTAACCATTACTTCAGAGTGGATCTAGTTTTATGAAGAAAAGTTGAGAGGATTAGGACATGAAAACTCAGGGTATTATAATATCTACTACTTGGGATCATTCGTCACCCGAATGATACTGACTTGGCTAAAATACTAACGAAAGACTAAGATACGAACTGAGTCATAACTGAATATCTGCAATCTAAAACTGATGCATGACGTATGAACTGAGCTGAATTTGTTATTTGCATGGATGTGAATATTTTACCTCATGAAGTTGCCATATTCAAGAAACTCCGGATAGTAAGACTATATGGAAAAATGGTAAATCATAGGAACTTGTCTATCTGACTACTAAACTGAATTGCTGGTTATACGAACTGAATTATACTAAAATCTTACACTCAACTAGAGTATTTCTTCAACACTCTTTCTAAGAAGTTCTAATAACATTAGGGAACAAAGAATCTTGGGCATGATCTGAGAAGGATATCTGAGTAAGGAATCTTAATATGGCTATCACTCTATAACATGGAACATAGACCTATAAAACATAAGCAGGGATAGAATCACTAGTCCTTAGTCAATGCAAATGCTAACTTTTAAGCTTAGCCACATTTCTCAAGCACTCCCTTAACTATGCTTTTCCTCTCAAATACTAGGCTCATTTGATTCCACTTATAATTCTTACATGGGCATTGATAAATCCATTACGTAAGTGTAAACTGAACTAAATTTTCTCACCATGATCAAGCCTAACTCAAAATAACAAGGTACAACACATCACACCATAACACTAGTCAGAACCATGAATTCAATACCCCATGCATTTTCACAACTTTCATCTCATGAATAAGTCTTAGTACCACTTCAATAACTATATTCAACCTCTTACTAGGACTTCACTAACACACAATGCATTTACCCACTAATAAACCAAAATGACATTTACGCCTATCTTCATAACCATACATGAACTTTTAAACAAACACTTGTAAAAGCTTGAATTCATTAAAGAGATCAAAACTAAGGACACATATGACATAATTAAAAATTTCACTAGTCATTAAGAGTGGAACATGAGTTATGGGAACTGAGCATACTATAAAGCATGAGTACATGGTCATGAGCTGCATGACTTGAGTTTGGAGTTCATAAATTCCTAAAACATGATTCGTACTGTTAAGTGAACTGGAACTCCTCATACTAGGAACTGGAAGCATACATGATTCCATGGAAAATGCATGAATATGAGTTATAATCATAGATTTAACATGTAAGGCATGCGTATATATCATTAGGACCGAATTACCAAAATTGGCACTAAGATAAGAATGGGTTGGGCATTTTCCTCCCCTGCTGATGTTCTACAACATATTGGCATCATAACTAAATTCTGAGAGCCTGACTTGGTTACTTGTTATATTATCTCCCCCTTAGTATTAAGCCATCATTGTAAGCTATGAACCCCTTTAAAATCTCTAAACTAAACTAAATCACTTTACTCTAGGGTCCGAGATATAACAATACCCATAAATAATAAACTCAACCTGAAAGACTACACCTGAAAGTTTAAAATCCCCTGCTAGTATTTCCTTCTAGGATACAACTCTTATCTTTCACTAGCTGCAATAGTAATCATATAATAACTCATACACTGACTAACTTAGAATCTTCATAAGTATCACCACAACCTAAGTTCACACCATCTAGAATATTAATTCTTCTTTCTATTAGCTCTACCATCCACAATTCAAACTTAGATTCTAAAACTTATCATGGATATCCCCAAACCTTTAATGAACCATACTAAATTCCTTTATAGACTACTAATATCACATCTCTAAACTTATATTTTTCCCTAAACCATGAGAATTATCATTACATAAACATACTTGACATCATTAACCTATAACCCATAAGTTAGTTGATAAGAACATCCATATACCACATAGCCTCATTCATATTTAAAAACTCAAGGGTAGTATCTAAGCACACACATTGCTAAAACTTAGAAATAATACAATCCCATATCACCTTGGGCACACCTCTAGATCATACATACTTTATCATAATTAATTTTGAATCAACAACTTGAATTCCTGCTACACTATTTCAAGCCTAATAATTCACCTTTCATACAACTAGCCCTATGGATACATAATATACTAAATCCAGATAAACACTATCCCTACTTTACTGCAGCTAAAATTCTAGGCTCATGCTTCTAACTCTAGATTATATGTTGTCATAGGATTCTGAGAATGGATCTGAGGGAATATATCACTTTAGCTTAGTGCATGATTTTTATGAATATGAATGAAATCTTTCACACTTTGGAACTTAAAAGCACTGATGGGATACTTTTGACCCTGCGTGTAGTCCCATAACTATCTGTTGGGATTGTGTAAGAAAACTCTACCAGTAAGGATTTAACATGGCTATTTCTATTGCCACAAGAATAAGGAAGAGTTTGAATGAATGAAATAATGTAAGAATCTATTCCTTAGAGAACACTTCAACTGTACGATCTGAGACATGTAAGAAGGGAAACTTTTTATAAATGCCTTGTAGCCTTTCAAAGAGAAGTATAAACATCTCCATATTATTTCATATGACTATTAGACAGGACTTCATAAACACCCCAGGACGCTTGAAATCTGGGCTCTGATACCAAATTTGTCACGACGTAAGACTACTCCCTTGTCGTAACGCGATGCTTGAGACCACAAGTGATCCCAAGCTAACCCATGAATTGGAATGGTACTTGATCAACTAATTTAGAAGATATTACAAAACTTAATTTGATGAGTGGAAGCATAATCATGATAAGTCTAAAAAAAGCTAATGCTAATATAGTTTACATCATGATAAAAATAAAGACAGAAACTCAAATTACATGACTAACTTTGATTGACATCTATAAAGCCTCTATTATACTGGTTATAGATAGCTGGGATATGCCTCCAACTCCCACTAGTAAATACCTATGTAAAATAAAAAATAAAGTACATGATCCATAACTATCTGGAGTTCTTGAAATAGAAGAACTCATCTGCTATTGGCTGAAAGCTGCAAACTGTCTGACCCAGGTATGAGAGCTACATATGGTACCTACATTATGAAGGATATAGCCACAAATGCATATGTGTGGTCAGTACATTAGAATGTATTGAGTATATGGAGACATGCACTAAATTATTGAAATATTTCAAATATGCTATAAAACTGAGGATATAAGTTATTTTTTGAAATGTACATTTAAAACATGACCATACGTGAAAACTATAAATCATAGAAAATTTATAGATCATAAGATGAAAACAATTCTATAAGCTAGGGGTGGTTGAAACATAAATATTGTAAGCAATTCTCTTGAAAGGCTGAATATTCTGTAAATACTGAGGATGGCATATGAATACTGGGTCTAAAACTATATGGTGGAAACTGACTTAATCAAGGATCTGAATATACAAATATACTGAGAATGAATGAATAAACATACAAAACTAGCATAACATGTATTGAGAAGATCTAATTAACTGAATGACTGATGTTTGAGTGACAGAACAACTGGAATTTTAGTAAGGGATAACTAACATCGATATTCTGAGTAGAGGATATATGAATACTGATCATGTAAAAATGAATTGTACTTAGTCTGAATGATTGGGTTGAAATTGTAAGGTACTATGTAGATGAGATAAGGACTAACTGAACAACAAGAGATAACTGAACATGAATGCATGAAAACTATAACATTTGTGAATGGAAGACTAAGTATATACATATTTTTGAAGTAATTTGTAAACTCGAAGACTGAAATATGATTACTGAATAACTGAGAATCTATATAGTTGGTCAAGCAAACCTAATCTAAAAATACACTGAATACTATACTGCGACTGTGAGAGGAATCATATAACCGACATGCCCTAATCTGAGATAATTGGGGTCCAACCTGTAACCCCAGTTGGAAGGGTGTCAGTACCATTCTACGGATTCTACTACTAGCTGTGTGGATCTACTAAACTGGTGTCCGGAAGGACTAGTGAGACACCCTTATCTGACAGGTGCTCTAATGAGATATGTGTAACCCTTAACGAGCAGGTAGACACCTTGCCAACTCTCACCTGGTAGGTAAACATCTCTAACCTATGTTGGCTATGTAGTTTTGTAACTTGGGAAATTGCTACTAAGGGTCACACCCTCTACTGGCAGGTGAGCCCCTATTTTTGGGTTCGCTCGGTGCTAAATGCTACTCTTATCTGAATGGCACTAGAACTAAAATTGGACTGAGTTTAATTAAACATGATTTCATGACTGATAATTCTCATTATGATCGTAATAACTGAATAAATAGGAATAATCATGGTTTAACTGAATCATACTTGAAAATCTGAAAATCATGTAAAACACATAGGTATCGGGTGTTCATAACCCACCAGCACTAAATGATTATAAAACATGAAATTTAAACTTAAGACTGTAGTATTGAATCATACCAAGACATTGTCAATTCACCAAACTTGTAGAAATCATGGACTTGTACATGGGGATATTCTAAACATAAGAATTTAACATGAAATTTACTTGAATAAGACATGGGAACTAAAATTCATAGCGTGAGGTAATCAAATATTGCATGAGATCTTACATGGGATGAGTTTAGATTAAATCTCCATAAAAACATGAAATTCAATCTTTCTTAAACATACAAACATAATGATTGAAAGTTCATTCTTTAATCGAAAAAGGGGTTTTGGGTTCCATGGGTGAAAGGGACCTATGAATGATTACCTCACATACCTTAAGCTTTGAACTTGAGAGGAAAACACAATTCTTGATGCTTTCTTGAAGGTTCATGAATTTGGGAAACTTGGATTCTTGATTCATTGGGGAAAAAGGAATTAAATTTGTTCATGGGGAACGGGGAGGGTTTTCTTTAGAGAAAAATTGGAGAAGAAGGGAAAAATTATGTCCTAACTGATGCCCAAGTCATTTTATGGCCGAATGGGTTGAGGGGGGTAAAAGACACATGTTTCCCTAAATTACACAAAGCAAAAAAACTCGATGCAACTACGTCACCATGACACGGTATTATCACTGTAGCTTATTAGTTCTAATGAAAATAATCATAACTTTCCACTCGGGTATCGGATAAAGGCAAAATTGGTATCAATAGAAAGCTAATTCAATTATATACAATTTGTAATTATGAGATCAAAAATTCCATATATGTAAAAAGTTATACATGTTCAAAGTTGACCCTTGTAGAATTGAATACCAAAACTTTGCCAAATCAAAAGCTCTTAGCTCAACTTTGTTCTAAGTGATTCCTATGAAAAATTTTCACCTCATAATCACTTCACACACTAGGATAAATATCATTACACATGTATTCAATTATAAATTAAGAACTAGACACAACACTTTCATCACGATGAGCTCAGCATACGATTGGGACTAATGTCGCATCGCGGGCCTAATGCGGTGAATCACTAGTTTTGTGACCCAAACATGCCCCAAACCTTGTATGAAAAATCCAAAACTCCTCTAAGACACACTTCTTACATCCTTGAACATGAAGTAACTCAAAAACTAACGTCTCAGGGTCAGGAAGATAAAAATGAAAATCCTCGAAGTTTAGGTGTCTTGAAAATTGTTAAGTCCCCAACACTTCATAAAAATTTAAAGTCTTAAGCCCCTTAATCTTGCAACTATGAGATAAACATGCATGAATTGGAATATGAGTGCATAACTGAGTCTGAGCATGATACATGAACTGAACTAATTTAGTGAATACATGCAATGACATAAGAATGGTTATAAGGTTGAGATAGAAATGAGAGAGTCAACTTATGAGTAACTATTACCTTAGGGTGGATTTGGTTTCGAGAATAAAAGTTTAGAGATTTAGTACATGAAAACTCGAGGTATTATAATATCTCCCCCTTGGGATCATTCGTTCTCTGAATGATACTCACTTGCTGAAATACTAAGGAAAGACTGAGATAATACACAGGATACTTACGAACTGAGTCATAATTGAATAACTCGAATATAAAACTGATGCATGACGCATGAACTGAGATGAATTCATTATTTGCATGGATATGAATATTTTACCTTATGAAATGTCCATATTTATGAAGCTCCGGATAGTAAGACTATATGGAAAAAATGGAAAATCACAGGAACCCTTATATCTGACTGGTAAACTCAATTGTTGGTTATACGGAATGAATTGTACTGAAATCTTACACTTAATTGGAGTATTTCTTCAACACTGTTTCTAAGAAGTTCTAATAATATTATGGAGCAATGGATCTTGGGCATTATCTAATTAGGATATTAGAGTAAGGAATCTTAATATGGCTATCACTCTGCAATATACACTATAGGACAATAAAGGGTAAGCTAAGATAGAATCACTAGGCCTTAGTCAATACAACTCCTATCATTTAATCATAGCTACACTTGTCAAGCACTTTCTCAACTATGTTTTTTGTCTCAAATACTAGGCTTATTTGATTCCATTTATAATTCTGACATGAACATTGATAAATCCATTACTTATGTCTGAACTAAACTAACTTTTCTCACCATGATCAAGCCTAACTCGAAATCACAAGGTATAACACCTCACACCATAACACTAGTCTAAACCTTGAATACAATACCCCATGCATTTTCACAACTTTCATCTTATCAATAATTCTTAATACCCTTCAATAACTACATTCAACCTCTTACTAGGAATTCACTAACACGCAATGCATTAAACTACTTATACACCAACATAAAATTCAAGCCTTTATTTATAATCATATCTGAACTTCTAAATAAATGCCCATAAAAGCATGAATTCATTAAAGAGATCAAAACTGAGGACACACATGACATAATATGAATTTCACTAGTCATTAAGAGTGCACCATGAGTTATGGGAACTGAGAATACTATAAAGTATCAGTAAATTAGTCATGAATTGCATGACCTGAGTTTAGATTTCACAAACTATTGGAACATAATTCGAACTGCTAAGTGAACTAGAACTCTTCAAACTAGGAACTGGAAGAATACATAATACCATGGAAAGTGCATGAATATGAGTTATGATCATGGAGCTGATATGTAGGGCATGCGTATATATCGTGAGGACTAAATTACAAAATTTTGCAATGAGATAAGAATGGGTCAGGCATCTTCCTCCCCTGTTGACGTTCTACAACATACTGATATCACTACTAAAATCTGAGAGCCTGACTTGGTTACTTGTTCTATCATCTCCCACTTAGTTTTGAGCCATCGTTCTAAGTACATGGACCACTTTAAAATCTTTAAATTGAATTGCAATCACTTTACTCTAGAGTCCGAGATATAACAATACATATAAATAATAAAGTCAACCTAAAAGACTGCTCATAAAAGTGTAAAACCCACTGCTATTATTCCATCTGGGATATAACTCTTTTCTTTATATAGACTCAATAGTCATCATATAATAAATCAACCACTAATTAACTTAAAATATTTGTAAGTATCACCATACCTAGAGTTCACACCATCTAGAATTTCAATTCTTCTTTCTGATATCTCAACCATCCATAATTCAAACTTATATTCTAACACTTATCATGGATATCCCTAATCCTCACACTGACTTTATTCATAGACAACTAATATCACATCTCTAAACTTATATTTTTCCCTAAACCATGAGAATTATCATTACACCAACATACCCAACATCATCAACCTATAACCCTTAAGTTAGCTGATAAGAACATCATATACTACATAGCCTCATTCACACTTAACAACTCAAAGGAACTATCTAAGCATACACCCACTATTAAAACTTAGAAATAATGTAATCCAACATCCCCTTGGGCACACCTCTAGATCATAAAAATATTATTATACTTAATTTTTAATCAACACTTAAATTCTTGCATACACTGTTTCAAGCCTACTAATTCACTTGACATACAACTAGCCCCATGGATATATAATCTACTAAATCTAGATAAACACTATCCCCACTTTGCTGTTACTAAACTTCTGGGTTCATGCTTTGAGCTCTAGATCATATGCTTTCGTAGGATTCTGAGGGCACATATGACTTTAGCTTAGTACATAATTTTCATGTACATGAATAATATCTTTCAAACTTTGGAACTTAAAAGAACTGGTGGGATACTTTTGAGCCTATGTGTAGTCCTATAACTATTTGTGGGGACTGTCTAAGAAAACTCTATCTATAAGGATTTAAGCTGGCTATTTCTATTGTCTCAAGAATAAGGTAAAGTTTAAACGAATGGATTAACGTAAGAAACTGCATAAGTTCCTTATAGAACACTTCTACTGTACGATCTAAGACATGAAAGAAGGGAAACTTTTCTTAAATTCCCTGTAGCCTCTCGAATAAAAGTACAAACATCTCTGTACCATTCTGCAAGACTCTACTAGACACGACTTAATAGACACCCTAGGACTCTTGAACTCTCTGATCTGATACCTAGTTTTTTAATGACCCTAGACTAACCCTAGTTATAATACAGTGCTTGGAACCACAAGTGATCCCATGATAACTCGTGAATTGGAAAGATAATTGAGTAACTAATTTAGAATATATTACAAAATTTAATTTGCTGACTCACTTTGACTGACATTTATGAAGCCTATACTATACTGATTATAGATAGATGGGACATGCCTCTAACTATCACTAATCAATACATATAGAAAATAAAAAATAAAGTACATGATCTAAAATTGTCTGGAGTTCTCAAAATAGGAGAAATCATTATCTACTGGCTAAAAGATACAAACTATCTGGCCTTGGTGTGAGAGCTACATATGGTACCTAGATTATGAAGGATGTAGCCACAAACTCATACACGAGGTCAGTACATTGGAATGTACTAAGTATATGGATATATGCACTAAATCATGGAAATATTTCAAATATGCAGTAAAATCAAGGATATAAGTTATTTGCTGAAATATATATTTGAAACATGACTATATGTGAAAATTATAAATTATAGAAAATTTATAGATTATAAACTGAAAAAATTCTGTAAGCTAGGGGCCGGTAGAAACATAAATGTTGTAAGTAATTCTCTTATAAGGTTGAATATGCAGTAAAAATTGTACTGAGGATGACTTATGAATACTGGGTCTGAAACCATGTGGTGGAAACTAACTTAACTCAAGGATATGAATATACAAATATGCTGAGCATGAATGAATAAACATACAAAACCAACATAACATGTACTAAGTAGATCTGATTAACTGAATCACTAATGTTTGTGAGACCGAACAACTAAAATTTTAGTAAAGGATAATTAACATCGATATGCTGAGTAACGAATATATGAATACTAATCATGTAAAATTGAATGTACTTAGTCTGAATAACTGGACCAAAACTGTAGGGTACCGTTCATATGAGATAAGGATTAATTAAACGATATGAGATAACTAAACATGAATGTATAAAAATTGTAAAAATTGTGAATGTAAGACCAAGCATATACATATTTCTAGAATAATCTGTAAACTGAATGACTATAATTTGATAACTAAATAACTGAGAATTTGTACACTTGGTCAAGCAAACCTAAACTAAAAATACACTAAATCTTGTATTGATATTGTGGAAGATATCATGTAACCTATATGCCCCTATCTAAGCTAATTGGGGTCCAACCTATAATCCCAATTGGAAGGGTGTCAGTACCATACCACGGATACTAACACTGGCTGTGTGGATCCACTAAATTAGTGTCCCAAAGGTCTAGTGAGTGACCTTAAACTAATACATTCTCTAATAAGATATGTGTTACCCTCAACTGGCAGGTAGACTCCTTGTCAACCCTCAACTGGCAGGAAAACATCTCTAACCTATGCTGGCTATGTAGTTCTGTAACTCAAGGATTGCTAATAAGGGTCACACTCTCTACAGGAAGGTGAGCACCCATTCCTGGGTTCACTCGATCATAATGCTCAACTCACTCCCATAATTAAAGGGTGAGGTGGTCTTTATCAAGTAATTCAATTTGAATTAGGGTCGAACCTCAAGGAGTGAATGCTATAGACTTTGAACCAATGGGTATTCCAATTACTATAAGGTTATCCTAAATGCTAAAGATAAGGACATGTATAATTAAATGGGTGGATTTTTTTGGAAACTCTTGCTCTACAACCTTTAACAAGTAGTTTATAATCGGTATCTTCGATTTAATTTCAAGGTTTGGAGAGATCTTGGGATTATGCGTGCTTAGAGGTAAAACATGTGGGATAATGTTTGTTTATTATGGAATTTAGTTGTTAATTAATGGATTGGCTTGGTATAAGAACATTGGGGACAATCTTTCAATAAAACACCAATGATTTCAGACATTGGCTCTTTCAAGCACCTAACAAGTGTGGAATTTATATAACCACCCAAAATCTCAACCAAGCATCCCTATTTCTAGGATGATGCTCTTGATATGATTCACACTCTCTAAACACTTATTTCTATGATTGCAAAGGGTAGTAAACTATACTCTTAGTTGTTCACCATTGCTCCGTCCCTGATAACCCTCTTTCAAGGATGTTATTGGTTACCTAATACTCATCTAAATCCATCTATCGAGGATGACAAAGGGTTTCTAGAGCTTGGAGCTTTCACTCATCAAATCCATTTGGAAATTTAGAGTTTTCACCTCTCAAATTCTAACACATAAGCTCAAGCAATGGTGAAATACCTACTCAATAACTTAAATCCATGCAAACACAATAATACGTACACACAATTACATTCTAGTTCGATATAATCCCAAGACTAAATTACTTAGCTTCTCATGAAGAAAGTTAAGAGAAATATACCATATAGGTCATCCAAAGCATTAATTCTTCACTAAGAAATTGAGAAATTGATCCTCCAAAAATAATTACACACTTGCCTAATTGGGGTTTCAAGCTTAGAGTTCAAAAACTATGTTCTCAAGTAAGTGGTGACCTAAAGAGAAAAGTTTTTTTTTCTTATATAGGGCCTTGGATCCGTCTAGGGGAAATTACAAAAATACCTAGGGCCACACTTCAACATAACCGCGATCGTATTAGCTTGTACGCGATAGCGACCACTGTAACCACGATTTTTTTCCACGATCGCTTTTTGATGATCAACTTTTTTGCCAGTGACAACAATACCTAAGGGTCAGCTGCTGCAGGTCCTCTAATGTACTCTTTTGCTTTCTTTGTATCATTTTAACATAAGTATACAAGAGATGTAGATAATTGCACTCACACACATGGCATGCAAATGTTGTCAAGGGGGTTCAATTGTTCTACACGCTCGAGATAAATATGGGGTACTCCCTATTTTTTTGTAGTAAAATTTCGAAGTCATAGAAAGAGGGAGAATATTGTCATAAAGTTGCTCACATCCATGCCTTTGAAATTTTATAAAATTTTTGAGACGGAGGGGGTTGTTTGGTTATGTATCCGAACCACGCATGTTTTGCTAATCATGGATACAAACCAAGCTATAGTCTCACATTGCAATTATAGTGTGGGCAAAATTAAATTACCATATGGTTACTAAGACTTCACCAATAGGTGTAAATGCGAATCCAGATCATCGATGCCACAGGTACTCAGACTTCCCTTGTATCTATGGTTAGAAACCCATTCACAACTCGTTCATTAAAGTGGAAATAAAATAATAACTCAAGGACAAAGTACTTAGTTCACGTACATGTATTCACCATCACAGTGTCTGAATATTACAACTCGAATATAATTAAGAATTATCTAAAAGAGCAGAAAAGTGTACAGATATATTAGCAATACAAGCCCAATTCAAATGAACAGGGAAACAATGAATCAGGAAACAACCCCAAATAAATAGGTGGCAGTGTCCCTCTTGCCCAAACAATCAAGGATAGTAAAAAGATAATGTTTCTCCCTGAAACCCCATCAAGGACTACTATCATTCCCCATTTCGACACCTTCATCATTCTTCCTCGAGATTGTGCAATTTCTATATATAAAAACTTGATAAAGGGCATGAGGAAATTTGGGGAAAGGTTAGTGCATCAATTTTTCTGTGGGGTCCATGATCACAGGTGGCTAATCGCAATCCTGAAAAGGCGGGATACCACGATTACACTTGGGGGACCACGATCGCGGTAACTGAGGATAGTTTTGTTCCCTTATTTTTCCCCTGCCTAGATTTCTGTGCTCATCCTTAGCACTTTATAGTGTCACCAAATGCATAATTTATTCACATGGAAACTACGAAAAAAGATAAAAAGGATACTATCTATCTACGTGAAAATTGTGGGTTTCCTTCCACATAACGCCTTAGTTATAGTCGTGGCACGACATTGATTTTCATTAATTTTGTCATGGGGGTCCGTAAATACCCACTTATCAAACTCTCCTTCATCAATTAACCTTTTGATAAGTCTTTCCACCTTTTTCTTCCCTTTGTCGTCTAAACCTTGGGGTAACTTCTCTTTTGACTTAGTGCCGAGCATTTTTGTTCCTAATCTTTCTTGCAAGAACTTTACCTTAGCTTTTTCACCTCTTGCCTAATTTACCAAATCTTGATTATCTCTTTTAGGGTTGGAAACTGTGTTACTAATGGAGATCCCCTTGGGTGTAGTATTTAGCCGTGTGAATATTTGTCCACTTTGGGTCTCTAGCTTTTTGATAGAGGTTAAATGAGAGACCACAGTCTGAGAGAGTGAAAGGAAGTCCTATTTTAATTCACAAACTATTTTGTCTGTTTCTTCAACTCGATTTAAAATTCTTGTAAGGATATCCTCCGTTCCACGCCTATCGGTGTCAATGGATCTTGAATCCTTGCTAGAAGCCTGATAGTGGTGGGGTGCAAAATAGAAATATTCATGCTCCTGTTTTATCCAAACTCGACTACCAACCTGATTCATCCAATCTTAATACCCACCTTCCCTATGATAGCTTGGGTGGGAACCCTCCGAGGGGTTTGCTAAATACAAAATTTCTTCTTCATCATTACCATGGGCTTATGGTGGAGCACCCATGACATACTTAGTTAGGAGCTCAAGTTAAGTCAAGATCTTTGCCAAGATTTTCTTTTGCTCGTCGCCCCGCTTTTGGTTTTCCTTGCTAACCATGGGCTTGGGTGAAGAGCTATTGGAGATATTGTAATCTCAGGTATGCCATTCTCGATTTTGATTAGTTACCTCTCTCAACATTTTTGTAGTTGCATTGAAATGAAAGTTAAAGAAAGACCCTTTCACCAATATTATTTACCACTATTTGGTTTGAAGAATCAAGGTCACAATAGAATATTTGGAGAAGTGTCTTCCCCGGAATATCATTGTTTGGGCATTGGGCTAACTTCTGATAAAATCCCTCCCACACTTCGTGAAGTGGTTCCCCGCTCCTTTGTCTAAAATTCATAATTTCATCTCTATGTTGATAGAAATTTGAGGGATGGGAGTATTGGCCTAAGAAAATCTTTGTGAGTTCACTCCATGAAGTGATTAAAGTCGTAGGGAGTGAGCGAAACACCAACAATGCTTCACCCGTTAGTGAGAACGAGAATAGACGAAGCTGAAAGGCCTCTTGAGTGGTACGTGGAATGTTAAATGGTGTGCACACCTCTAGAAAGTTCCTTAAGTGAACATATGGGTCTTCATGTGCTCGACCCCCGTATAGCACTTCTCTTTGCAACACATAAAGCATGGTACTAGTCATATGGAATGTCCTACCCCCATGAAGAGGTGGGATTCGGTTTCCTTCGCATGACCCCTATCATTTAAGTTGTTCTCTGACCAAGTAACATCGGATGGTTTCACATGATTAGTGCCTTCACTCATGGCTCTATTTATGCCAAAATTACCTTCAAAAGATTCAAAAACAATAAGGAAAATAAAGTGTGACACTCCGAATGCTCCCAAGTAAGAAAAACACCACATAAGAGAAATATACACTTCACTGCCCAGAAACGGCGCCATTTTGATATCGATCAACTTATTCCCATAATTGAAGGGTTACGTGGTTGTTTTTAAGTAACCCAATTTGAATTGTGGTCGAATCTTAAGGAGTGAATGCTATTGAATTTGAACCTATGGGTATTCCAATTACTCTAAGGTAACTCGGAATGCTAGAGAGAAAGACATGTATAGTTAAATGGGGGGATTTGTTTGGAAACTTTTTCACTACAACCTTTAACAAGCAGTTTATAATGGTATCTTTAATTAAATTACAAGGTTTGGAGAGATCTTAGGATTATGTGTCCTTAGAGGTAAAGTATACGGGATAATGCTAGTTTACTATGGAATTTAGTTGTTAATTAATGGATAGGCTAGGTATAATATCACTGGATTCAATCATTCAATAAAACCCCAACGATTTCACTCATTGTCTCTTTTGAGTGCCTAACAACTGTGGAGTTTATATAACCACCCAAAACCTCAACCAAGCATCCCTCTTTCTAGGATGATGCTCTTGACATAATTCTCACTCCCTAAACACTTATTTCTAAGATTGCAAAGGGTAGTAAACCCTAGGTTTAGTTGTTCACCATTGCTTTGTCCCCCGATAATCCCTCTTTCGAGTATGTTATGGGTTGCCTAATATTTACCTAAATCCCTCTTTCGAGAATAAAAAAGGGTTTCTAGATCTTAGAGCTTTCACTCATCAAACCCATTTTGAGATATAGAGTTTTCACCCATCAAATTCCAACACATAAGCTCAAGCAATGGTGAAATCCATACTTAACAACTAAAATCCATGCAAACACAAGAATACCCACACACAATTACACTCTTGTTCAACATAATCCCAAGAACAAATTACTTAACTACTCATGAAGAAAGTAAAGAGAGATATACCATATGGGTCATTCAAAGCATTCATTCTTCACCAAGAAACTAAGAAATTAAGCCTCCAAAATTAATTATACACTTTCCCAATTAGGGTTTCAAGATTAGAGTTCAAAAACTATTTTCTCAAGTAAGTGGTGACTTAAAGAGAAAGGTTTGTTTTCTTGGCCTTGGATCCGTCTAGAGAAAATTACAAAACTGCCCAAGGCCAAACTCCCGCATAACCATGATCGCGTGAGGTTGTCTGCGATCGCGACCAATGCGAGCGTGATTATTATCCGCGATCGCTCTCTGATGATCAGCTTGTCTTCCAGCGACTGTGGCTGGTGGTCCGCGACTGCGGTACCTGAGGTTCATCTAGTGTAGGTCCTCTAATGCACTCTTTTGCTTTCTTTGGATCATTTTAAGATCCAACCCTCACCTTTCTATCTTTTCAACTCCATATATGCAAAGAGAGGATATTATTGTATTTATTACCTGAGAAAGTCTCAATATTTAATATAAACATGATAGTGTGCGTGCCTAATTAGTGCGAACGAGTGGTAGGATTCCCACTCATCAGCTAATTTCTACACCCAATTATATGACACTAGAATCAAAATTGGAATGAGTTTAACTGAACAAAATTTCATGTCTGATATTGCTCATTATGATCATAATAACTGATTAAATAGGAATAATCATGGTTTAACTGAATCGTACTTGGAAATCTGAAAATCATGTAAAACACATAAGTATTGAGTGTTCATAACTCACCAACACTCAATGATCATAAAACATAACATTTAAACTTAAGACTGTAGTATTAAATCATGGTTCAACCCAAGACATGGGCAATTCACCAAATATATAGAAAGAATGGACTTGTACATGGGGATATTCTAAACATGAGAATTCAAAAACATGAAATTTACTTGAATAAGACATGGGAACTAAAATTCATAGCCCGAGGTAATAAAATCTTGCATGGGATAATACATGGGATGAATTTGATTTAAATCATCATGAAAACATGAAATCAATCTTTCTAGAACATACAAAATACCATAATGATAGAAAGTTGATTCTTTTATTGAAAAAAGGGGTTTTGGGGGCTCATGGGTGAAAGGAATTCTCATTATTGAGAGGAAAACACAATTTTGGTTGTTTTGTTGAAGTTTATTAAACTTGGATAACTTGGATTCTTGCTTTCTTTGGGAAAAAGGAATTGAATTTCTTCTTAGGGAAAGGAAAGGGTTTTCTTGAGAGGAAAATTGGTGAATAAGGGAAAAATTATGCCCTAACTGATGTCCAAGTCGTGTTATGGACGAATGGGTTGAGGGGGGAAAATACCCAAATTCCCCTCAATTATATAAATAAAAAAATTGGATGCAAATACATCACCCCGATGCGGTCTTATCGCAGTAGCTTACTGGTTCTGACTAAAATGATCATAACTTTCTGCTCGGGTATCGAAAGGCAAAATTGGTATCGTTGGAAAGCTAATTAATTTATATTCAATTTAGTGGTTCTTGAGGTGAAAAATTCCATACATGTAAAAAGTTAAACACGTTCAAAGTTGAACTTTGTAGAATCGAATACCAAAATTTGGCCAAAGAAAAGGCCCTGAGCCCTACATGTTCTAAGTGATTCCTACGAATATTTTTTACCTCATAATCACTACACACACTAGGATAAATATCATGAAACATGTATTCAATTATAAATAAAGAACTGGACACAACACCTTCACCGCGATGTGGTTAGCATGCGATCGGGACTAATGCCATGTCGCGGGCCCATCATGGTGACGCATTGGTTCTGTGACCCAAACATGCCCTAAACCTTGTCAAAAAAATCTGAAACTCCATTGAGACATACTTCTTACATCTCTAAATATGAATTAACTTAAAAACTATTGTGTCAGGGTCGGGAAGACCAAAGTAAAAATTCTTGAAGTTTATGGGTCTTGAAAATGGCTAAGTCCCCAACACTTAGTGAAAATTTCAAGCCTTAAGCCCCTTAAGCATGCAACTAAAATCTGAATCGAGCTATGATTAGTATAAGGTATTAATATATCTCCCTCTTGGGAATATTCGTCCTCGAATGAGATTGATTAGACTGAGAGTACTGTATAAGGTAATTGAGATCATATACTGAACATTCATGACTTGGAACATGAGTTCATAACTGAGTCTGAGCATTATACATGAACTGAACTAATTTCGTGAATACATGCAATGATATGAGAATAGTTATAAGGTTGATATAGAAACGAGAGACTCAACTTATAAGTAACCATTACCTCAGGGTGGATCTGGTTTCATGAAGAAAAGTTGAGAGGTTTAAGACTTGAAAACTTGGGATATTATAATATATCCCCCTTAGGATTATTCATCCCTCGAATAATATTGACTTGGATAAAATACTAAGGAAAGGCTGAGATGATACACGGGATACTTATGAACTGAGTTATAACTGAATATCTGGAATCCGAAACTAATAATTGATGCATGAATTGAGGTGAATTCATAATTTGCCTGGATGTGAATATTACACCTCATAAAATGGCCATATTCATGAAACTCTGAATAGTAAGACTATATGGAAAAAATGGAAAATCATAGGAACTTATCTATCTGATTGCTAAATCGAATTGCTGGTTATACAAATTGAATTATACTGAAATCTTACACTCAACTGGAGTTTTTCTTCAACACTTTTTCTAAGAAGTTCTAATAACATTGGTGAGCAAAAGATATTAGGCATGATCAGAGTAGGATAGATGAGTAAGGAATCTAATATGGCTATCACTCTATAACATGGAACATAGGACTACAAAATATAAGCTAGGATATAATCACTAGGCCTTAGTCAATGCAACAACTAACTTTTATGTTTAGCCACACTTCTCAAGAAATCCCTCAACTATTATTTTCCTCTCAAATACTAGGCTTATTTGATTCCACTTATAATTCTTACATGGGCATTGATAACTCCATACTTAAGTTTGAACTGAACTAAATTTTCTCACCATGATCAAGCCTAACTCAAAATCATAAGGTACAACACATCACACTATTACATTAGCCTGAACCATGAATTCAATACCCCATGTATTTTCATAACTTTTATCTCATGAATAATTCTTATTGCCACATCAACGACTACATTTAACCACTTACTAGGAATTCACTAACATGTAATGCATTCATCCACTTATACACTAACATGACATTAAGACCTATATTCATAACCATATACGAACTTCTAAGCTAACACCCACAAAAGAATAAATTCATTAAAGAGATCAAAACTGAGGACACACATGACATAAACTAAATTTCACTAGTCATTAAAAGTGCATCATGAGTTATGGGAGCTAAGCATACTATAAAGCATTAGTACATAAGTCATAAGCTACATTACCTGGGTTTGTAGTTCATAAATTCCTAGAACATCATTCGTACTATTGAGTGAACTGGAACTCCTCATATTAGGAACTGGAAGCGTACATGATTCCATAGAAAGTGCATAAATATGAGTTATTATCATGGAGCGACATGTAAGGCATGAGTATATATCGTGAGGACTGAATTAAAAAAATTTGCACTGAGATAAGAATGGGTTGTGCATCTTCCTCCCCTGCTGATGTTCTACAATATACTGGCATCACTACTAAAATTTGTGAGCCTGACTTGGTTACTTGTTCTATCATCTCCCCTTAGTTTTAAACTGCTATTCTAATCTGTTGGCCCCTTTAAAATCTCTAAACTGAACTAAAATCACTTTAATCTAGAGTCCAAATATAACAACACAAATAAATAATAAACTAAACCTGAAAGATTACACCTAAAAGTGTAAAACCCGCTGCTAGTATTTCCTTCTAGGATACAGTTCTTATATTTATATAGCCTCAATAGTTATAATAAAATACCTCAAACACTGACTAACTTAGAATCTTCATAAGTATCACCACACCTGAGTTCAAACCATATAAAATTTCAATTCTTCTTTCTATTAGCTCAACCATCCATAATTCAAACTAAGATTCTAAAACTTATCATGGATATCCCCAAACCTTTGATAAACCATACTAACTTCCTTCATAGAATACTAATATCACATCTCTAAACTTATATTTTTCGCTATACTCTGGGAATTATAATTGGACTAACATACCCATCATCATTAACCTATGACCCATAAGTTAGCTGATAAGAACATCATATACTACATAGCCTCATTCACACTTAAAAACTCAAGGGTACTATCAAAACACACATACATATAGACTCTTAAAACTTATAAATAATACAATCCCATATCACCTTAGGCACACATCTATATCATACACACATCATCATACTTAATTTTGAATTAACAACTTAAATTATTGCAAACACTGTTTCAAACCTACTAATTCACCTTTTATACAAATAGGCCCATGGATACATAATCTACTAAATCTAGATAAGCACTATCCTCACTTTACTGTTACTAAACTTCTGGGTTCATGCTTCTAACTCTAAATTATATGCTTTTATAGTATTCTGAGATGGGATCTGAGGGCACATATGACTTTAGCCTAGTGCATGATTTCATGAACATGAATGAAATATTTCAAATTTTAGAACATAAAAGCACTTATAGGATACTTTTGAGCCTGCATGCAGTCCCATAATTATCTGTAGGGATTATGTAAGAAAAATCTATCTATAAAGGTTTAAGTTGTCTATTTTTGTTGCCTCAAGAATAAGGCAGAGTTAGAGTGAATGGATTAATGTAAGAATCTTCTTAAGTTCCTTAGAGAACACTTCTACTCCATGATTAGAGACATAAAAGAAGGAAAACTTTTCTTAAATGCACTGTAGCCTCTCAAAGAAAAGTACAGATGTCTTTATTGTTCTACAAAATTCTACTAGACACAGCTTCATAGACACCCTAGGAAACATTAACTCTGGTCTTTGATACCAAGTTTTTCATGACCTGAGACTACCCCTAGTTGTAACACGATGCTTGGAACCACAAGTGATCCTAAGCTAACCCATAAATTGGCATGATACTTGAGAAACTAATTTAGAATATATTATAGAACTTAATTTTCTAAGTCGAAGCATAATTATGAAAAGTCTTAATAAAGTAATTGCTGATACAGTTTACATCATGACAAACCTGAAGAAAGAAACTCAAATTACATGATTGACTCTGACTGACATCTATGAAGCCTCTACTATACTAACTATAGATTTTTGGGACATACCTTAAAATACCAGTGATCAATACATATGGAAAATAAAAAATACAGTACATGATCCATAACTGTCTGGAGTTATCAAAATAAGAGAACTTATCACTTGCTGGCTGAAAGCTGCAAACTGTCTGACCCTAGTGTAAGAGAAAAGTATGACACCTATATTGTGAAGGATGTAGCCACAAATGTATATGTATGGTCAGTACATTGGAACACTAGTGGAATAAAATAAAGAGAGATATAGAGAACTTTATGGCTAAGTGTATGGTTTGTTAGCAAGTTGAATATTTGAGGCTTGGAGACATGTCTTAAGAGATAGAGTTGTCTATTTAGAAGTGGGAGATGATTAATATGGATTTTGTTACTGGTCTTCTGCGATCTCAGAATTAGTATAATTATATTTGGGTTATTGTGGATAGGATGACTAAGTCTACTTACTTTTTGCCTGTGAGGACTAACTACTTAGGAGAGGATTATGCTAAGGGGTTCATTCAAGATAGAGTAAAGTTGCATGGAGTATCAATGTCCATCATTTTAGATCAAGGTACGTAGTTTTCATCTTTTTTGGGCATGTATTTTACAAAGTTTTGGATACTCAGGTGAACCTTAGCTAGCTTTCCACCCTCAAATGGATGGACAAGTAGAGCATACCATTTATACCTTGGAGGATATGCTAAAGGCATGTGTGATTGATTTTAAAGGTAGTTGGGTTGACTATTTGCCTCTTATTGAGTTTGCTTACAATAACAGTTACCATTCTAGCATTCAAATAGCTCTTTTTAAGGCTCTTTATGGTAGAAGGTGGAGGTTTCCTATTGGGGGGGTTTGAAATAGTTCAGACTAGGTTGTTTGGTCCTAAATTTGTTCACCAAGACATGGAGAAGGTGAAGGTTAGTAGAAAAAGACTCAAGACTGCTCAGAGTCGCCAAAGGTCTTATACGGATATGAGGCAAAGAGAGTTGGAGTTTGAAGTGAGCAATTGGGTATTTTTAAAGGTTTCTCCTATGAAATGAGTCATGATATTTGGGAAGAAGGGAAAGCTCTATATCTATTACGTTGGTCTATATCAGATCTTAATAAAAATTAGAAATGTCGCCTATGAGTTAGGTTTGAAGACGACAACTGTTGATCTTTCAAAGTCTGCAAAATAAGACAGAGGTGATCAGCATGGTCCTTCTTTTGCTTTGATTCATCCTGTTTTCCACATGTCCATGCTTAAGAAGTGGGTGGGTGACCCTTCTTTGATAGTGCCTATTGAGGATATTTGTGTTGCGGGTTCATTGTCTTATAAAGAAGTCCCAGTTAAAATATTGGATAAACAAGTTAGTAGATTGAGGACTATAGATATAGCTTTGGAAAAGATTATTTGGAGAAATTAAAAGGTAGAAAAGGCTACTTAGGAATCTGAAGAAGATATGAAAGGCAAATACCCGTTCTTGTTCCCAATGTTGGATCAAAGTTCTTAAGGAATAAATTTCATTCCGTTATTATCACATTTCAAATTTGTCCTTGGATTATACTGTGTTCTTTCTATAATCGTGCAAAAAATAACCTAACTCCTCATTCGGGGATGAATGATCCAAAGGGGGGAGGAGTAATGTGAGACCCCGTAAAATTTTCACCATTTTATTTTTTATCCTTCCATGTGCATAACATTAATTTTTGACATGAATTATGATGATGGCATTAAAAGGGTGTCTTGGGAAATTTTAGAATTTTTGTAAGAGGTTTGGGGCCATTTTGGGACCCAGAGGCAGTGAGCCTCTGCGATAGTGGCGTGCCTCGACACTTAGCTTCCGCAATAAGGGTGTGGCATGGAGTCTAAGCTCCACGATAGTGACGTGCCACACCGCTATATATTTTTCATCCAATTTTTATGTTTTTACTTAGGATGAAGGACTTTTGGTCTTTTTACCCCATAAACAACTTTTAAACTCCCAATGGACCCTTTTTTCCAGTTTTCAAAGATCAAATATTATAATTTTCTTCCTTAACTACCTAATCAAGAAACTTCAAGGGTTTTACTGAGAATCTACCATTCAAGACCAAAACTTGGATTTCTCTTCAAATTATTTGGTATTTCAGGTATGTTTCTTATTCCTCAACTTGAATTTTACATTTTGGCATTTATTTAATCAACATTTATGTGTTTTTAATTAATTGGTTCTAAATTAGGTTGAGGGGTTTTGAGTTTTTTTACTTGAATTGATTTTCCCCATAATTTAAATGGACTATTCATTCTTTAATTTGTGGTTTTAGGAAATGAATTGGTGCATTATGATATTGATTGGAATAGATGACATGGGTTTCCCTAAATTGATGAAATTTTGGCTTGATAATGGTATTAACCTCAACCCACTTTACAATCTTAGTCTTAAATATGGTTATTCACATAATTAACTTGGTTTGAAGCCATTGCATTGCATTAAATGCTAAATGGATAACAACAATTTTGGAATGCCCTTGTGGCCTTGGTTAGGATTTTAAATGGAACTTAGGAGTCTTATGGTTATCTAAATTGGTTTGCATTATGTTGCAAGAATATTGATATAATGATACTAAGTTGGTAAATGCCTTAATAAATGAGTCCCTGGTTAATGGTTGTTTTATGTGCAAACTATTTTAAATTGAACTTAATAGGAATTGAGTAGCTTACCGTGAAGGTGTATGTCCCAGAGCGACCTACTCCTTAAATAATGTTTGCTGATGTTGGGGTTATATATGACCATGTGTTTGGATACTCATTATATTTTGGATGGAGATTACCTTGGTGTCATTATCCTATCCTCAGTTTTTCTCAATATGTGTGGCTAAGATGCACTAGGACCCTTTCGGCAAGGGGAGTCGGACCCATATAGCCCGTGGGTTCCTTTAGGATGGAGCGAGCTACATAGTTCAGGCTAATGGTTTAAGCAATCATGTTCATTATCCTTGTCCCTATTCCGGCATCATATATATGTATATATAAATGTTGTGTATGTGGTTTTGATTGGTTTTTTAAAATGACAGTATTTTATCCCTTTTCCCTGAGTTACATGCCAGTGCTCTCCCCACTGACCATCCCTGGATGCTACATCATTTCATGATATAGATTTGAATAACTTTTCTATTGCTCTTGTGCAGCGTTAGGTGGTTTGGTTTGTCTGTTAGTTTGCTGTGAAGTGGTGAGCCTCCATCTTTTGGAAGGCCCAATCATTTTATTAATTTTTTTTTCATATTTTGGAAATTATGATTTCTTTTTGTCATAGTCAAGGGTGTGTCCTAACTTAATTTATTTTTTGAATTTCACTATTTATATTTATGTGATCTTGAAGTAAAGCTAAGGGGGTTGTCTCTAGCCCATAGTGGGTTTGAGATTCCCATCATGGCTAGGACTGGGTTTAGGTCATGACACTATTATTGTCCAACAATATATATTATTGAAATGTTTATGGTTACTTTTAGTTCTCAATTCTCAAAAATTTTTGGTTACTTTTGCACTTGTTTAATCTTCATAGTAAGACTAGATTTAGATCATTGTTGAGCACAAGTCCCTATGGGATCGATACTTGGTTTTCATAAGACACTTTACTACTTGGGTGACCATGTACACGTGTTTGTGCTTGGGCATAATAGTTTTTTGGCACCATTACCGGGGACTTGTAAATTGGCAATTGTCTTAGTTTTAGTTTTGATATTTCATTTCACAACTGTTAACAACTTGATCTTAGCTTTTGAATTTGCAAGTTTAAGTCTGAAAAGCAAGTAAGATGGTATGGAAAAAGGATTTGGTTGATCCATATCCTAAACTAGAGAGACTCTTATAATAGCTAAGGAGAGAATTAATACTTCTCTATTCGATACCATAGATTGAACAGGATGAAGTTATTCTTGGACCAATGGCTGAAGATCCACCTGTCCATAGGACAATACACAAAGTGGCAATCCTACTTTTAACTAATGTTACCTCCACCATCCGTAGAATGACACTTAAAGATAGATTTTAGCTTAAAGAGAACATGGTGAAACTATTGCACAATAGTGGGCAGTTCACAGGCTTGTCACCTAAGGATCCATTGCTCTATTTGCAAAATTTCTTGGAGATCAGTTAAACATTTATTCCCACTAGAGTCTCTACAGACTATATGAGGTTTACACCCTTCTCCTTCTCACTGTTGGGGGAAGCAAAGAAGTGGATAAATATAGAACCTGTAAGCTCTATCACTACATGGGATGATCTATCAAGGAATTTCCTTATTCGATTCTTCCTATCCACCAAGGCTGCAGGGTTGAACAGTGAGATTTTAGACTTTAAGAAGGAGCCAAATGAGATCTTGTATCATGCTTTGGAGAGTTATAAATCTTTACTTAGGGACAATCCATATCACCAACAATCCAATAATATATTTGCTCATACTTTTGTTGAAGCTCGTAACCATAATACAAAGATTTTTCTAGATGAAGTTACAGGAGATCAAGAGTTAAAGAAAACATATAATTAGATTTATACTTTGTTGAACTTAATTGCAGAAGGTAATCCTGAATAGCATGGTGACATCTTCAAAAGCATAGTGAAAAATCTAGCAGGTATGTTTGAGGTTGATAGTGTCACAACTTTATCCACCCAATTGTAAGAACTTCAAAATTAGATGATGACGCAATTCAGCAAGTTGGGTGTTAACCAATCTTAGGTGAAGGTAAATGCAATTCAGCATGCCTTATCTTGGTGTGAGATTTATGGAGTCAGTGGTCATTCTACAGACTTATGTGGAGAAAATTCAGAATTTATAAATTTTGTGGGCAACACACAAAAGGGAAATTATGGTAATTCCTACAACCACAAGTGGCAGAGTAAGCCTATCTATTCATGGGGCAATAATCAAACTTAGTAGTTTCAGTAGCAACAGAACATGCAGTCTAGTAATATCGAGGAGACATTGAAGAAGATCCTGGCCAACAAAGAATAAATGGTTGTTGAGATAAAAAAAATTAGCAACTTGCTCAGAAGAATTTAGAGACGCAGTTGCAACTATTGGCTCAAACACAGAGTTCCAGGCCTCAAGGTAGGTTGCCTAGTGATACAAAGAATCCAAAGCATGTTATGGAAACCCCCTTAAGGAGTGGTAGAGATCTCATTGACAGGTCTCCTAAGAAAAATCAAGAGGTACAGATAGATCTAGTACCACAGTAGGTGGAGAAAAAACTAGTTGAAGATAAAGAGGCTGAGATTTTGGAGAAGTTTGAGTACCCACAAACTAAGGTAGTTGAGCATGTCTCAGACAGACCACCACCACCATTACCTCAAAGTCATAAAACTTCTAAGAAGGATACAAGCTTTAAGAAGTTATTTGATACGTTCAGAGAAATTCACATTAATCTTCATTTGTTAGATGTTTTGTAGGGTATGAATTAGTACACTAAGTACTTAAAGGATGTGGTGAATAATAAGACAAAGCTACAGGAGATTAAGATAGTGGCATTATTGAAGAAGTTCAGTTTGGTGGTGATGATGGAGATGTCTAAGAAGTTAAAGGGCCTACGGAGTTTCACCCTCCCTATACAAATTGGTAATAGGGACATAGTCCATGCTTTGAATAATTTATGGGAAAGTATAAACTTGATACCCCTATTGGTGTTCAATACTCTAAGTTTGGGGAAACTGAGACCATGTTCTGTGGTTTTCCAAAGAGCAGATATAACTAGAGTACATTTCAAATGAATTATTAAAGACATTCTTATGAAGGTTAGTAAGTTCATTATGCCTTTTTATTTTATTATTCTTGATTATTATGTAGATGTCAAGGTGCCAATCATACCAGGACATCCATCATTGTGATGGAAAGAGCGCTGGTTAATGTTAGATAGGCACTCTCAAAATGATATAGGATGATGAATAGGTGTTCTTCAAAGTATATAAACCATTAAATCCACCTTCACACTATAAGTGTTTGTGAATGATTAAAGCTATGGAAGTAGATGAGTATGGGGTGGAGGGCAAACCACTAATGACCTCTCTAGACAATCTCATAGAGTTACCCAAACCACCACTTAATCCCAAAGTTGAAAAACCTAAGAAGAAGCTTAAAAAGGCTATTATTGAAAAAGATGCAGATCTTGAGAGTACACACTTAAAAAGTTAGAAATGGGTGAGAATATGGTCTCTGAGTAGGAGGAAAATATTGAAGGAATATGGTTAAATTAGTGTGTGGGTCATGTCATAATACTAAGTCAGGCGTTGGTTGGAAGGCAACCCAAGTTAAGGTCGGTATTTTAATTTTGTAGTTTAGTTTATTTCATATAGTTTTTGTTTTTGTGAGTCCAAGGTGATGGAAAGTTTTAATACTGAAAATCTGAGCTAAAAAGCATGACAAAGACTGGGTGTGGGGTCCATAGGACCTTCTTAATTATTAAGATGCTACTATCTAGGCCTAGAGGTACCAGGGAGTATTTCTATACTAACTTTTGAAATTATACTTTAGGGGCAAAATATGTTTCTAAGTGTGGGGTGGGGAATCTTCCCATGGTTTTTGATGACTTGTTGCTATAGATTTTAATTTTTAGTTGTTTTCTAGTTTGTTGACTAAATTTGAAAAAATTTCAAAAGGATTTTCTCTTTATTTGTTTTAAGTTTTAGTTTTAGGTGTCAGTTTAGTAGGGGCACACTTCACCCACCCCTTGGTTTTTCTTTTTGGTTCTTTTCCTATGGGGCGCCCTTTGAACCCAGTATCCTTTTTTTTTACTTTTAGGAGTAAATTTTTAAATTTTGTATTAAGAATAAGTGAGATATTCTGGCTAGTTTTATGTGTGATTACCTGTAACAAATGGTTTTAAATGTGAAAGCATATTGATTGTGTTGAGTGAACACTTTTGATACCCCTAGGCTCTGGTGTATGTGTCTTGTGCGATGTTGGCTTAATTCTTAATTCATACTATTTCTTGGTTTAGAGTCTATAATGATCTTACTTGGGCTGAGCATGTGTCATGTGTGAGTGAGGTCTTTAGTATATTGCTTGATATATTTTTTTCTAGAGTTTTCCTAGTGTGTCTGCAAAGCAAAATAAAGAATGTTGGGTTTAGGAGATAATATAGGAATTTCTTTGATAACCATGTTTTTATATCCCTTTTAATCTACCATTGTGCATAATCTTAGTTAGCCCCATTTCTAGACTATTCCCTTTCTTTGATTCAAAGCTCGTAAGCTTTTTAGTTGAAAAAATTAATAAAGTTAGGGAGTGTAAACTTTAATAATAAAAAAGGTGAAAGTGAAGCCTCAAATAAGTAGCTAGTGGTCTGGAAAAGTTGATGTGCTGCAGTTGGGAGTGATGTCATGAAAAGAAAGAAAACTATGCAAAATTAAATCATGTGTGATAGAGAATACTCACTACTTCGTATATGTGAACTAGATTAATGTGATGGGGCTAAACAAAAAGGAAGTGTGAAGGTAGAGGTGGTGATAGTTTTTTTATTTAAAGAAGAGTTCAATGTTATGTGTGATTGATGTTCTGGCTTTTGACAAAACATTTTAGGCCTTTTTCTTAGGATAATTGTGTGTTTTCAAGCAACTAGTATTGTATTCAACATGGTATTTTAGGGTTTTCAGGATAAGAACTGAGAATGAAGAATAATATGGACAATTTGAGCAAAATAGAGGAAAATGAGCAACGACGGTTCATGCGATGGGCCGTCGATCTTGCAATGAACCATCGGTCTAAACCGTCGGCCAAAAGCAGAAGGCAAAGAATCTGGACATCCCATGACGGAATAGGCGACAGACCGTTGGCTATGTGACGAACCATCGATCTGAACTGTTGCCGAGAAACAAAACGCACAATCACTGGAAGTCTTGCGACGGTCCAGGTGATGGGCCAATGACCTTACGATGGTTTATCAATCTAACCATCACCCAGAAGAAGAGAATGGAGTCACTGGAGATTCAGCGATGGTGCAGTCGACGGACCGTTGGACCTGCGACGAACCGTTGCTTGATCCGTCGACCATAAAGCAGAAAATTTGAGTTTGAATTTTTAAATCCCAGTTCTGGGATCATATAAATACCAAGTATTAGGGTTTAGTCCAGATCTTTCATCATTAGTTTCATACTTTCTCTTCTATTGAGAGCTGTGTAACACTTTTTATTGAGATTTGAATATAGAGATTGAGATCTGATTACTAGTTTTTATATTTTCCATTGAAAATTGTGAAGAACGATATTGTGATTTTTGTAAGTGCCCTCTTGAAACCATTTATGAACGTCAATATATCTTTGATTTCTTATATAGAGATGAGTAGCTAAACTCCCATAACTAGGGTTATGGGAGCCTTGATGTAGAGAACTATTTTGGGGTTGTGAATTGGTTTTATTTCTAACATCTATTGCAATTGCATAAATCTTTCTTCATTATAATGACATCTCTTGGTTGCAAACTTGAGAAGTGAGCCCATGAACTCCATTTGTCTGACAAGAAAGTGGATGTTGGGAAAAGAAGTGATTCGCATGAACTCCATAGGTTTACCCTTTGGGTTAACGGGTTGATGCCTTAATAGGATCAACCCTCATGAGAGCGTTATTGAATATTGCATGCATACTTTAAGTTCGAGAGAAGTAAAGGGCGAAATACTCATTAGATTAAGAAACACGTGGGTAATCATTCGAATTTAATAATTCTTGCAATTGAATACATAAGTTAGAATTCAAACACATACTCACAACCCTAATTGTTTGAATATCTTGGTGAATATAACTCTAGTTAATTCATCCTTATTGAAATTACATATACATTAACTCTCATTAGCTGGACTTTTGTATGACACAAATACGAAAGAACACTGTTAACATTTCAAAACCCCCTTTATTTTGGAACCTTAGATCAACAGTCTAATAACAGTCATAATACTTAGTGAACACGGTATTCCCTATGGGATTCGACACCCAACCCAGTTGGGTTCTATATTTTACATCGACCACTTTATATCTCATAAGAGAGGTGTAATTTGGGCGTATGAAATTTTGGTGTCGTTGCCGGGGAATACGATTGTTATTTAAGTTTGTGTTTGTTTCCTAAATTTTACTTTTGTTTGTTGTTTTTGTTTTGTGCAGGGGAGTTGTTGTGTATGCCAAGTACACGGAGATAGGGTGCACCGTTATTACCAACACATCCAGTACCACAACTAATTAGTAGAATGGCAGAACCCCAAGATGCTGAGAGACTAGCTGCGTTGGCTAGAGCTTAACTAAATTTGCAGAATGATGGTCAACAGGCATGCCATCCTAATCTTGAAAATGATGATTTGGGGGATGATGAATTGTTAGATCCTGTTAATCGAAGGCATGCAAAGAATGTAGTTGCACCAATGAACAAAAATGTAAACAGAAACCGTCCTTTCAGGATGAGACCTGATCGCCAAGTTGTTCAATTTGATCTTAATGATGATGAATATGGAATGGACGAAGCTGGTGCCACTAGAGCTATTATTCCTCCACCACTAGCACCAAGAGCAAAGTTCAATATTACCAGTATAATAATTCATCTCCTTCATCTAAAGGGGTTGTTTGGTGGACTCCCGAAGATGATACCAATATGCATTTAGTGAACTTTGTCACTATTTACAAGTCCTTTGATAACCCAGGAGTGGGATAGAATGCCATCCGACTGCATTTATTTCCATTGTCTCTATCTGGGGAGACAGCATTGTGGCTTAATGAGCTGACACCTGATTCTATAACCAATTGGAGGTTATTAAAAGAGGCTTTCCTAGAAAGGTTCTTTCCACCTTCTAGGAGGGTACAGTTGAGGGATGAGATCAGCAACTTTAGGTAGCTCCCAACTAAAGCTCTTCACAAAACATGGGGGAGGTTTTAAAAGAAGCTGACGCAGTGTATGAACTATAATGTGATAGATATTCATCTGATGGAGACTCTTTATTAGGCATTAAACTCTATTACAAAGCCAGCTATTAATAATGCTGCAGGGGAATCATTTGTGGATCTCAACTTTTAGGAGGCCTCAGAGATGCTTAATCAGATGAGCAAACAAAGTAGTGCTTGGCATACCAGGTATTTTGTGGTATCAAGACCTACTGTGTCTATTGGCATGACCGTAGAACAATGTAATAAAGAGGAAGAATGTGATCAAGACATGGCACACTTGAAGACGCAGATGGATTTGTTGACCAAGCACTTATTATCTGCAAACACTGAAAAAATGAAAGCTATTGCAGCTAAAGCTAGAGATGATTCTAATTCGGATAAAAAGGCTAACTATTTTAATAACCAGAGGGTTTCCAAGGAAATAGCAAAGAAATCAAGAATTTTAACTACTACGGCAAGGCTGGTTACAAGGATAGAGATCAAGGAAACTTGAAAGGTAAGAATAATAGGAGTGGGATATATGTACCTCCAGAAAGAAGAGATAATGTTGCAACTATTTCTAGCAAGATGTCCATGGAAGACATGATGGAAAAACTACCAACTCTGGGGTGAATACCATGAAGAGCAATTTGTCTTCTATGAGTCAGTTGGCAAAACTCGCACTCTACCTCTATCAAGCAGTTAGAGCAACAAATGAGCCAGCTCTCGGCAGCTTTAAATCAGAGGAAGTTTGGAATATTGCCTAGTGATACCATTCAAAATCCAAGGAATGATGGGTCTTACATGGCTATCACTGCTAGAAGTGGTAAAGTATTGGCAAGTCCTCCTGTGGGAAAGCTTGTGGGTGATATTGTAGCAGATGATATTGAAGAAGAAGATATTTATCATCCGATGAAGTCTGGGAAATCGGATGAGGTTATTGATGAAGAACCATCCAATAGTTAACAAGTTGATGAGTTGGATAAGAATAAGGGAAAGGAGGCTGAAGTTGTGGTTACCACTTTCTAAGACCACCTTCCCCATTCCCTCATTGGTTAAAGAAGAAGGACAACGACACAAAGTTCAGCAAATTCATGGCTATGATTAAGTAGTTGACGATTAATCTACCATTGGTGAAGGCATTTGAGCAAATGCCCGGGTATACAAAGTTCATGAAAGAACTTGTCACAAAGAAGTGGTCAGTTAGTTTTGAACTGATGAACAATCTTTATCATTGTGGTGCTATTTCCACAAGGTCTCTGATGCAGAAAAAGGATGATCTCGGAGCATTTACTATCCCATGTACTATTATTCCTCTTGACTTTGCAAAAGGTTTGTGCGACTTGGGAGAAAGCATCAATATGATGCCGCTAGCTGTTTGCAAAAAGTTGGGTTTGGGAGAGCCCACACCTACTAACATGTGACTTGTGATGGAGAATAGGTGGGTCAAATAACCTATTGGTATTTTGTATAATGTGCTGGTGAAGGTTGCTGGTTTCATATTTTCTGTGGATTTCGTCATTCTAGATTGCGAGGTGGATTTTAAGGTGCCCATAATCTTGGATCAACCTTTCATCACAACCGGAAGCATGCTAATTGATTTTCAAGCTAATGAGAATTTATTTAGGTTGAATGATAAAGTGGTATGATTTGATGTGTGCCAATCAATGAAGTAGCAAAAAGAAATGAGTGTGTTTTCCATTGTGGATGTCTATTATGAGAAGGATTAGGAAGTGCCGATTGAAGAGAAATTTGTTGTTGAGACATTAGCTGCCGTATTAATGAATTTTGATTAGGATGGTATAGAAGATTATGAGGAGACAGTATGTGCCTTAACGGATATGGGGTATTACTCATATGCACCTAAGAAGTTAGATTTGGACTTGAAAAATCATCCAAGTCTACCTGCTAAGACTTCTATAGAAGAGCCACATGTCCTGGAGCTAAAAAAGTTACCCAGTCATTTAAGGTATGTGTTCCTGGACAGTGGGAATACACTACCTAGTATTATTGTGGCTGACCTGGGTGAGCAACAGATGGATGCACTTATTTCGGTGCTTCAAAGATATAAAAGAGAAGTTGGCTGGACCATTGCTGATATTATTGGCATTCCCCCTGCCATCTGCACTCATAAGATACAACTTAAGGAAGAATGTACTCCTACCATTGAGCATCAATACCGACTAAACCCACCGATGTAGGAGGTGGTTAAGAAGGAAATTATTAAGTGGCTGGACGTAGGAGTGGTTTATCCTATTTCCGACAGTAAATGGGTAAGTCCGGTTCAATGTGTGCCAAAGAAAGGGGGCATGACTATTGTTGCAAATGAAAATAATGAGTTGATTCCTCTTAGGCCTGTGACTGGTTGGAGAGTTTGCATAGACTACCGCAAACTAAACTCATGGACTTTAAAGGACCACTTCCCAATGCCCTTCATGGATCAAATGCTTGATCGGTTGGCAAGAAGGGGGGTGGTATTATTTCTTGGATGGATATTCTGGCTACAATAAAATCTGTATTGCTCCTAAAGATCAGTAGAAGATGATGTTCATATGCTCGTATGGCACTTTTGTATTCAAGCGGATGCCGTTTGGGTTATGTAATGCCCCCGCCACCTTCCAAAGTTGTATGATGTCTATTTTCTCAGATATGGTTGAGGACACCTTGGAGGTGTTCATGGATGATTTTTCTGTGGTTGGAGATTCATTTGAGCTCTGTCTGGCACTAGAGTAGGGCTTTGTAGAGGTGTTTGGAATTCTATCTTGTTCTTAATTGGGAGAAATGCCACTTCATGGTGAAGGAGGGCATTGTTCTCGGGCACAAAATTTTAGAAAAAAGGATAGAGGTTGATCTAGCCAAGCTAGAGGTTATTGAGAAGCTATCTCTTCCCATCTCAGTGAAAGGGGTGTGTAGTTTACTTGGGCATGCTGGCTTTTACCAAAGGTTTAAAAAAGACTTCTCTAAAATTGTAAATCCACTTTGCAAACTTTTTAAGAAAGAAACTAAGTTCTTCTTTGATGCTGAATGCATTAAGGCATTCGAATGCCTTAAGTGGAAGCTGGTTGAGGCCTCTATCATTGTTGCACCAAATTGGTCAAAAACGTTTGAGATAATGTGTGATGTAATCGGTGTTGCCCTTGGAGCTGTGCTGGTGTAAAAGAAGGATAAATTATTTCATCCACTTTATTATACCAGCAAAGCACTGAATGTAGCTCAGAAAAACTACACCATCACAGAGCAGGAACTTCTAGAAGTAGTGTATGTCCTTAAGAAATTTCGGGCATATTTTCTAGGTACCAAAGTAGTGGTACACATTGACCACGCTGCCTTGAGGTACCTAATGGAAAAGAAGGATGCTAAACCAAGGTTGATCTGGTGGGTATTGCTACTTCAGGAATTTGACTTTGAGGTCAAGGATCGTAAGGGATGTGAGAATCAGGTGGCTGATCACCTATCCAGACTTGAAGGTGAGCAAGCAGAAAAAGACCATCTTGAGATTGATGATTCCTTTCCTGATGAGAGAGTGTTGGCTGCAGTACTCGAAAAAGTACCTTGGTATGTTGACTTCGCAAACTATGTGGTAAGTGAGGTGATACCAGAGAATCTTTCCTTTCATTAAAGGAAAAAGTTTCTCCATGATGTGACCCATTACTTCTGGGATTAGGCATATCTTTTTCAGCGATGTACGGATGGTATTATTAGACGGTGCATCCCAGAAGTAGATATGTTGAGTCTATTAGAAGCAAGCACTGCTTCCCCAGTCGAAGGTCACCATGTAGGTAATCGAACTTTAAGGAAAGTGCTTTAGAGTGGCTACTATTGGTCCTCTTTGTTCAAGGATATTTATGAGTTCGTGAAGAGATGTGACCAATGTCAAAGGAAAGGGTTCATCTCAAAGCACCATGAGATGCCAATGTATAAAATACTGGAGGTAGAATTATTTGATGTGTGGGGCATAGATTTAATGGGGTCTTTCATGAGCTCATTTGGGATAAAGTACATACTAAGTTCTGTTGACTATGTGTCAAAATAGGTCGAGGTTGTGGCTCTGGCGGATAACGAAGGAAAGCGGATTATTGCATTTTTAAAGAGAAATATCTTCTCTGGCTTTGGAGTACCACGTACCATCATAAGCAATTGAGGATCAAACTTTTGTAACAACATATTCAGAGCCTCCTTGGCAAAATATGGAGTCAAACAACATAAGGTGGCTACTCTATACCACCCACAGACCAGTGGGTAGGTGGAGATCTCTACTCGAGAAATGAAAACTATCCTTGCCAAGACTATAAATGCTATCCGAAAGGATTGGTCTAGGAAGCTGGACGATGTCTTATAGGCATATCACACGACTTTTAAGACACCCATTGGCATGTCGTCATACCAATTGGTTATGTCAAGGCATGCCATTTACCGATTGAGCTAGAGCATAATGCATTGTGGGCATTGAAGTGGCTTAATCTGAACTAGAATGAGGCAGTGAATATGATATTGGTATAGCTAAATGAGATGGATGAGTTCCATCTTGGAGCTTATGATCAGGCTGATCTGTACAAGGAAAGAATGAAAAAGTACCACGATAATAGGACTGAAAAGAGGGATTTCTAGAAAGGTGACTTGGTGCTTCTATTCAACTCCAGACTCAATCTATTTCCAGGTAAACTCAAATCCAAATGTCCGGCCTATTTAAATTTAGTCAAGTCTACTCATCTGGATTAGTTGAATTTGAAAATGAAGATGGAAGTGCATTCAAAGTCAACAGGCAACGAGTCAAGATTTATATTAGTCCAAAAGACATGATAAAAAGTATTGCTACTTTCTATCTCAATGAAGTCTGAGTAATCGAGATAACTATGTCGTGCCGCGATGATAAATCAGGCGCTAGTGGGAGGCAACCCACATTGAGTTGATGTATAGCATTAACTTAAGCTATTTTGTTGATTTTGCAAGCTGAAGTGTTTATGGAAGTGTGCAGGTACAATAGTGTAGGGAAAACAAAAGCTGAAGGAATTTCAGGTGACCGACGGATCACCCGATAGACCATCACAGTCTCAACGTACCATCATGGTAACCATCATAACAATGTCCAGAGCCCAGAAGATTGGAAAAGTAGCGACGGGTTGACCGACGAATCGTTGCATAGTCAACAAACCATCACATGAACCGTCGCTAATATGTAATAAGGTAGGTTCACTGGACTGGGATAACGGTTTGACCGATGGACCATCACATAGGTGATGGACTGTCATACTAACCGTCCCATTTAACCCTATTTTAGTGGGTCGGATCGGATTGAGTTAAATAGCTAATATTTTCATTCTTATCCAACCCAAATGGTTTTAAATAGGTAATTTGATGTGGTTGAGTAACTCTCAAACTATTCAACATACCTGAATTCTTCCATTCTTTTTGAAAACTTTCCAAATCTCTTTTTCCCACTTTTTTAAAGTCTATTTTCTCCTTGTTCTTTCAATCACAAACAATAAGAGTTCTCTACAAAAACAAAGTGTCATACTGTGTCCTATGTTTAGAGTACAAGTCAAGGGAATAATCAAGTGCAGCAAAGTAAGGTATGAATTCTTCTTTACTCTTTATGTTACTCAATGCTAAGTATCAAGAAAGAATGTGAAGGTTGTAATGGTTAAAGTAATTTTCTTTGATCTTGCGTTCTTCTGTACATGGGTCTGAACTAAGTTGAAACCTGACAAAATCCTGGGTGAAGTTTGAGTAGCCCATGGACCAAGAAAAGAAAAATAAGTAGTGGATTATTGGTGAAAATACCATAAATAATTGTGCTTGAATTGAAAGTGTGCAAAGTGTTTGACAAAATGCCGAAATAAAGCTTAAAAATGAAATTGACAGGCGACGGTCAATGCGATGGACCGTCGGATACTCAACGACCCATCACCTGAATCGTCGCCAATTCCTTAAAATTAAAGCCACTAGAATAACCCTGACAGTTTGAGTCTACGGACCATCACAGGATCGATAAACCGTTGCCCTATTCGTCACTGGTCTATAATTATTTCTCTTTTCTGGTTTAAGTCTGTAAATTGATAACGTATCATTTGCAGGTACCATGGAAAGAAAATTACAAACAAACATAGGTAGAGGGAGAGGCCAAGGGGCCAGGCAAGGGCATGCACAAGTTGAGGATGCATCGGCACGCAACACCCGATGCAATCGCTGAGTGATTTCTTCATCTTCCCAGTATGATGAGGAGGGTAAAAGTAGTAGCAATAGTAGCTAAAGTTTAATTCCAGTTGAGGAAGGAGTTGAAGTACCTAACCCCATCCAAAATGGGATTCCTGAATAAGAAGACCCGAATTTGGTTCAGCGTAAGGATCCGCAAGTATGGGAAGCTATATGGTGGTAGATTGAGAGAGCCCGAGAGCGTTTCTACCATAGGCTAGCACCAACAGACAGGGTAGCCAAAACAGGGCTATTTTTGAAGAGCATCAAATTGTGACCATGACCATGCACGAATACCCAGAGCTTGGGCACCGATTCAATGAGTACGAACTGGCATGTATGAGTAGGCTATTGGGGACCTATCAATCGTATCTGGTTCGTGAATTTTTCTCCAATTACTTGGTGTTGCTTGAGAAAAATTATCCTTCAGGTGCATCAGTGGCTGAAATGAATAAGCAGGATACCATTCTTGTCCGTGGAGTTAATATAGATATTTCGGAGCATACACTGAATTAATTTTTGTTTAGGCTAAAATATCAGATAATGGGGGAAATTCCAGAATTGGAGCATCGACTGTTCACACAAACACAACAAAAGCCGTGGATATCAAGAATACTGACTGATGGAGTAGAGCCTGCGGGGCTACACAATCTAAGCAAAAAGATATCTAAGTCATCCCTAAATTTTAAGGCCAAGTTCTGGTGGGAAATTATGAGGCTGAGACTGATGCCAACAAGCGGTGATGACCACTTAGAACCCACTAGAGCCTTGATTGTATCTTCTTTGATTGAGGAACTAACAGTAGATTTTGGCCTCATTATTTCTGATGAATTATTCTTTTGTGCCCACAATATTCAGACTGCACTACCATTCCTATCCTTTATCATAGAATTTTGCAAGCAAGTGAAGGTACCTTTGATTAGCGGAGTTAATAATGAGATACAGGCTACACATAAGCAAGATATTGAAAAGATGAAGGATGTCTTGAAGTTGGATATGCGAGTCAACAGGCCTCCAGCTCAGCAAACTCAGTCAGTACCAGTTCCTAAATCAGTAAAGGGTCCTTTAGGTATGCCATTACCACTTGCTACATACGTATCTCCTGTTATTTCTATAGGTTCAGCTTCTATGCTCATGGGTGGAACTGCAGATTTTGCAAAAGTTTTTCCCCAATACTCAGAATACAGACTGAACCAGGAAAATTTTGCAAAGTATGTACGAGTGTAAAAAAGGATTGAAAAAAAATTGGCTAAATAGGGGGCAAATTTTAAACCCTTCATTGAGAGAATTTTAGAGGAGGCAAACTGGCCTTTCAGGAACATCCAGCTACGAACAAATAACATGGAGGAGCGTATCAATAAGAGATTGGATACCCTGTCCATTTTGGATTTTGCAATGTTTCATGAGAAAGTTAGAAAACTATAGGTTGATGTGGATAGGATAAATCAACAACCACAGCAACCCACATTTGATCCTATTCAAATTAAAAGTGATGTAGATGAAGTCCTTATTGATTTATTGGGGAGACCAATAAAATATAAGGGTAAGAAAGTGGATGAAATAGATAAAAAAGATGAGAGAGTTTCAAAGAGAGCAAAGAAGAAAAGAAAATGTGCAGCCATGACACCAGAAGAACTGGAAGAATACCAGATGCAGAAGGCGATAAAAAAGTCAAAGAAATCAGAGAAAAAAAAGAAGATGAGAATGCAGGATGAAGCTACAGGTGTTTCCATAAGCTCCACCCCAGTCAGGGGGTAAATTTCAGACACTTTTAATACCTCTAATTCTGGAGGCAGAAATTTTTAGTTCCCTTACCACCATAGGGGCTAACATTGTACCCGGTGAGGATGCTGGAGCCTTGCCATACTTCACCGATGCCTCAGATGAATAAGAGGCACTATAGGTATTATCATTCCCTTTTACTTAAATTTTATGCATTGAGGACGAAGCATTATTTTCTATGAGGATGGGATATATTTGTACCACGGGGGGTTATTTTACCAGTATTCTTTTCCTCCCATGTGCTATATAAGAGAATCGGCATGTTTAGGTTGTTATTAAGTTGTTGCATTTTTATTTCTTGTCTAGGATTAAATGTAGGGTTCAAATTTCTTTTCCTCAAGACATGTTTTGTTGGTAATGTTGTTGCATGAAATAAAAGTTCCATTCTTGTTAGCACCTTTTGTATATATATATGGATAACAACTGATTGTGACAAAATTATGTTTTTCATTTTTGTATAATTAATTCCTCTTACCAAGTGGTAAAGTGCTGTGCAACCATGTGTGACTCTGATAATGGCATTAGAAGTTAGTAATAAAGCAATGCATAGCTATGTGATCAGGATCCCAAGAATTAGTAGGATAGAAACTAACTTAGTTCTTGTGTGGGTGAGTGTTTGTGTAGTTCTAATATAAGTGTTTCACCTAGAACTTGTCGTGTGTCTTGATACAATAAGAAAAGGATAGTAGGCCTCCTTGTGTTGTTACTCTACTTTGCCAAATGATTGACCCACCAAAAATATTGTGTTTTCGTTGTTAACCCTGTTGATCTGTGTTAGTATTTTTCTATCCAAATTAGTTTGATTCACTCTCTAAAAGGTGTTAAGCACTTAGATTTAGCCTTGGTCCAATTATGGACATTGTGCACTTTAACTTAGGTAAAACACCTAAGTTAAGGGTGGCTACTACTGGATTATTGGCAGCCTAGGAGGTTGAGTTTAAATTGATTTGAGGGGTAACATCCGATCCTGGTCTAGTTAGCAATCTAAATAGATATTGTACAACTCAACTTTCTGCATCATCATAAGTTGAGGGTGGAGATGCTGTGTTATCTTCTTATATATATATATATGGGTTATGACAAGAGTGCTGATGAATAACTGCAAATGAATAAAAGGGTCTTTAGTTCTGGTAAGTAGCAATCAAAAAGGGTAAAAAGAGTGAAGTCTTGTTCTTTAAGTCACTTATCCAAATGAACAACCCTCACCGAGCCTAAACCTTCATTACAACCCTTAGTAAGTCCTACTTGATCTTGGGGAGTCAATCATGAGAGAATATTAGATGACAAGGGTAAGTTTATAGATGTACACTTATTAGTAACTTTTTTTTCTGAGGGTGAGAAGCTTAGTTTCATCCATGATTTAACTGTGTGATATAAGGTAGACTTCTTTGGCTGTGAGGGCATGTTGAGTTATACCTATTCTATTTATTTCTTTAGGGTGTTGTATCTGTAGCTACAAATATGTTGATTAGTAGTTAATGCCAGTAGTAGATTCCTGTGTGTTGAGACAGCATAACCAAATGGGTAGTGGAATAATTGTATGATTATGTTGGTTTCACAGTAAAATGCCCATCATAAAGTTGTTCATATATGTATCCTAGTGTTGAGTTGCTTGAGGACAAGCAATTGCCTAAAGTTGAGGGTGTTGATATTCCGTCTTTTGACGGAACAATTTAGGCCTTTTTCTTAGGATAATTATGTGTTTTCAAGAAACCAGTGTTATATTTAACATGGTATTTTAGTATTTTCAGGATAAGAACTGAGAATGAAGAATAACATGGACAATCTGAGCAAAATAAAGGAAAATGAGAAGCAACAGTTTATGCGATAGACCATCGATCTAGCGACAAACCATCGGTCTAAACTATCAGCCAAAAGTAAAAGGCAAAGACTCTGGACATCCCGCGATGGAACAGGTGACGAACCGTAGGCTATGCGATGAACCGTCGGTCTGAACCGTCACCAAGATATAGAATACAAAATCACTAAAAGTCTTGTGATGGTTCAGGTAATGGGCCATTGACCTTGATATGGACCATCGATCTAACCATCATCCAAAAGTAGAGAATGGAGTCACTAGAGACTTAATGATGGTGTAGTCGACAGACTGTCGGACCTACAACAAACCATCACTTGATCCATCGACCATAAAGTGGAAAATTTGAGTTTGAATCTTTAAATCCCTGTTCTGGAATTATATAAATACCAAGTATTAGGGTTTAGTACAGATCTTTCATTATTAGTTTCATACTTTCTCTTCTATTGAGAGTTGTGTAACACTTTTCATTGAGATTTGAATCTAGAGATTGAGATCTGATCATTAGTTTTTATATTTTTCATTGAAGACTGAGAAGAACAATATTGTGATTTTTGTAAATGCCCTCTTGAATCCATTTATGAACATCATTATATCTTTGATTTCTTATATGGAGATGAGTAGCTAAACTCCCATAACTAGGGTTATGGGAGCCTTGATAAAGAGAACTATTTGGGGGTTGTAAATTGGTTTGATTTCTAACATCTATCAAAATTACATGAATCTTTCTTCATTATAATGACATATTTTGGTTGCAAACTTGAGAAGTGAGTCCATGAACTCCACTTGTCTGACAAGAAAGTGGATGTTGGGAAAAGAAGTGATTCATATGAACTCCATAGGTTTACCCTTTGGGTTAATGGGTTGATGCCATAATAGGATCAACCCTCGTGAGAGCGTTATTGAATAATGCATAAATCCTTTAAGTTATAGAGAAGTAAAGGGTGAAATACTTATTCGGTTGAGAAATACATGGGTAATCATTCGAATTCAATAATTCTTCCAATTGAATACATAAGTTAGAATTCAAACGCATACTCATAACCCTAATTGTTTGAATATCTTGGTGACCATAACTCTAGTTAATTCATCCTTATTGGAATTACATCTACATTAACTCTCAGTAGCTAGACTTTTGTGTGACACAAATACGGAAGAACACTTTTAACATTTCAAAACTCCCTTTATTTTGGAACCTTAGATCAACAGTCTAATAACAGTCACAATACTTAGTGAACATGGTATTCCTTATGGGATTCGACACCCAACCTATTTGGGTTCTATATTTGACATTTTCCACTTACTCACTCATAAAAGAGGTGTAATTTAGGCGTATCAGTGATGTATTAAAGTGCTTAGGGAAGTGTCATAATATATGCTTGTTAAGCCTTGTTTTTAGGACTTCTTTTGTGACTAATGAGATGATATTCATATAATTGAGCATCTATGTTTTAAAATACTTGATCATAATGTTTAAGGTGTGTTTCAAACAATTTTAGAATAAAAAATTTCACTTAGAGTTTAGATGAGAAAACTAGTTTCTTTAGCATGAGCTATGTGTGTTATAGTTCGTCCTGATGAATTCTGTTGTGTGTTTAAGCATTAATTCATCCTATTTTATGATATAGGATGACTTGGTAGATTTTAAAGGTGATATCCAGGACCAAGACAAGGTCTAACTGTGACGAAAAAGCACCCATGAAGTGAGGAATGTAATGCCAAATGGATGGAGCTTACTTGGATTAAATCTAGAAAATTTGAGTGCAAGGGCTTGCCTTGCCCTTGGATATACACTCTAAGGGTATGCCATGACCTTAAACATAATAAAAAATGTCAAATTCTAGTAAGCCTCAATGATAAGGGTGTGCCAAGCCCTTATTGCACTAATGTAAGTAAAATGCCTCGTGTTTTTGGTCCTTAAAAATTTCTTGAGCTTTGGGATCCCTTCCATGATTATGACTCACCCTAGGATTCATAGGTTGTCTTGATGGGTCATGTGACCCTAGTCTTAAAGTGTACGGTAGATGGGTTTTGAGTTACTATCCTAGGTACAACTTAGAGGTATGAGTCATATGGTGTTGTTATGGGTCTTAGGGACCAAAATCATAACCAAATCAGAAAGTTAGTGGCTAAGTTCTGCTCTGAGTATAAGTGTCTCACTATGAGTCATTAGGATATGTTACGGGTCATGGGATGAAATCATAGGATGTCAAGTATTTAACCTAGTTAGGTTCTTTGTTGGCTACGACTAGATTCTATGAGTTGTAGGGTCTTATTACGAGTGGGTTGGTCGAGTCTTAAGGTCGAGAATGTATAGGGTCCTAGTAAGTTCCTTGGTTATGACTCAAGGTGATAAGTAATAAGGAGTAGTTATAAGTTAATAGTTGACTCATAATTAAAGGCGACCCTTTCTAGCTTTTAAGTTACGGGCATTTTGTTCATTTCCCCTCTTACCCAAATTAAACCCACATTTTCTAACCCCTTTAGGGTTTTATTACCATTCGAAGACACATCAGAGTAACTTCTCAAACACTTTAAAAGATTATCTCTATTCCATCAAACAAGTCAAGATAAGGTTTCATCAATTTAATCTTAGGGCTTTCAAGTGTAATTTCTCTCCATGCTTTTGGTGTTTAAGGCATGTTATTCTTCCCTCATTGTCAGTTTTGTTAAAGTATTTTATTTAATATTTCATGAGATATTGATGTTTGGTTTTGAACTATGGGTAGAGGAGTTTTAATATAAATTTTTTAAGTACTTCTTACATGATGTCTATAAAGCTATTATTCTTAAATTAATGGTTGGTAATATGCATAGGGGTGCATGGGAATGGTGGATGAAAATAGAGGTACAAAGGAATCCCCAAATCAAATTATTTGGTATGGAAATTTGTAACAATCTCACCCCACTTGCATAATTGAATTTTGGTCGGTGCATTATTACTTGGTTTGACTTATTTCTTGAATATAATTCATGGTATAAATAATTAAATGGTTAAGGATGGTTTTGACAACCTTATGAGGTACACGGGAATCCTCAACTGATTTTATTATGAAAACCTTGTGGGGTACTCGAGAATTCCCTAAGTGACTTTAATGATGGAGTCTGTAGGGTAAAAAGGAATCCCCTAAGTGTTGGCTAATAAATTTTGTTGCTAGCTATAGTTAGAATAACGATACATATTTATAAGGACTTAATAATTGAATCCAAAAATTAGTGGTATGGTTATGTGTTAAGTGTTTTAATTAGGCAATAATAGGGGTTATGATCACTAGCCGTGAAGGTGTGAGTTCGAAAGGATGACACTGGAAACTCATGTTTGTTGACATGAGGATTGTTATTGATGACCATGTAATTTTGGGGTCCAAGGAAATCCCTCAAGTATATATACGTACATATGTATCATAGAGAGTGAAGGGTACAAGGGAATCCCCAGCCACCCATGGTATCTTTGATTCGTTCAGCTAATATGCATTGGGGCCCATCAAGGGTTATCATTGGACCCATATATCACGTGAGTGGATTATCACGGTATTGCTTCATAACCCAGGTTAAGGATTTAAAGTACATGTTAAGCCTTGTTCCTGATCCTGGCATGGTATATATATACATATATATATGTACGTATTTACATTTGGTTATGCGCATTGGTTTAACTTGGTTTTGGATTAATGGTATTACTTTATCTTTATCCTTGAGTTACATGCTAGGATTTACCCTGCTAATCATCTTTGGATGTTGTATCCCCATATCATACAAGAATTAGCCATACTTCTATTCCTACTTAGTGACTAGGTGATTCAGGGATAACTTTTGAGTCAGACAGAAGTAGTGAGGTTCCATACTTTGGAAGATTCCATTTCATGCTATGGATCTTTTTATATCCTTATTCTTTCTTTTGGTCTTGGTTTTATCATGGTCGAGGGCATGTCTTGATTAGATATTCTTTGGTTTTTAGTAGAGGCTTTATGGGACTACTATGGAAATGGGCAGTATTGGTTGGTTGTTTAGTTTTTGGTGGTTGGTTTTTGTTATGAACTTATCATAGTGTCTTTAAATTTCTATTCTCTTATCTTGTTTTATGTTTGGACTTCATCCGATAGGGGATGTAAGATGGTTAATGGTTTGGGTATTAGGGGTGGTCTTAGGTCCTAGTTGGACTTGAGATATCTGACATGGCCAGGCCCTGGTTCAGGTCATGTCAAGATGGTATCAGAGCTCTAGGTTTTTATTCAATTGGGTGTCCATAATTTGTGTTAAATGGAGTTTCTTTTATGGGTGTGTAGCATGCTACACTTATAAAGAATAGGATATGATACATTTAGCAATGTTTCTCTTTCTTGTTGTTCTATTTTTGGGCTGTAGAGTCTAGGGTCTTGAATTTTTCTCTAAATCTTCTTTTCTTTGCCTTTTAGATCAAGCCCTCCTGATGATCTGAAGCTTATAGATACCTATTTGTCCTACTCGAGGACGATGTGGTTGGAACTCATCCAACATATAGGGTACCGACCCATTCAAGGGTCACTGCTTCTGATTTCCCCTATGGAGTTCCACCGATCTCCACTGACCTTACTTTGAAAGATGGTACTCAGGCTCAATTACCTCAAGGAGATGTTGCCAATGCTGAGTTTTGATGTTATATTCATCTTTTAAAACATATAGTGGACTTACTGTCACACCAGTCCAATCTTATTAGCGTGAAAAGAAATAAGTCAAAGGAGAGAAATAGGTAGAGTAAGAAGTCCCAATATTTAAATTGAGGGAGTGTTCGATGAGATAGTGGTAAAGGTGGTGGATAGTGGTTTGATAAAGGGAATCTAGGGAGTTCCCATATGGTTGTCAGTGTTCCTTATCCTAAGTATTTTAGTGAATATCATTTTTTGGATGGTGGAGCTCGATCAGCCCCACCCTATCCTTCCTATCAATTTTGTGATTGGTTGTACGATAGTTATTGCTATAATGGTAGGAATCAGTGGTTTAGTTATGGTCAATTGGGTCACATGCAGAGGGAGTGCCCCAAAAGGATTGCCACTGGGGTAAATAGGATACCGATTACCACTTCTTTAGGTCCAGCACCAAGGGTGCTACTTCTGGCTTAGGCATTGGCTGGGAACGTCTCTATGCTCTCACCATCCTATAGAAGTCCAAGGCATCTCGTGATATTGTTACTAGTATGTTGAAACTCTTTTCTCGTTATGTGTACTATTTACTTAATTTAGGGTCCACTCTTTCTTACGTGACCCAATTTATGGTAGTGCATTTTTTTCGATCTTGAGTATATTTTGGACCTCTTTTCTATTTCTACCTTGGTGGGTGACTCTATGGTGTTTAGAAGAGTCTATAAGGGTATTGTGGTATCTGTGGGTGGTTGAGAGACTTTGGTGGATCTGTTCTAATAGACATGGTTGATTTTTATATCATATTGGGGATGAATTGATTTCACTCGCATTGTGCTTCTCTAGATTCTCAAACCCAAATGTTTGTTTTTAAATTCTTTAAGGAGCTAGTTTTTGAAATAGGGAGGGAGTTCTATAGTGCCTAAGGGGAGGCTCATATCATATCCTCGATCCCTAAAGCTGATTTTTTAGGGGTATTTTTGCCATTTGGTCCAAGTTAATGATTTTAACTCAAAAAGTGCTTATTACCTTCTATTTTCATGGTTAATAAATTTTCTAAGGTCTTCCCTGCTGACCTTCCTGGTATCCCCCCCGATAGGGAAATAGATTTTGGGATTGATCTTCTTTTGAACACTTATTCTATCTCTATCCCTCTTTATAGAATGACTCTATTTGAGTTGAAGGATCTTAAGGAATAATTGAAGTATCCTTTTGATAAGGGTTTGCCGACCTAGCATTTTTTCATAGGGTGCTTCCAATTTTTTGTGTGTAAGGGGGATGGTCTCCTCAGAGTATGTATAGGTTATCAAAGAGTGAATAAGGAGCTTAGGGTGACCTCCTTATAGGGTGGACCATATATATATAAAATTCATGGGGTACTCTATTAGTAGTTCATGATGGTTGATAAACACTAAGTTTGAATAGTTGATGTTGATTTTAGTTAAAGGAGATGTTAGCTCGAGGATATCAATGCGAGATTTATGGGGGTAAGTAGGTCGGAATTGTGGGGTGTGTGTAAGAGATGAGGTTGATGACTTAGGGGATACATGAGTGGGAAAGTTGTGATATATGGGCCAGAGGTCTTGGTTGAACTAATGGATTGGGGGTTAAGTCATTGAATGGGTTAGGGCATGGAGTTCGTAAGACTGTGCTTAACCCTAGGTAGCATCTGGATAGATGAGGTTGTAAGTATAAGAGATCCAAGTGTCCCTAGTACATGTCCATAGTGATACCCCTTAGAGCGGAGTGTTGTGCTTATAGGTGTAGTAAGATGGAGATTGATGGCTAATCTTAAATTTTCTCCTAGCAGTAGACTTTAAGGGGAAGTCGGGGTGAATTTACTCCTATTCTGGAAATTTCCTCCTATTTTAGTTAAGAGGGCACGCTACAAGTGTTGCACACATTCTAATAGTGTTTATGCCTAAGTCTACATTCTATGTGCCGTATATGTTTATACTCTAGCCCTAAACTAAAAGAAATAATGGTTCTTAGAAATTCGAACTTCCAAGTGTTCAAGCTCTATGTGATTACACTCATGATCCATATATTCATGTCACATGTCATTTTTGGTTCCAATAAATAGTAGTTTCAAGCGAAAATCCTCTCCTTGTTCCCTGAATATGAATCTCAGCTTTATGTTACATTACCCATGATATATGCCATCATGTTCCTCCTGGTGCCCAGTCTTAAGGACTTATTGTAATACCCCAAAAATCCAAACCAATATTAGAGCCATGCTTTGGGATCATGATAAATGAATAATAGTTCTTTGATAGTCTTACAAGTGAGTTTTATGCGTATTAAGGACTCAAAAATCTCCTAGCTATTAGATGAATCAAAATATTCCTTACTGATTGAGTTCTAGAGAAGGATGTTGCTATAATCAACTTCAAATGAGTATATCTTTTATTCAACTAATAATTTTCCACCAAATTGTAGATATTTGAGTCAGCTTTCCAATGATACCAATTACTCCTAAATCTGATACCCGGGTGAGAAGTTACGACACTATTAGTGAGAGGCAGTAGCTCATTACGATTATGCCGCATCACGGTGATGCACAAAATCACAATCATCCTTTTACAGTGAAGAACCATGATGGTGTCGCATCGCGCCAAGGTGCAAAATCTCACTCGCCCTTTTTCAGTGAATCACCACGATGGCGCAGCATCACGCTATGGTACAAAATTGGCATTGTCCTTTCTCTAGTGGCACAATGCGATAGTTTCGCATCGCGCCGGAGAATAAAATCGGGATTTCCAATTCCATGTTTTAATTTTCTAGGGACCATTTGGTCATTTACCATGGCCCCAAATCTTTTCGAAACATGAAATTAAGACCCTAAAAGGGGAATTATATGCCCCATTATTCATAATTTCCCTCTAAGAAATTGATCCTCTCTTAAGAGCAAACCCTATCCTTTTAAGATTCAAGCTCAAGTTTCAAGAAAATCATCAAGAACCTTCACGAATTCCTCAGTCAAGGTATGTTAAATGTTCAGCCATGGGTCCCTTCAACCCATGGAGTCCAAGAATCTAATTTCAAATTCAAAGTTATGATTTCTACAAGTTATTGTGACCTTTAACCATGAACCCCATGAATTTTGATTTTATACCATGTTTACATGAAATTATTGTTGTTATTAAACCCCACATGTTTGAATGGTGTTGGTTGATGATTTAAATCATAATTAGTGATGTTGATGTTGAAATCATGCTATTACTACAAGATTTAAACTATTCCCATGCTTAGCTAAAACTACGAATATCAAGTGTTTGAAGAAATGCCTATAATAAGGAATTTTGAATAAATTCTTTCACATTATGTCCTCAAAGTTTTGGTACTATTTTGCTTCTATTTTTATCAAGTCCTAGGGGTTATGAATACCCAAAAACTTAGTTTTTTACTTAGTCTCAGTATCTTCAGAATGGTGTTAGATATGTTATGCGTATTATTAATTCAGTCAGTTATCATAATCAGTTAAACTTAGAACAGTTCAGTATCCCGAGTCAGTTCAGTTGGGAATAGGATTTAGCACTAAGCGAGTATAGGGATGGAGGCTTCCCCAATAGTTAGGCAGAGTCATTAGTAGCAGTCCCTTTACACCAAAACTACGTAGCCAGCATAGGATATGAGGAGTCACCCATCAGTTCAGATTTGACTAC
>NC_061118.1:60026031-60187739 GCF_002878395.1 Capsicum annuum | reverse complement strand
ACTACCTCTCAGGGGTCACCTGTTAGTTTAAGCTTGACAACCTTAGTCCATCGGGATAACACATCAGTGGATCCACACAGCCAGTGTTAGTACCTGTATCATGGTACTGGCGCCCTTCTAACTAGAGTCACAGGTTGGACCCCAATTTTCACATTGGGGCATATCGGTTAGATGATAGTTCCCACTGTCTCAGTCCAGTAATCAGCTTAGTAATTCACTTTTAATTTTGTTTGACCATAGCATACAGATATAAGTCATTCATTTATCACTATCTGGTAATTCATATTATAGATTATATTTAGAACATATTTTATGCTTGATCATGCATTCTTAATCTTTACAGATTTCATACATTTTATTTAGTACATCATGCTATTAATTCAGTCAGTTATTATTTCGGTACATGAAACCATGCATTTCAGCCTAACATCATTTAGCATACCAGTACATTCAAAGTACTGATTACATACTTGTTTCTTACGCTATGCTGTTTAATATCATAGGTTCGGACACTCAGCTCACTGATCGTGCATAGACTTACCAGATTATCAGCTGTAGCAGTGGTGAGTCCTCATACTTCGAGGACATAGTTTATTTACCTCATATTACATTATCCATTTCAATATTTTTTTGTTTAGTCGGAGTTTGTAGGGGGGTTTCCTCATCAGCTCCACAGTTAGTCAGTAGAGGCTTTTCAGACTAGTACAGATAGTTAGCCATCTTCAATTTTTAGTTTTTATTATCAGCTGTTTTATTAGTATTATCAGTATTGTTTTATAGATATTATCTGAAATATGATTTAAATCCTCATGGAATTCCTCAATAAAAAATCCTGCATATGATCTTTTTTTATCAGTTTTACCAAATGCTCACAGCAGGTACCAGCTCATGGGTTAGCTAGTGGTCGCTCGAGACCGTAAGCACTATATGGTGCCCAGTATGTACTCTTGAGGAATTACAAACTTGGTATTAGAGCATAATGTTTTAAAGCGTCCTAGGGAGTCTAAAAGTCGCATCGAATAGAGTCTTGTGCATGGGTGTGTAGCACGCCACACTTATGGACAAGAGGCTATGAGAAGTTTTAGCAAATATTTTCCTTCTTTCAGCGTTCATATTATGTGAATGAGTAGGAGCTCAAGTTAAACTCTCTATCTAATTTAACTTTTCCTTCTATTTACAGAATATGCCTCCCAGAAAGACAAACGAAATAAGAAATATAAACTTGCCAGCACCTCTGCCAGTTAAGAAAGATCCCCTAAATGAGCATGTTTCTCATATAGAGTTTTGAGCTGCATTCAGTACTCTAGCTCACTCTGTAGCGACTCAGAATGTTCAACCAATCGCTATTCTGGCTATCTCAGTGGCCAATACTACCATAGCCAGGATTAGGGACTTTACTCAAATGAATTCTCTTCTGTTTTCGGGATCTAAGTCTAAAGAAGATCCATAAGAATTCCTGGATATGGTGTAGAAGGTAACAAACGTTATGGGGGTGACTTCCAGTGAGAGTGTTGAATTGGTTGCTTATTAGCTGCAGGATATAGCCCATACCTAGTTTAAGCAGTGGAAAGGGGATAGAGGCACAGATGCAGGGCCTATAGAATAGGAGGAGTTTTCTATAGCCTTCTTTGATAGATTCTTCCCATTGGAGTTGAGGAAAGCCAAAGTGTTAGAGTTTATCAACTTAAGGAAGGGCAACATGAGTGTGAAAGAGTATTCCCTCAAATTTACTCAGTTATCTAGGCATGCTCCTTATGTGGTGGCTGATAACAGGTCTAGGATGAGCAAGTTCGTATCTGGCATGTCTGATAGTGTGGTCAAGGAGTGTAGGACTACGATGTTAATTAAGAAGATGGAGATATCTAGTCTTATGGTCCATGATTAACATATTGATGAGCAAAAGCTTAAGAAGAAGGATAGAGAGAACAAGAGGGCTAGAATAGGTAGCTTTAATTTCACTCAGTTGAATTCATAGGGTGGAAACCATCCTTAATTCCATTAGAATTATGTAGCTCCTGCTCCATCTTCGGGTAATGACTTTGTGCCAAAGTTTAGAAATGATAATCGAGATAGGGCGCCAGGCTCTAAGTCCTAAGGCAGTATAAACAGTGGTCGTACAAATCATCTTTGCCAAAAGTATGGTAGAAACCATCAGGCTGAGTGTAGAGTTGGCAGTGATGTATGCTTTGGGTGTGGAAAACCAAGCCATTAGATCTGGGAGTGTTTGGTAGTTTTTCAAAAAGGAAGGGATTTGCGCCAACAGGTCCAATTTCATCAGTCATTAGCTCCAGCCGGCCGCCCAGCTCAGCAGGGCGCCACTTCTAGTGCTACTAGTGGTCAGCGTCAAAATAGGCTTTATGCACTTCAGTCCCGAAAAGATTAGAAAAGTTCTCCTGATGTGGTTAATGGTGCGTTGCAAGTCTTTTATTTACATGTTTAAGCTTTACTAGATCCTAGAGAATCTCTTTCTTCTGTAACCCCTTATATAGCCATCAACTTCAGAGTCAGTCTTGAAATCCTAGTAGAGCCTTTCTCAGTGTCTACCCCAGTGGGTAAGTCTATCGTAGCCCAGTGGGTATACAGGAATTGCCTGATTACAGTGTCTCAAAAAGTTATTTTATTAGACTTTGTAGAGTTAGAGTTGACAGATTTTAACATCATTTTCATCGTGGATTGGCAACATTCATTCTATGCTTCAGTGGATTGCATAAATAGAGTAGTTCATTTTCAGTTTCAAAATGAACCAATCCTTGAATGGAGGGGTAGTACTACAACGCTTAGGGCTCAGTTTATTTCATACCCTAGTGCAAGAAAGATGATATCCAAAGGAGGTTTCTATTATCTTATGTGAGTAAAAGACTCTAGTTTTGAAACTTCCAATCTTGAGTCAGTTCTAGTAGTAATGGAATTTCTAGATGTGTTCCTTGAGGATCTTCTCGGAGATCCTCCAAAAAGGGAAATTGACTTCAGAATAGGCCTTCTTTCAGGTACCCAACCTATCTCTATTCTTCCATACAAAATGGCTCCAGCCAAATATAAAGAGTTGAAAAAATAGTTGATAGATCTCCTAGATAAGGGATTCATCAGGCCCAGTATTTCCTCATGGTGCGCACTAGTTCTGTTCGTGCGTTAGAAAGATGGTTCTCTTAGAATATGTATAAACTATCATCGGTTGAATAAATTCACAATCAAGAATAAATACCCATTTCCCAGAATTGATGACTTGTTCGACCAACTTTAGGGTGCCAATTATTTCTCCAAGATAGACCTCAGATCTAGCTATCATCAACTAAGAGTTAAAGAATGTGACATTCCCAAAATGTCTTTCAGAACTCGGTAGGGTCACTTTGAGTTTCTAGTCGTGTCGTTTGGTCTCATGAATGCCCCAGCAGCCTTCATGGACTTGATAAATCGAGTATTCACGCAGTACTTAAATGTGTTCATCATAGTTTTCATCGATGACATTCATGTCTACTCCAATAATGAAAATTATCATGCAGAAAACCTTAAAATAGTATTACAGAGTCTTAGAGCCCATCAGTTGTTTGCCAAATTCAGTAAGTGCAAATTTTAGCTAAGATCAGTAGCTTTCCTTGGCCACATTATTCCCGATGATGGTATGAAAGTTGATCCTCAAAATACCAAAGCACGAGAAACTGTCCTAGACCTATTTCTTTATTAGATATCAAGATTTTCTTGGGTTTGGTCGGCTATTACCGATGGTTTATTAAAGGGTTTTTATCTATTGAATCTCCCATGTCCAGATTAACTTATAAGAAAGTCAATTTTCAGTGGTCAGATTCTTGTCAAAAGAGTTTTCAAGAGTTAAAGACTTGACTCAACATAGCCCCAGTTTTGACGTTACCAGTTGGTTTCGATGGGTTTGTTATGTACTGTGATGATTCCAAATTTAGTTTGGGGTGTGTTTTAATGCAGAAGGGTAAGGTTGTGGCCTATCCTTCTAGACAACTTAAGCCCCATGATAAGAATTACCCCACCCATGATCTTGAGCTAGCAGGTGTTGTGTTTGCCTTAAATATTTGGAGGCATTATTTGTATGGGGTTCATGTTGGTGTGTTCACAAACAAAAAAAGCTTACAGTATGTGTTTTTGCAGAAAGATTTGAACCTTTGTCGGAGAAGGTGGTTAGAATTGTTAAAAGACTATGATATGAGTGTTTTGTACCACTCGGGCAAGGCTAATGTAGTGTCAGATGCCCTAAGTAGATTGTCTATGGGTAGTGTTTCTTATGTTGAGGATGATAAGAAAAAGTTTGTTAGGGAAGTTCATTAGCTTTCCATATTAGGTGCTCGTTTAGTTGATTTAGCTTAGGGTAGCATATGGGTTCAAAATAGTTCAGAATATTCTTTGGTTACCGAAGTGAAAGAAAAGCAAGATAGGGATCCTAGTCTGGTGAAGCTGAAGGAGTCAGTCAGAGACCAGAAAGTAGAGGTTTTTACCAAGGGGGAAATGGTGTTTTTTTTTGCCAGGGTAGGTTGTGTGTTCCTTGTGTAGATGACTTAAGATAGTGGATTCTTGTTGAAGCGCATAATGCGTGTTACTCTATTCATCCAGGAGCCACAAAGATGTACCGTAATCTGAGGGAAATCTATTGGTGGAGTGGAATGAAGAGGGACATTGCAGAGTTTGTGGCTAAGTGTTCCACTTGTCAACAAGTTAAGATTGAACATTAGAAGCCTAATGGGTCTATGTAGGAGTTCAGTATTACCACTTGGAAGTAGGAGAAAGTGAATATGGATTTTCCAATAGGTTTGTCTCGTACTCATTAACAACATGATTCAATTTGGGTTATTATGGATAGGATGACCTAGTCAGCCCATTTCTTGCCAGTCCATTCTTCTTAATCAGTCGTGGACTATGCAAAGCTCTATATTTATGACTTAGTTCAATTGTACGGTGTTCCACTATCTATCATCTCAGATAGAGGTACTCATTTTACCTCTCTATTTTGGAAAGATTTTTAGAAGGGTCTTGGTACCCAAGTTCACCTCATTACAGCGTTCCACCTTTAGATAGATGGTCAGACAGAGAGGACTATTCAGACCCTTGAGGATATGTTGAGAGCATGTGTCATTGACTTTAAGGGCATTTGGGATGACCACTTGCCTTTGATTGAATTTACGTATAATAACAGCTATAATTTGAGTATTCAGATGGCTCTGTTTGAGGCTCTATATAGAAGGAGATGTGAATCTTCAATTGTTTGGTTTGAGATAGGAGAAACCAGTTTAATAGGGCCTGATTTGATGTTTGGTGCTTTGGAGAAAGTTCAGCTAATCTGGGAGAGGCTTAGGGTAACCCAAAGCTGACAAAAATCTTATGCAGAAGTGAGGAGAAAGGATCTTGAGTTCGAGATTGGTGATTTTGTATATCTAAAGATCTCTCCAATGAAGGTATTAAAGAGGTTTGGTAAGAAAAGGGAACTCAATCTCCGATATGTTGGCCCTTATAGAATCTTAACCTGCTTTTGGAAGGTAGCTTAGGAACTTGAGTTGCCTACAGACTTAGCATCAGTGCACCCAGTATTCCATATCTCTTTATTGAAGAAATGTATTGGTGACCCAGCTGTAGTTGTCCCTTTAGAAAGCGTAGATGTTCAGAACAACCTTTCTTATGAAGAAATTCCAGTCTAGATTCTTGGTCACTAGATTTGTAGACTATAGGACAAGGAAGTTTCCCTAGTCAAGGTTCTTTGGTAGAATCAGTCCGTTGAGGGAGACAGTTGGGAAGCAAAAGTAGATATGCAGACCAAGTACCCTCATCTTTTCTCGACAAGCTCAAACTCAGCTTAAGGTAACAATTTTCCCTAGAATTTTCTCTTTCACATGCTCAGTTTTAGCTGCATATCATTCTCATGTCATTCATGCTTTCACAGAAATAGTTCAATCTTGTGTAATGTTTCAGACTCAGTCATGTAATCACGTTTTCATCATGTATATTCATCATGTAACCTCAATTCCTTAGAGGTTTTAGCTTAATCAATCTCATTCGAGGATACATGTTCCCAAGGGGGAGATATTGTAATACCCTGAAAATACAAACCAATATTAGAGTCATGTTTTGAGATCTTGAGAAATTAATTATAGTTCTTTGATAGTTTTACGAGCTAGTTTTATGTGTATTAAGGCGTCAAATAACTCCTAGCTATTAGATGAATCAAAATATCCCTTCCCACTTGAGTTCTAGAGAAGGATGTTGCTATAGTCAAATTCAAATAAGAATTTCTTTTGTTATATGAAGAATTTTCAATATCAAGACCAACAAATTTTATATAATTGAGTCAGCTTTACAACGATACTAGTTTCTCTTAAATACAATACCCGGGTGAGAAGTTGTGATACTTTTCGTGAGAGACAGTAGCTCATCGCAATTATGACACATTGCAGTGATGCCCAAAATTGCACTCGTCCTTTTCCAGTAAATAACTATGATGGTTCCGCATCATGACATATTGCTTAATCGATATTGTCCTTTTTCCAGTGGCGCAATGTGATAGCACCGCGTCGCGCCAAAGTGTAAAATAGGGATTTATAGTTCCGCATTTTAATTTTCTAAGGACCGTTTGGTATTTTCCCATGGCCCCAAATCCATCTAAAACACGAAATTAAAACCCTAATGGGGGTATTATGTGCCCCATTATTCACAATTTCCCTCCAAGAAATTAATCCTTCCTCAAGAGCAAACGCTAGCCCTTCAAGATTAAAGCTTAAGTTTCAAGAAAACCATTAAGAACCTTCACAAATTCCTCAGTCAAGGTATGTTAAATGTTCATACTTGGGTACCTTCAACCCATGGGAATCCAATAATCAAATTTTAAATTCAAAGTTATGATTTCTACAAGTTGTTGTGTCTTTTAACCATGAATCTCCATGAATTTTGATTTTACACTATGTTTACATGAAATTGTTGCTGTTATTAAACCCTACACATTTGAATGGTGTTGTTCACTAATTTAAATCATAATTAGTGATGTTGATGTTGAAATAATGCTATTACTAAAAGCTTTAAACTATTCCTATGCTTAGCTTAAACTACGAATATCAAGTGTTTGATTAAATGCCAACAAGAAGGAATTTTGAATAAATCCTTTCACATTATGCCCTCAAAGTTTTAGTACTATTTTCTATTATTGCTATCAAGTCCTGGGGGTTATGAATACTCAAAAACATAGCTGTTTAGTTAGTCTTAGTATCTTTAGAATGGTGTCAGATATATTATGAGCATTATCAGTTTAGTCAGTTATCATAATAAGTTAAATGTAGAATAGTTAAGTACCTCGAGTCAGTTCAGTTCAGAGTAGGATTTAGCACCGAGCGAGTGCAGGGATGGAGGGTTCCTTGTCAGTTAGGCAGAGTTATTAGTAGTAATCCCTATACTCTAGAATTATGTAGCCAGCATAGGATATGAGGAGTCACCCATCAGTTCAGGATTGACTACCTCTCTGGGGTCACCCATCAGTTTAGGCTTGATAACCTTAGTCTTTCAGGATAACACATCAGTGGATCCACATAGCCAGTGTTACAAGCCATGGCAAGGTACTAATACCCTTCCAACTGGGGTCACAGGTTGGACCCCAATTTGCTCATTGGGGTATGCTGGTTAGGTGATAGCTCCCACAATCTAAGTCCAGCAATTAACTCAGTAATTCAATTTTAGTTTTGCTTGACCATAGCATACAAACATAAGTCATTCATTTATTAGTATCTAGTATTTTAGCTTATAAATTATATTCAGAACATGTTATATACTTGGTCATGCATTCTCAGTCTTTACAAATTTCATGCATTTTATTTAGTACTTTATGCTATTCATTCAGTCAGTTATTACTTCCGCACATGAAACCATGCATATCAACCTAACATCATTTAGCATACCAGTACATTCAAAGTACTGATCGTATACTCATTTCTTATGGTATGATATTTAGTATCATATGTTTAGATGCTCAGTTCCCTGATCGCGCATAGACGTACCAGATTATCAACTGTAGTCATGGTGAGTCCTCATACTTTGAGGACATAGTTTATTTACCTCAGTTTATATTATTTATTTCAGTATATTTCTATTCAGTCAGAGTTAGTTAGGGGTTTGTCCCATTAGCTCCACTGTCAGTCAATAGAGTCTTTTTAGACTAGTACAACAGTAAGCCAGTCTTCATTTTTTAGTTGTCATTGTCAGCTATTTTATCAGTATTATTAGTATTTTTTAATAGACATTATCAGAACTATGATTTAAAACCTTTTTGAATTCATTAGTTAAAAATTCTACATATGATCTTTTGTTATTAGTTTTACCCAGTGCTTACAGCAGGTACTAGCACATGGGTTAGCTTGTGGTCTCTCGAGACCGTAAGAATCGTATGGCGCCCAGGGTGTATACTCGGGGTGTTACACTTATGCTATAGTATGTTTATGACAGAACGATCCTCCATTTATGACCTAGGTTGCTGATATAGAGTACCTCGTGCCTACTATATTGTGTCTGATTTCACGGGTCTCGCTTGAGTAGTATAATAAATTAAAGTTGTAATTGGGAAGTAACCCGCCCCCTTCATTCTTAATTCTTGTACTCTGGTTACTTAGTGACCCTTTTTATGTTAGGGTGGTAGTGGCCATAAAAGTGTAGTGATATTTTGGACAAGGGAGTAGATGTCTTTGTTGTGAAATTCTTGGATGACTACAAGGGCTAAGGTTATAGGTGTAGATCGGAAAATTGGATGAATTTTTTTATACAAAATAGTTAAGGGAGAGGTGCAATGAAAACCTCTGTGATAATGATTGAGGGTTCTAGTTTTTGTGGGGAGATCCATAAAGTGGGTGTAGTAAAGATAGGCTGGAGCATGGTCATTAATAAATACCCGACCATTGTATTATGTGTCTATAGCTCCTTGATTAAGACCTGAGGTTTTTTTATTATAGTAATAGATGGGATAGTATTATCGGAGTGGTGTAAGGTATAGGGTCCCATGGCTTTCACTAGTACCTTTAACTCTAAGTTAGTCTTTAACGTGGGAGAGTTATATGGTTATACTCAGGTCCTCATAGTTATGTATTCAGGGGGAGTTTGGAGTTTGAAATGGAGAAGTGTTATCTTTATAGTTGAAAGCTTATTGGAGTGTATGGTCACATATAAGGGTTATTTGATGAATTGGTTGGGGAGGAAGGAGCTTTGTGGGGAGCTGGATGGGACATAAAGTTTGACTACCCAATCTTGCTCTCCATTTTGGATAATAATGCTTAAAGTATGTGTGTATCCTTAACATCTATGTTTTCTGACTTTGTTGAAGAGAAGTGTGGTTGTATATCCATGGTAAATCATGTTAATAAATGTATTACCCCTTCATTCGAGAATGAATGATCCTAAGCAAGGCAGTATGATACACCTCGGGTTTTTGGTCCTTAAAAATTTCTTAAGCTTTCGGCTAACTGCCTTGATTACGACTCACCCTACGAGTCATAGATTGTCTTGATGGGTCATGTGACCCTAGTCGTAAGGTTTCTAGTAGATGAATTTTGAGTTATTATCCCGGGTATGACTTGGGGTAAGAGTCGTAAGGTGTGGTTATGGGTCCTAAGAACCCAAATCGTAATCAAATTAGAAAGTTAGTGGCAATGTTTTGCTCTGGGTACGAGTGGCTCACTATGAGTCATCATGAATACTACTGGTCATGGGATAAAATCATAAGATGTTCAGTATTTAACCAATTTGGGTTCTATGTTAGCTACTACTGGACCCTACAAGTCGTAGGGTCTCATTATGAGTTGGTTGGTCGAGTCGAAAGGTCAACAATGTATTGGGGTCCTAGTCAATGTCTTTGTTATGACTTGAGGTGACGAGTTGTAAAAAGTCATTTTGAGTCAATGGTTGACTCGTAACCAAAGGCATCCCTTTTCCAGCTTTTAAGTTAAGGGCATTCTGCATATTTCCTCTCTTACCCAAATTACATCCCACATCTTATAGCCCCTTTAGGGTTTCATGAGCACTCAAAGACATATTAGAGTAACTTCTTAAATACTCCAAAAGGTTCTCTCTATTCCTTCAAGCAAGTCATGCTAGGGTTTCATCAAGTGAATTGGTTAGGGCTTTCAAGGGGCATTTCTCTTCGTACTTCTTGGTGTTTAAGGTATGTTAATCTTCTTTAATTGTCAATTTAGTAAAAGCATGTGATCTAAATCTTTGCTCATAAAATATTGATGTTTGGTTTTGAAGTATGGGTTGATGGTTTCGAATATAAATTGTTTAAATGCTTCTTCTATGATGTCTATGAAGCTATTATGCTTAAATTGATGGTTGGTAAATACATTGGGATTTATGGGAAAAGTGGATAGAAATAGGGGTACAAGGGAATCCCCAAATCAAATTGTTTGGTATGGAAATTGGTAATAATCTCAACCCAATTGCATAATTGAAATTTGGTCTATGCATTATCACTTGGAATGACTTATTTCTTAAAACTAATGCATAGTATAAATAGTTAAGGATGGTTTTGAAAACCTTATGGGGTACATGAGAAGACCTCAAGTGATTTTTTACAAAAACCTTGCAGGGTACACGGGAATCCCCCAAGTGACTTTAATAATGGAGTTTGCGAGGTACATATAAATCCCCTAAGTATTGACTAATGATATTTCTTACAAGCTATAGTCGGTATGACAAAACCACTTAATAATCACTTAATACTTGACTCCTAAAATTGGTGGTTTTGTTATGTGTTAAATGTTTAATTAGGCAATAATGGGGGTTGATAGCTAGCTGTGTATGTATGAGTCTGAAAGGTTGACATTGATAACTCATGTTTGCCGACATTAGGATTGGTCTAGATGATTATAGAATTGTGTGGTACAAGAGAATCCCCCAAGTATATATATATATATACATATGTATCATATAGGGTGAAGGGTACAAGGGAATCCCTTGCCACCTATGGTATATCCGGTTCATACGGCTAACATAAACTGGGGCCTGCCTATGGGGTGACACTTGACCAATATTGCCCGTGGATGGATTATGATGGTAACGCTTCACAAAGAAGTTTAAGGATTTAAAGTGCATGCTAAGCCATGTTTTCTATCCCGGCATGCTATATATATATATATTTGCATATGGTTATGTGCATTAGTTTAAATTGGTTTTAAATTAATGGCATTCGTTTATCATTATTCCTTAGTTACATACTAGCATTCACTCTGCTAACCATCTTTGGAATCTTTATCCCCACGTGATGCAGGAACCGACCATACTTTTATTTCTTCTACTCAGTGACTAGGTGATTCGAGGATAGTTTTTGAGTCAGACTGAAGTGGTAAGCTTTCATACTTTGAAAGACCCTATTTCATGCTATGGATCTTTTTATATCTTTAATATTTCTTTTGGTCTTAGTTTTGGCTATGGTCGGGGGAATGTCCTGAATGTATATTCTTTGGTTTTGAATAGAGGCTTTATTAAACTACTGTGGACATAGGCGGTATTATTTGGTTGTTTGGTTGTTGATGGTTGGTTTTGGTTATAGACTTATCATAATATCTTTAATTGATATTCTCTTATCTTGTTTTATGTTTGGAATTCATCCAACAGGGGGTGTAAGGTGGTTAATAGTTTAGGTATTGGGGGTGGTCTCTGGTCCTAGTTGGACTTGACATACCCGACACGGACAGGCTCAGGTTTGGGTCATGTCAGCAAGAGCATGGCACACCCATGGTGTCAAATAACGCAATGGCTTCCAACTATAAATAGGGCACTTTTATTGCATTATACACACCTTGGACAACTTTTGGGTCTTGAAATATACTTGAGAAGGCTTAAATTAGGGTTATTAATCTTTTCTTTAGTTTACTTTTGGTTTTTATGGATTATTTCCTTAATTGTGATTCGTTGTAAGACCATGAGCGGCTAAACACCCTCATCTAGGATTAAGGCCAAGTACATGATTACTTGTGCTTATATTTGAGTTGGTTTATGTTATTTATCATTATTGGTTCTTCATATATCCTTGTATTTCTATTCTACAAATTCCCGACCCTTAGAACAAAAATATATTTCTATTGTGAGCCCGAAAGGGGGAAAGATAAATTAGACCATGGGATGTATGGAGTAGGATCTTATGGATTCAATGAATTGATGTTAAGATTTACATTTAGTATAAGAATATACCTAATTCTTATGATTTGGTTCATATACAGGATGAAATATAAATGTGTTTAACATAGTACTCGCATCCCGGCTCAACGATGTAGTTGTGGGGCTAAGTTAAATAGATAATTAGAGGATCGAAAGACCAAAATCATATTATCAACTTCGTGAATGAACAACCAAGATAATTAACTAAACCAATGAGATTATATAGCTAAGTAGGATTGTTTGTAGTGCCTTATCCCTGGGGTTTTTCCTATTATTGTCCAACACTGTATATTATCTAGCTGTTTACTGTTGCTTTTAGTTTTTAATTTTGTAACATTTTTGGTTACTTTCGTACTTGTTTAATCTTCATGGTAAGAATAGAGTTAGATAGTTATTGAGCACAAGTCCCTATGGGATCCATACTTGGCTTTGAAAAGCCACTTTACTGCTTGGGTGACCACGTACACTTGTGTGTGTGCTTGGGTGCAACAAAAAAAGTACCCCAAAATGTTTCATTCTTTTAAAACATAAGTTTGGGAAGGTATTAGGAAATTTTGGGAAAATTTTTATTAATTTTCTTTCAATCTCTTGCTAAAGGTATGTGATTCATTCCTTAAAACATATCAGTATTTTACCAGTTATGATTTTTAAAGGGACATATAAGTATTTTACCACTCTTTTAACCTTAAAAATACTTCTTTTAGGATAATTCAAGGCTGATTATTGAGTTTAATATTACTCTAAGACATCATTACTCAGAAAAATATCTGACACTTAGTTTTAAAAAGAGAAAAGAGACAATTTCTTTCCCTAAGGCAGAGCTAGGGTTCATCTTCTTCAAGCTTCCAATTTGAAAGAATTCATTAGGTTTCTCATCTCCAAGTATATGTTATTTGATCAATGGTTCCCCTTTTACCCATTTTGAGTCCCAAAGTTAACCCAAATTCTTCAATTTAGTTTGTTCTTAAAAAATTAGGGTGGATATTGGTAAATTCCTTGATATCTCAGTCCCATGGTCTCACTGGGTCATGATCGATGTTATATCATGAATTTTAGTATAATATCATGACCAAGATTACAAACACTAAATACATTATAAAATCCATAATTTTGGACTTAAGTTCATAAATCCCTTGATTTCACCTAGATTATGAAACTGGCATAATAGTTGCACTCTTTAGAAATAGTGAATTATGAACAGTCGATGACCTACATTTCTGAGTATTAGATCTTCTAGCTTAACATGTATTTGTTTACTTTTAGATAATGTATTTATTTTCAATCTTAAGATTATTATTATCACTGAGCATTGGAATTATTAATGTCATAAGTTGGAGTAATTCTTAGCATCGAGCAGAGCATACACAGGGATGAAGGCTCACCCGTCAGTTAGGTTGAGACCTCTAGTAAGTCCCAAAGTCCAAAAACTACAGTTCCACCATAGGCTCTAAGGGGGCACCCATCAATTCAGTCTTGATCCCTTAGTCTTTTCGGACATCAATTTAGTGGATTAATGTCAGTAAGTGTTCATACCCTTGGCAAGGTATTAAACACCATTCTGGCTAGGGTTATTTTTTGGACCTCAGTTATCTTATATTGGGATATGTTGGTTATTAGTAGCTCAGACAGTCCATAGTATACAGTTCAGATTCAGGTTCTTACATGACCTTGTATTCAGTTACTATATTTTTTATACAACACATGTTCATTATGTGGTCTTTCATTAATTCATCAAGTGATGTACATCATGATTAGCTTATATCAGTTATTTCTAATCTCACACACTTACTACATTCAAAGTACTGATCACATACTTTCTTTTGAGCTATACTGTCTCATAATATAAATTCTAAGCTGAACATCTAGATCGCTCATAGTATGGCCTTCTGCCAAATTATCAATAGTATGTTGTTGATCCCTCATCATTCAAGGGAAAATATTAGCATTTTATTTGTCTTTGTCGTTCTTAAATTTGAAACAGTTAGAGTTAGCTGGTGACTTATCCCAACAACTCATCTTAGTAGAGGCTTTCAAACTTAATATTAGATGTTCAGATTGTGGTCTTAGACTCAAATTTTTTTTTACTATTTTTCTTTTAAATATTTTTATCATTATTCAATTCAACTTTTTTATAAATATTTTTATCAGTTATTTTTTACTTTCTTAGTGTTTTGCCAAGTCATGGGTTATTTTGAGGTCACTTGTGACTCTAAGCATTGTGTTATGACTAGGGGATGGTCTTGGGTCATAAAAACTTAGTATAATCGTATTAGGAAGATGATGAAGATCTGGGTGATGTTGAGCCTATGGAGTTTAGAGTCGTTGTTCCTCCTCCTTTATCCCCTAATGTGAAGTTTGATATTACTAGTGCTATAATCCAATGGCTGAATCTGAAGGGCGTTTTTTTGGGAGCTACTAAGGATAACACAAACATGCACCTTACAAATTTTCTTGGGATTTGCACAAATTTTAATATTATAGGGGTTAATCAAAAAGCATTAAGATTGAGGTTGTTCCCATTTTCTTTGATTGGAGAAGCATCTTTATAGTTAGGGGAACTTCAAAGAGGATCTATCACTACTTAGCATGAGTTGAAGACACAGTTTCTGAGCCAATTCTTCCCTCTTACACAGATGTTACAATTAAAGGATGAAATTTATAATTTCAGACAACTACCTGTAGAGTCTATGTATTAGGTGTGGTTTCAATTCAAGAAGAAGCTGAGCATGGTACCAACTCACAGAATCAGAGGATCTAACTTGTCTGAGATCTTCTATCGATCATTGAATGATAGTTCAAGAGCTATGTTAGATACTATTTTAGGAGAAATATTTATCCATCTTCATCAGGAAACTACATAAAAAATGCTAGATGATATTATGGTTACCAATAAAGGATGGCATACTCAAGATTCAAAATGTGGTGATGGTATATATGTTATTGGAGCAACAAATACGTATGGAGCAGGTAATGATATGGTAGCACAAAAGGTTGTACAAATTCATATTAATATTGGGTTGCTTACAAAAAAAATTGTATCAATGAGTGCTGAGAAGGTGAATACAGTAGTGGCACAAGGGTCTGCCTCCAAACTATTTAAGATTGAATTTAAAAAAGAGGCAAAGTATCTTAATCATCAATTAGCGGATTTCCAAGCTCACGGGCAAGGGAATCAAGGTCAAAATGATTATAATGATAGATATAGAGATAAAAGTAGAGATAGAGATGGTGATTGGCGATGTAAGGATGACTACAAGGAGAAGAATGACAAGTACATCCACTAGGTAGCCGACACACAGAGTCCAGAATGAAGGCGCTTTTGTCCAGGATAGTAAAAGGGAAAGAAAGTCAAGAAAAATGTTTGAAGGATATAAAAGCTGATTTGTCAGGGTTGACCATAAAATTGAGTCATATGCGATAGCAATCAAGAAGTTGGAGCAACTGTTTTGTCAAAAGTAAGCCATAGTGAATCAGAGACAACCTAAAACTCTTCCAAGTATTATAGTGGTAAATCCCAGAAACAATTGTCAATGCTATGCCATTACCACTCGGAGTGGTAAGGTTACTACAGATTCACTTTTACCCATATCTGATAAGTAGAAGAGTGAGGATGAACGGGATGATGTTGGAAGTAGCAGTAAGCCAAATAAAGATGAAGAAAAGGCTACAAAGCCTGTGCCGAAGCCCATTCCTAGACCACTTTCTCCATATCTACAAACACTAAAAAAAATGAGAAGAAGGTAAGTATTAGATTTCTTTTGTCTGTGTTATAAGAGTTAACTGTCAACATACATCTTGTAGAGGCATTAGAACAGATGCCAGGATATGCAAAATTCATGAAGGATTTGATTACCAAGAAAAGATCAGTCAGTTATGAACCAATTGATAATATTTATCATTATAGTGTTGTAGTCACTAGATCTTTAGTAGAGAATAATAAAGACCTTGGCATTTTCATAATACCTTCCACTATTGGGTCTTCTAACTTTACTCAAGCATTATGTGATTTTTGGGCTAGAATCAACCTCATTCTCTTTACTGTATTCAAATAATTGGGGTTGGGAGCACCCAAACCAACTACCATAAGACTAGTAATGATGGATAGAATAATGAAGAAGCTTGTTGGTATTCCTTATGATGTTTTGGTAAAAGTGTCTTCTTTTCATATTTTTTGCTGATTTTGTTATATTAGATTATGAAGTGTACTTTCAAGTCTCGATTATCTTGATAAATAGGTAGGACACTGATTGATCTGGAGAAAGGATATCCGATGCTGCGACTCAATGATGAATAGGTGACATTCAACATATGTAAATCTATGAAGCAACCTAATGAATTGAGAGTGGTGTCTATTATTGATGCAGATGATGGGGAGATAAATTCATTCTTGATATTGATACAGTTACTTTGTGGAATGATAGTTTGGATACGATTATTCCTATAGAAGAGAGGCTAGGTTTCAAAGCTCTTGTGGTTGTGATTATGAATTTTAAATCTGAAGGTATCGATGATTATGAGGAGTTAGTGGGTGAATTGTATGGTGATGTTTATAATTTTGCACTAAAGAAGTTTGATCTATATTTAAAGAATCGAACTTCTCTACCAGCTCATCCATTACTGAGGAACCACCGGTGTTAGAATTGAAGGCCCTCTACCTCACTTCTAATATGTATTTGTAGGGGCTAACAACACTTCATCGATTAATATTCCAGTTGATCTGAGCCAGTCAAAGTAGGAAGCATTGTTTTTTGTGTTGCAAAATTTCAAGAGGGCCATTGGATGGTTCATTGCAGATATGGTTAGTATTCCACCTGGTTTATGTACTCACAAAATTCAGCTTAAGCCGTATTGTGTTCCATCTATTGAACATCAGCGTCGACTTAATCCTCTTATGCAGGAGGTGGTTAAGAAGGAGATCATCAAGTGGTTGGATGCTAGTGTAGTATTTCCCATTACAGATAGCAAGTGGGTTAGTCTGATTCAATGCATGTCAAAAAAGGGTGGAATAACTATTATACATAATGATAAGAATGAGCTAGTGCCAATGAGGCCAGTCACTGGATGGAGAGTGTGCATTGATTATAGAAAGATGAATGCTTGGACTCAAAAGGACCATTTTGTGATGTTATTCATAGATAAGATGTTGGACAAGTTAGCAGGCAGAGGATGGTACTATTTTCTTGATGGGAACATTGGTTACAGTCAGATCACTATTGCACCAAAATACCAAACCTTTACATGTCCTTATAGGACCTTTGCATTCAAAAGAATGTCTTTTGGGCTATGCAACGCTCCAGCCATATTTTAGATATGTATGATGTCTATTTTCTCTGTTATGGTAGAAGACACCATTGAAGTTTTTATGGATGATTTTTCTGTTTTTGGGTATTCTTTTGATGACTATCTCAATCACTTTGAAAAAGCTCTACAAAGGTGTGAAGAATGCAACTTGGTGCTTAATTGGAAAAAATGTCATTTCATAGTCAAAGAAAGAATTGTGCTTGGGCATAAAATATCAAAGAGAGGCATAGAAGTTGATCGAGCAAAGGTTGAGGTGATTGAAAAATTACATTATCCAATTTATATAAAGGGAATTCAGAGTTTTCTAGGTTATGTAGGTTTTTATAGGCGATTTATCAAAGACTTCTCAGAGATTGCTAGTCCACTTTGAAAGTTTCTCGTGAAAGAGGTAAAATTTTATTTTGATGATACATTTTGACAGCCTAAAAGAGAAGGTGTCTACTCTAATCATTGTGTCTATTAATTTGTCCTCACCTTTCAAAATTATGTGCGATGCTAGCAGATTGGCCTTAGGGTCTGTACTAGGCTAAAGTTAAGAAAATATCCTTCATCCCATCTACTATTCTAGTAAGGCACTAAATCCTGCTCAAAATAACTATACCGTAATGGAGCAAGAGTTATTGGCAGTGGTTTTTGCCTTTGAAAATTTTAGATCTTACTTGATTGGGACAAAGGTGATTGTGCACACAGACCATGCGGCATTGTGACACTTAATGGTTAAGAAGGATGCAAAGCCGAGGATTATACATTGGGTGCTGCTATTCCAAGAATATGATTTTGAGGTGAAAGACAGAAAAGGCACAGAATATCAAGTTGCAGGTCACTTGTCTAGACTAGAGGAGGAAGCTATACAGAAGGTTGCTAATGGATAAGAGATTGATGATAGTTTTCCAGATGAATAGATATTGGCAGCTTCCCCAAATTTAATTCCATGGCTTGCAAATTTTTCAAATTACTTAGCCAATGATCTAGTCCCAGAAGATATTTCATATAAGAAAAGGAAGAAGTTCATGCACTAGCTAAGAAAAATTTTCTGGAATGAACCTTATCTTTTTTAAAATTTATGCAGATGGAATCATTTGTAGGTGCATACCTGAAATAATTATGATGAGTATACCCTAAGTGTGTCATTCATCGCTAGTTGGTGGTCATCATGACGGGGAATGCATAGCTCATAAGATCCTACAATATGGCTACTATTGGCCGACTATATACAAAAATGCTCATGACTATGCTGTCACATGTGATCAATGTCCACGAGAAGGTACTATTTCTAGAAGACATGAATTACCTAGGACCCCTATCTTAGAATTTGATGTATTTGATGCATGGGGCATAGATTTCATGGGACCTTTTGTGAGTTCGTGTGGCATAAAGTATACACTTGTGGTTGTTGACTATGTGTTGAAGTGGGTGGAAGCAATTACACTTCCTAAAAATAAAACAAGGAGTGTCACTACATTTTTTAGAAATAATATATTTTATCGATTTGATATGCCACGTGCTATTATTAGTGATGGAGGGTAATTTTGTAATCATCTATTCAAGAGTTTGCTTGAAAAATATGGTGTGAATCACAAGGTGACAACACCTTATCATCCGCAGACTGGTGGAGAAGTTGAAATGTCCAATAGAGAAATCAAGTCTATATTGTCCAAGAATGTAAATGCCAATAGGACTAATTGGGCAAGAAAGTTAGATAACACATTATGTGCCTACCATACAGCTTACAAAACCTCAATAGGTGCTTCACCCTATCAGCTGGTGTATGGCAAGGTATGCCTTTACCCATTGAGCTTGAGCATAAGGCACTATGGGTGTTGAAGAAGCTGAATCTAGAGTGAAAGGATGCAACCAAGTCGAGGTTAAATAACATCAATTAGTTGGATGAATTCCGGCTCCGGGCATATAAAAGTTCAGCAATTTATAAAGAGAAGATGAAGTTGTATCATGACCGTAAGGTTGAGAAGAGGGTTTTTGAAAAAGGTGACCATGTGCTACTGTACAATTCCAGGCTTCATTTGTTTATAGGTAATCTAAAGTCAAGATGGCATGGTCCTTTCATAGTGACAAAGGTTTACCCCTATGGTGCTTTAGAACTAAAGAAGGATAGTGCAAGCCCATTCAAGGTAAACAAACACAAGTAAAGCACTACATGGGAAATATAGAAGAGGTGGAGGAGCTAGCTGATATTGACCTTGATGAAGTCTATTTAATCAAGGAAATTGCATCATACCGTGACATCAAATCAAGCATTGCATGGGAGGCAACCTATGAGGCCAGTTGGTGAAGTCTAAGTATGCAACTTAGACATATCGTGCTGTTATGTTAGATCAAGTGCTACATGGGAGGAAACCCGTGTTTTTATACTTATTTCATTTGTAGGGTAATGTGTTTGTTCAATGTGTAGGACTAAAAAGAACGCAAACAAAATCCAGAGAAGTTAAAAAGGTATCATATGGACTCTTTCTGTGTCGTATTTATACATTATGACTCGTGAGTAGGAGTCGTATTGTCCTGAGAGAACAATCCAAATTAGATAGTAGTTTCTGGATTGAATATGACTCCCAGTATGAGTCGTACCCTTTGGGTATAGTTTGTGACCAAGAGTCATACCCCTTCCAGAACGTATGTAAGATCTCAGGGCCATACGAGTCAAGAAATGACCCGTTAGCCTAGGTACGAGTCATATAGACCACTCATGCCCCAGCTTATTAGGTTAATTCTTGGGTTGACCCGACCCAAAACCTATATTAAAAAGGTGAAAAATAAACCTGATCGGGTACCCGACACTTTTAACTCGTACCTGATGCATTTTTCAATCAAATTTCAATAACCAAACCACAAAATATAAGTGTTTTCTATTTGACTTCACTACCATCATCTTCCAATATTTCAATTTTTATGCTTAAACTAGAATTTGGGAAACAAAATGATTCAAACACAATATTTGCTAATTCTCACTCATTAAGTATGTTCCCAATCACATTTTCCTTGCTTCGTAAAGTAAAAATGAGTTGTGCTTTGCATTTTAAACATTTTTTTGAGTCAAAATTATGAAAATGTTGGGTAGACGATAGCATGGTGTTGGTATATTTTTTGCAAAAATTGAACTTGGGGAAGAAATAGGGTTTAGAAATGGATTTTTATGTTTATATGTGTTAAAATATGAATATAGTATCTAGTAGTAGTGGGTATTGTGTGAATTTCCATCTGAGTCAAACTTTGAAGTTGGACTTCTATGTTGCACTAGATACGAGACTCCTTACGACTCTTACAAATTGATACGAGAGTTGTAATGGGACTCGTACCCACTGACAACATGGAAAACTAACAAATTCAAGGTTTTGGAATAGATACGACTCAGCCATACGAGTCGTATCCAGACTACACAACTCGTACACACTTATCGTATCCACCTGGGAAGAATGATAATAGAATAAAAGTTTTTGACCAGCTTATGACTGTTGGTCACGAGTCACACCCTGTCTTTACAACTGGTAAGAAGGAGTCGTAAGCTAGCCAGTGAACAAAGATGATGCACTGTTTAGGATATGTCTCAGGTATACGAGTCGTACTTAGTGGATATAACCAATACCTACCACTCGTACCTAACTGAAATCAGGCACATTGAACTTTAATTTTAATTTTTTCTTTTCTGTTCTTTTCATAGTACTAATATTAGTGTACTTATAGAAAAATGCCTCCAATGAACACTTCATCATCCAAAAAAGTTGCTAAAAAGGGGAACACACAGGCATGGTGTGTGAGTAGATGCTAACACATTTGAGGCTTTTAAATGAGAATAATTGCAAAGTCTTAAGCAACTTTTGTTATTTTTTATAATTTTCTCTTTGATATTGCAGTAAAAGTCAAGATGCAAGAGAACCGACAATAATGGAAGTAAAAGAGTTGATTTTTGAGATAGTAGAGAGGGAAGTACAGCTGATGACTTGTCTGATAAGTCATCAGCCTTATGATAAGCAATTAGAGTTGCCATCAGCCTTAGACAGATAATGAGATTCAGCTGGAAGAAGTGATAATAACTTGTGATAGACCGTTAGACTTGTGATAAGCCGTTAGGCTCATCGTCAGTCTTAGGCAGTGCTTGGGAACTTAAAGTGAAAAAGCAATGACAATTCTGATAAGTCATCACATGTATGATAAGCCATCAGGCTTCATTGTCAGCTGAACACAGAACTTGTTCAAATATGAAGAGAAGCTGATGGCATTCTTGATAAGGCATTAGACTCCTGATAAGCCATCACACAAGTCATTGTTTGTCCGAGAAAATACTGTGATCTGTGATTTTGTTTCCATAATTAGGAAGAAGTATTTAAAGCATATGTTAGGGTTTTTTAATAAAAAAGGGGCGGAACATCTTGAACTTATTCCGAAGGCAAAGACACCTCTTTTTGGGGCTCAAAACTTCGAATTCAATTTTCAACTCTTTGATTTGGTTGTAGGAATTTTCTCTTGAACTTAGAAGAGAATCAACTTCAGACTTCATCATTTGTAAGTTTAATTACTTTGAATGATGATTACAATTGTTGCTATCTCTTTCTTTCTCATATGGAACTAAAACTCACAACTAGGGTTGTGGGATCTATGATTATTCCCTCATGGATTTAATAGTTGGTTAGGGTTTGAGTGATTGTTGGTACATCTTGATAATTTCTTTGTTATGATTGTTATTTATTGGTTGCAAACAATGAATCCCGCCTTATGTTGATTTGCTCAAACTGAGAAATAAACTAAAGGTAGCAAATTATCAACAAAGATTTGGAAAGGTTAAGCTCCTATCTAATGACTAATTTTGTAACAATATTGATCAACTTGAGATAAAATTAGTATGAATAGAATGATTTCCTAAGTTCGAGAGAATTATGGAGTTCAACATCTAGGCAGGTTAAGAAACATTTAGATGGACTGCCAAAACTGATACTTTGGTGTTTCCCAAAGTCATGAGAACCCGATACTACAGTTATTATTTAATGGAGATTGATAATCATAGTGATCACAACCCTAGTTCCTCTCTATCACTGATTTGAACTATTGAAATTTTAGTTTTAAGCTCTGAAGCAAGTTAAACTTTAACATTTGTTTGATCATCAAAAACCCCTCATTTTTTCTTTTTTGTATCATTTGTTTGAATTCAACTTATAGCTATAGTTTCAAATTAGTTTAATCACCACTCACATTGTTTCTCGTGGATTTGACCCCGAATCCAAAGTTGGGTAAATATATTGACAATGAACGTCTTTCACTAAATTGACATGTAAGTTGAGCATTATAAAAAATGGCGTTATTGCTAGGGAGAAATTTAGCGTACTGAGTTGGTTTGGAATTTTATCCTACTAGCTTGAATTCAACCTTGAAAATATTTGTTTTTAGTTTTATTTTATTTCTTGTGTTAGGTAGATTTTTATTTTAGTTTACTTTTTACTATGGCTTCATGGAATGAACATGAGCTTGGTGGTTCAAAATCTTATCTTAATAATCCATGTCCATATTGTGATGGACCTTAGTTTTTGCAAGGTTGTAGATATGCTCCCCGGAGAGATGTGTGCACCATCTCAATCCTACCGGGAGTATGATTGTTCTTTATGTGGTGGTCAAGATGGACATTAGAATGATTGCCCAATTTCCCCCACCCCTATTGCGCTAACCCAAATTCCAATTCTTTTTATGAGTTTGATAGGTCTGATGGTCAAGAAAAGAAAGAACGAAGCACCGGTAAGAGTGGCATTGAAGCTATGTTTCAACTAATGTTAGATCTCCAAAAAAAATTATGATATCATATGTGATATGCATCAAGAAATGAATCCAATCATGCATGAAGAGATAGATATAGAGGTCAATCATTCAAAGCATTTTTCTATATTATGTTTAGATGATATCTTTTCTATGGAATCATTTAAAATAATGGAAGAGTGTAAAGATGAGGAGAAATAACCTTATATTAACGTTGAGCTTGATGATGAGAAATCTTTGGTGATTTCCTAACCAACTAAACCAACCATGACAGATGATGCCAATATTAAGGAGATGGTACTAGAGGGAAAAGAAGAAACCAAGCCAATCTCTTATAAATACTCTAGCCCAATTCAGGGTGAAGAGGTCGAGAAGGATGCAACTCCAAAATTAGGGAGAATACCTCACTTGAATTACTTTTCAACATTATGCTTGGTGGATGTGATGAAAGTCAAATCACCCAAGCAAATGATGAATTTTAGAAATGAGGAGGAAACTTTCTACATTTTGGAGTTTGTCATGCCGAAAGGGTATAATACAACCCCAATATTAAAGGCAAAGAAGCTTAAAGATCAATGTCTATTTAGTGGCTTTTTAAGATTCTCACCATTGCCAAATGAGCCCACACGAAAGTTTGGTCTAAAATTAGGCAAGCGGTTCAAGTCTTTGAACTGGCGTGATAGAACTTTCCTTATCATGCTCTCACATTTTCCCAACGCACCTGAAAGATGTAAAGATCAAAAGATGAGCTGACAATTCAAATCGTCTAAGTGGAGGGGTAAAGGATGAAGCACTTTTAAGGTATCTTGATGAATTCTGAGTAGTCAAGATAACCTAGTCGTGCCGTGACATTAAATCAGGCGCTGCTTGGGAGGCAACCAAAGGTATTTTGTTATTTGAATTCATATTATATGATTGACATCAGATCTTCGCACCCATGGTGCCACAGGTATGTTTCTAACTCTCTTGTTTTGGTTTGATGCATTGGGGACATTACATGATTTTAAGTTGAGGGTGGGGATACTTGTGGGTGTTGATGTCCTCTTGGGGTTTTTGTTGCCGTGCCTTTTTTCTCAGAGTTTTGTTCCTAGTAGAGCCGACATGTTTAGGCATATTTTGATTTGTTGTAAAATATTGTAGTTGACTAGGAGAAATACAAGTACCTTAGGCGATTAACATATTTTTTTTGATTTTTAAACATCTCTCCAAAGGTCTGTTTTATAAATATGTGATATGCATTTATGTGTGACCACTGTGCATCTTGTTATGGCATTGGTAATAGTGACATGATAACCATTGCTAAATAATTGCATGAACCAAATGGGTAGTAGTTTTTGATGTACCTTTGTGCCGTATATGTGTGAGATATTACCAGATCCCATTATGTGTTAAATCCAGAACTTGCCCGATTGGTCTTGGCTTGGTTGTAGGATAGTGGTTAGGAAAGGTTCATCGGCTGTTGTTGATATTAGTCCACTTTTAGCCTAAATAACCTTCTATGTATGAATAATATCCCTTGATCCTAATTTTGAGCCTGAATGTGTATTTTTTTATTATACCTATCACCTTTCTATTTGTATCACAATGAACCTATTTTGGCCCTGGTCCTCCTTGGGCATTGTGCACTTTGACTTAGGAAAATAGCCTAAGTTGAGGGTGGCTATCGTAGGGGTGCATGATGTAAAGTTAGTATAAAGAAGGGTAAAAAAATTCAAGGTTGGGTGTGGTAGAAAAAGAATGAGAAAAGAAAAGTTGTGAAAAAAAATGAATGAATAAAAACTACACCTAGCTTGAATGTGCTTTAATCAAGAATGGGAGAAATAACGTAAAGGTTGATAAGTTAGACCCCAAAATAGTGTAGTGCCAAGGAGGCTTAGTTACTTTAAATATCCTTGTGTATCATACCAGCCCCAATCCTACATTACAAGATGAAGAAAATAAGTGATCCTAACTTAACTGTCTGAAATCCTCGATAATGAAAATAAGGGAAAGATTATGGTATTTGGCATACATTGACTGAAACTTCTTTCTAAGATGAGTGTCTTTTGACCGTCCCCGCATTGAGATGCTTGAGTTCACATATGAGTAATGAGGGACCTCTGTGTTGTAAGGGCACACTGGTTACGTTGCTAGTTGCTAACTTGTTTGGAGAGTGTAATCTTGGTACATGCATGGTTGTTGTTGCTGAATTAATGCCATATCTTGATTCCTGTGTGTCGCATTATTATTATTCAATAATATGCACAGTTGTTTTTTAAGTTAATTGACCTTGGAGATGGTGAAGATGTTTTGAGCTAAAATGAATGATTGACTGCCGAATGTGTTTTGTATCCTCTTAGTTATGTTTTAGTTGCTTGAGGACAAGCAATTGTTTTATGTTAAGGGTGTTGATGTGTAAGAAGATGCTAACACATTTGAGGTTTTTAACTGAGAATAATTGCAAAGTCTTAAGCAACATTTGTCGTTTTTGATTGTTTTCTCTTTGATATTGTAGTAAAATTCAAGATGCAAGAGAATTAGCAATAATGGAAGTAAAAGATTTGATTTCTGAGAAAGTAGAGAGGGAAGTATAGCTGACGACTTGTCTGATAAGTCATCAGCCTTGTGATAAGCTATCAGAGTTACCGTCAGCCTTAGATAGAGAATGAGATTCAGTTGGAAGAGGTGACGTGGTCAGAGTTGTGATAAATGGTCAGGCTTAGGCAGTGCATGAGAACTTGAAGTAATGAAGCGACAACAATTTTGATAAGTCATCACATGTCTGATAAGCTATCAGGATTTATCGTCAGCTGAAGATAGAACTTGTTCAAATTTGAAGAGGAGCTGACGACATTCTTGATATAGCATCAGACTCCTGATAAGCCATAACACACGTCATCATCTGTCTGAGAAAATATTGTGATCTGTGATTTTGTTTCCATAATTAGGATGAAGTATTTAAAGCACATGTTAGGGTTTTCTAATTAAAAAAGGGCGGAACATCTTGAACTTATTCCAAAGGAAAAGACACCTCTTTTTGGGGATCAAAACTTCGAATTCAATTTTCAACTCTTTGATTTTGTTGTGGGAATTTTCTCTTGAACTTAGAAGAGAGTCAACTTCAGAATTCATTGTTTGTAAGTTTACTTACTTTGAATGATGATTACAATTGTAGTTCTCTCTTTCTTTCTCATGTGGAACTAAAACCCACAACTAGGGTTGTGGGATCTATGATTATTCCCCCATAGATTTAATAGTTGGTTAGGGTTTGAGTGATTGTGGGGACATCTCGAAAATTCTTTTGTTATAATTTTTATTTATTGGTTGCAAACAATAAATTTTGCCTTATGTTGATTTTCTCGAACTGAGAAATAACTAAAGGTAGCGAATTATCAACAAGGATTTGGAAAGGTTAATCTCCCATCTAATGATTAATGCCGTAACAAGATTGATCAACATCTAGGCAGGTTGAGAAACACTTAATGGACTGTCGAAACTGATAATTTGGTGATTCCCACAAGTCATGAGAACCCAATACTACAGTTATTATTTAATGGGGATTAATAATCATAGTGATCACAACCCTAGTTCCTCTCTATCACTGATTTGAACTATTAAAATTTTAGTTTTGAGCTCTAAAGCAAGTTAAAACTTTAACATTTGTTTGATCATCAAAAACCCCATTTTATCTTTTCGTATCATTTGTTTGAATTCAACTTATAGCTATAGTTTAAAATTAGTTTAATAGCCACTCACATTGTTCCTCATGGATTCGACCCTAACTCTAAAGTTGGGTAAATATACTGACGACGACCGCCTTGCACTAAATTGATGTGTAAGTTGAGCATTATCAAGGCACCAGTTAAAAGTGAGGAAACTAGTATTTTTGGGTTTGATTCCATATATGAAAGAAGTGGAGAAGAGTTTGATGGAACCTCATCAAAGAAAGTTACAAACAAAGGAAAGGCATTTGCTAAGTTAAAGGGAAAGAAAGTAGTACCGCAAGAATCCGAATCACCACCACCAAAGGGGCTGAGAAGAAAGAATGTAACTATCTTTATTCCATATACTCCAGTGCTAGTTGATAATTATGGTGATGAGGATGAGTCTAGTTCAACTGAGGAGAGTGAAGATAATACTCAGGGTCCTGAGGTAGATGCAACCCCTATAGATAGATAGGACCCTCCTCACTCATTGACCACTACTTCGATGCCCATCATTGAACGATGGGGGTACCCTGGAATATAGAAGATATTTAACATGGGACTGTATTATTTTTTGGGTTGTAAGATAAAGAGACTACTATATCCAGAAAGGAGGATACCACTACGGGGATGGATGAAGCACCCGAGTTAAAAGAGTGCTTCAGGAACTATGGTTTTGACTAGATGATGAGAGCACCAGGTAGATATAGAGAAGTACTTGGTTATGAGTTCTATGCCGCATACAAAGGAGAACATCAGCGGCAATATCCATAGGGTATTCTTTGGAAGGGAGATGACCCTATTACCTCCCTTATGATATGAGGTGTACGTGTTGATATCTCTCCCCAAACTATAAGGAGATTTCTATATAGGCTAGGATATCATGCCCTAGATAACACCAGTGATATGGACGACAGAATGGTCGAGAGGAGAAATATCACAAATTGAATGTTGGGTACTAATGAGAAAATAATAATGTTTAGGTGGATAATTGCACATGGTGAACATGCCATTTCGGTTGCAGGTGTTATAGAGGATTCATATCAAATCAAGAAGGGAAAACTTAGTTTTTAGGGTAAAACTTAGTGGACACGAGCTCGACACAGGCTATGTCCAACTACATGATATGATATTTTGAGCCCTGTTCGGGTTGCTATGATAGAAGGTTTCACATCAGGGTATGCATTTGATGCAGGTGAGTTCTTGGCTTGAGAATTAAGAGATAGGGTAGTTAGGAGTCAAAAGGCACTACTCTCCTAACCCTACATGATCACTTAGATATGCTTTATTACAGGAGTGTTGGAGATACCCAGAATTGATGAAATAATTAAGGCCCGGAGGATGTTTGACATTGGGCTGATTTGAGACACGGCCAATCCTCTGGCTTGACTATGCGGTAGGCTTTGGATCCCATGGTAGGAATATTTCTTCAAAATGACTGGACAGATGCCCCTACTCCAGCTGACATGACTGAGGCAGTGTACAAACTGAGGTTTTATCCACAAATATAGCGGGTACTTCCATTGCCCTACCTCCAGTATATTCTGTGGCACCGAGGCCACAGGGTGTTCCTCCCAATGTGATGTTGATCTCTCAGGCTACTTGGACTAAAGACATGACCCAGTTGGCTATTTGCATTGTGAAGGTAGGTTACATGGAGGGAGGAGTACGAAGTTGGATAGACGGGCAATTGGAGGCACAGGGTAGGCGAGTCCAAGGGTGCCTATATGAATTTGAGTCATGGATTACTCGATAGTTAGGTACTAGGAAGGCGCCCAATATTGTTAATATCTAAGTAGAGATTACGCAGATAAAAGAAATGGTCACTGAGCTGTATAAGAGGCTAGGTGTTGCTGAGGCAGTTGTGGACACTATGATTCCAACTGTTGACATGCCTAACATTTGGGCCATCCTGACAGATATGCAAACTTTAGAGACCAAAGAATAAAGAATGAAAAGAAGAGAAAGAAGAAGGAAGCTAAAGCAGCTAGGAAGAAAGACAAACTGGATAGCATACAGGATGAGCAGGACCATCAGACATGGGTCATTGAAATAGCTAGGGGAGCTGGTGGGTTGAGAGCTCCAATTCCTGATACTGAGGGGGTTATTATTATGCCTTTGAATATTGTTGAGTCAGTCTAGATTGATGGGAAGGTTGATAATAAAAGTGGGACCGGACCTGAGGGCCTACGTACTAGTGTTGATGCTCCGGTGCCTTGAGCGCCTAGGTATGACCCCGATTCATAATCTATCTTTTTTATAGCACTAAGGACAGTGCAATGTTCTTAAGTTGGGGTGGGAGTACCAAAAATTTTGGTAGCATTTTAAAAATTTTCAGATTTAGCTACAACTGAAAGTCTATTATGACTTGAAGGTTTGATGCGGGCAACTGAGATAGGGAATAGATCAGTTGTGTAAGACCCCACAAAATCCTAAGCTTAAGTCAGTCCGTTAAAGCTTGAAAAGAGGTCCCAGACTTAGATATTTTAGCTAAGCGTTTACACTTAGAATTTATTTTAGCCTTCATAAGTTGACAATCCTATTTTACGACCCTTATGACCTTAAAGTGTTAATTTTAGGTTTATTCTTGATCAGGAATGTCAGTAGGTCACTTTGGTTGAGTTTTAAATTTTTCAGACCTCGTTTGAACCATTTTTAGGGGACCAAAATATTGGGTCGACACGATCTCGACGCGTTGCATCACCCTTCACGTCGACAGATAATTTTCCCCCAGTTTTTAGTGCAATTCTAGTGAACCAACACGAACTCCACGAGACGCTTTGATCATCGTGTTGATGCCATTGATGGATTGCATCAGACTGCGCATCACTGGACACATTTTCAATCATTAAAAGCCCGCATCCAGAGGGGTATTTGGGTCATCCCACCCATTTTCATCCCCAAAACATAAAATCAAACAACCCTAGAGGCTAAATTGCTGACTTTCTTTCAAATTCTCTCAAATTTACTCAAGAACAAACCCTAGAGCTTTTAATTTCAAGAGCAAATCTTCAAGAACAAACCATAATGTTCACGAATTCAAGCATCAAGGCATGTGAAGTGTTCATCCAAGGGTTTCCTTCCACCTTTGGACTTCAAGAAACTCCTTTAAACTACATGTTAATAGATTTCATGAATTCCATATGGGATTTGAGTGTATTCATGATTATGATGTTGATTGTGTTCTAATCCATGGTTTATTTCAAGTTTCATGTGGAATAATTTATCATGTGTGTTGTGTCATGTGAATTCATGTTAAAATCCCTTGATTTTTAAATTGGGATTTGAAATTATGATGCGTACAAGTTGTTTAGTATCATGTGCATAGATTATGTTCCCCAAGTGCTTGATAATTTGATCATGTGAATTAAATATGAAAATCATCATGCTAGCATATGTATAAGCTTATATCTTACAAGTGTTTGATAAAATGCCTCTATGAATGAGTTGTGAGCAAGTGAACATTGTTATGCTTTTCAAGTTGATGTTGTGCTTTACTTTTCATGCTATCGAGTCCTGGAGGTATTCAATACCTGAAAAATCTAGCTGCTTACCTAGAGTTATAATAGTTACAGAACAATCTCAGTAGTATCAGAAATAGTAGTATTTAGTAATCAGTCACAGTCTCCATTCAGTATTCAGTCCAGAACTTAGTGAACTCAGTCAATTAACAGAACTTAGTAGTATTCTGTCAGTCAGTGGGACCTAGTTAACTTAGTTTAGTTTAGTTAGACAAAATGATCAGTAATAGTTCAGTCTAGCCTGGAATAATTTAGAAATTAGTTCAGTGTCCATTCAGTTGGGAGTAGGATTCAGCACCGAGTGAACCCAAGGATGGGGAAATTTTCGTCAGTAAAGGGTTTGATACTTAGTAGAAATCCCTGCATTACAGAACTATGTAACTAGCGTAGGTAAAGATGTCTCTCATCCAGTATAGGGTTGATACATCTCATACGAGTTTTCCTATTAGTGAGGGTTAACGATAGAGATTATTGTCAGGGAGGGTTAACTCATAGCCATTGTTAGTATCCCTTGATAAAGTGCTAAAATCCTTCCAAATGGGGTCATAGGTTGGACCCCAACTCAGTCATACTTGGGGTATGTCAATTAGATGAACACTTCTACAGTTTCAGTTTCAGTTTTTGACTAGTGTAAAACCCCAGTTCTATTTCAGAATCAGGACTGTTAGATACAGTCACCCAGCTAGTACAAAACTCAGTTTAGTTCTACAAAATTAGGACTATTAGAAACAGTCACTTTGTATACAGTAATTCAGTATCAGTAAACTCAGATATCAGTGATTCAATTATCAGAATTTAGTACCCAGTGTCAACATGAATCTTAGTTACAACATGTATAGTTATGTGCATATTATTACATAATCAGCAGTTATTATTCATGAATATTAGCCCATGCATATCAACCTACCTCACTTAGCATACTAGTACATTCAAAGTACTGACACATACTTTTCTTTTGCGCTATGATGTCTTATATCACAGGTTCAGATGCACGGGGTCCTGACCGTACTTAGCAACCCAGATCATTATCAACAGATTTAGTGGTGAATCCTCATAGTTCGAGGATAGAGTATTATTTTCAATCATCAGTTTTCCACAATTATGAATAAGAGGCAATGAGGCATTTTACGAAAAGTTTTCCTTCTTTCAGTATTCATATTATGAGAGTGAGCATGATTAGTTACACTCTCAGTTTATTCCTTTTCTTACTTTCGTTTACAGAACATGCCTTCCAAGAAGAACCATGGAAGGAGAATGGGAAATTATCCAGCACCTCCACCCGTTCAGACAGATCCCCTAGACGAGCATGTATCCCACATGGAATTTAGATCTGTTTTCACCACTCTAGCCCATTCTATGGAAGTCCAAGATGAATGCCCAGCTACCATTTTGTCCAACCCAGTGGCCAACTGTAATACTTGTGCCTTTTCCTAGCTAGAAATCATCTCAAGAATGCTAGGACTTACTTTAAAATTCAAATCTATTTTGTACACATGTTATTTTTTGTATTTTTACTTTATATCACATGGGAAATTGAGTTAGCTTTCCAACAATACCAATTTTGTCCAAATCCGACATCAGACAAGGAAGTTATGGATGTTTTACTTAGAAATATTCGAAATGCCCAGGTGCGATGGCCAAGTTGATGGATCGCCAATTTAGTGATGGACCACCACTTTTACCATCACAACCAAGGCAGTATGGCCACATTCTGGATAAAGATTGACGGATGAGTTGATGGACCGTCAGATTTTTAACAGACCATAATATTTTTAGCAGATCGTCATCCAGGCCGTCAACTCTTATCCATTAAACCCTATTTCTGGTCCACGTATGATGGTTGAAATGACGGACCATTAAGTTTCTAATGGATCGTCAGTCAGGTCGTCACACACCACATTCAGTTTATTTCCAGGCCATTTTAATAGGGGTATTTTGGTCACTTACCACTCACTTATATATACCCAGATGAGTCTAAATTTAGCCATTTTACTCAATATTATTTCACAAAGAAAAACTAGGGTTTCTCTCTAAATTTAAAATCCAATAACAAGACCCAATCTTCTTAAAAAATCAAAGGATTTCAAATCCTTCAATCTTAAAAACATCAAGAACCTTGAGTCAGGTATGCGTAGTGTTCATCTATAGATCCATTTTGTTCATAGAGCTCAAGAACCATGTTTTAAATATTATTTTATGATTGTATTGTTGTGATATGAGCATGTACATGTTGATGATTGTTGTTTAAGTTTCAAGATGATATCTATAGGTGTTTATATGAAGTATATGTGTTTGTTAGTTGAAACCCATGATCTTTATGTGGCTTAATATGGTGAAATTCATGAACACACCTAAGCTAAAAGAATGTATGCAAAGTTTTTGATAATATGCCTAAGATAATAGAATTCATGTCCCATGATTTAATAATGCTTAAATGACAAAGCCATGCTCTATGCTCTACGATTTCCCATGAATTCTATGTGAGTGATATGCATTGTTTTTGTGATATGGATTGACCATGCTATTGAAGCCATGCAAGTATATACATATTGTATGAATTTGGCTTCCATGTATAAGATGTTGAGAACTATGCTTAGTGTGAAATCCCTTATGATTTTATAAATTGTGGACTCTACTTTTATGATCAAGTCAGTCATGTATGTTAGTTTCCTTCCATCGAGTCCGGGGGCTATTTGTGCCCAAAAAAATATAGTTGTCTGCCTAGAGCCATGTTATGTTATCATAATAATATCAGTAAATCCATGATCTATTGAGATCAGTCAGTCATGTGACTCAGAAAATCTCAAAAATATCATGATATGAGTTAATTCTCTAATCGTAGTACTATTCCGTTAGTTAGTGAAAGTCAGTTACTCAGTCCATGTACAGTCAGTTAAATCATTTTCAGTCTCTTTAGATGGGAGTAGAAGTTATCACTGAGTGAACCCAAGGATGGGAACGCACTTGCCAGTTTAGGGTGTGATTCTTAGCAGTCATCCTTATGTTCCAGAACTGCGTAGCCAGCGTAGGTTGAGACATATTAGCCTGTCAGATTAGGGTTAATGAGGTGGATTAACCTGTCAGTTAGGGTTCCCACCATTCTCATTTGAGTACCTTCTAGATAAGGATCACTCACAGCTGTCCTTACCAGTAGTACGGTATTGACAACCCTTCAGCCGGGGCAGAGATTGGACCCCAACTTAGGTATATGCATTATTAGGGCACATCAGTTAAAAAACTACTTCCCATAGTTTGTCTCAATCTTATAAAAGGAACTCATATTGTTCTTCAGATTTCAGTATACCAAGACTGTCAGATATAGTCAATTCAGTTAAGGTACGAAGCTCAGATAGTTTCATCAAGTTCAGGATTGTCAGACACACTCGTTAATGTTATCAGGACTACAGTACTAGTTATGTTAGTTATCAGTAAACTATGTATTAGCATACAGATATTGAAATCACGAAATCATGATCTCAGTTACTATGTATGTATGTTTGCACTCTTACGTTCATATCAGTTAGTCATTTATCATTGTTCATGCATGTAAACCCTTTTGTATTTAGCCTACCTCACTTGTATACTTAGTACTCCCAGTTGTACTAACGCATTTATGCTATGGTTCTTTATTTTATGTTACACCATAGGTTTAGAGACACAAGTTCTAGATCAGCAGTAGCATTCTAGGCGCAGAGTAACTGTGAGTCCTCATCCATTCAAGGACGACATTATTTTATTTCATTTATTATTTTAGATCAATTTTGTTAGACAGAGTTAGTCAGAGATATATTCCTTTAACTCCTTATTAACACAATACTTAGAGGCTTTCAGATTTAGTTCAGATTTGATTCAGACTTCAGTTGTTTTGCATAATTGTTACCCCACATGGATGTTATTATTGGTTAGATATTTTATACAATTGAACCTTATGGCCTATTATTTATGTTTTCTGCATTATTACATTGTATATTGCAGTGTACAGGTACTAATATTAGTCGTGGGTTAGTTGGTGGTCCTTCAGGGTCATAAGCATAGTGTAGCATTTTGGTTCAGAAAATCAGGGTGTTACAAACTTGGTATCAGATCCTAAGGTTCAATAGAGTCCTAGGAAGTCTGAAAGCCGGATCTAGTAGAGTCTTGTGCATGGGTGTGTTGTGCTCCACATTTATGTTCAGGAGGCTATAAGATGTTTTAGGAATAGTTTCCCCTTCTTTTAGTATTCATATCATGCTAGTGGGCCTAATCTTAAGTTAAAATCTCAGTCTACTCTGTTCTTCCCTTATTTTAAAATATGCCTCCAAAGAGAAGAAACCATCCAGCTCTTCAGCCCGAAGATCCTTTGGGTGAACATGTTTCTCATGCAAAGTTTAGATCCATATTCACCATACTTGCTCAGTGTATGGATGCCTAAAATGAATGGCTACCAGTTATTCTGGCCAACCCAGTGGCCTATTCCGCAGCAGCTAGGATTCGGGACTTCACCTGAATGAACCCTCTATCTTTCTTTGGATCTAAGTCTAATGAAGAACCTTAAGAGTTCAGTGACCAAGTTCAGAAGGTCATAGACATCATGGGAGTTACTTCTGTTCAGAGCGCCAAGTTAGCCGCACACCAGTTATAGGATTTTTCTCACACTTGGTACAAATAGTAGAAGTCTGGGAAGTTAGAGGATGCAGGTCCCATAAGTGGGAGGAATTTGTCATGACTTTCTTAGATAAATTCTTTCCCCAAGAGCTGAGGGAGGCAAAAGTTCTAGAGTTCATCAATCTTAGGCATAGAAATATGACGATTAAGGAGTATTCTCTCAGATTTACTCAGTTAGCTAGATATGTCCCTCATGTAGTTGCAGACGACAGGGCTAAAATGAGCAAGTTCATGTCAGGGGTGAATGATAGCATGGTAAATGAGTGTAGGTCTATGATGCTGAACAGTGATATGACTTTAGCCAGGCTCATGACCCATGCTCAGCAAATAGAAGAGCAAAATGTTAAGACTAGAAAGAGGCAGAACAAGAGAGCAAGGTCAGGCGGTTTAATTTTGCTCAACCCAAATCAGAGGAAGGAAATCGTTCACAGTTTCATCCTAAGTCATCAGCTCTAGTTCATTATTCATCTAGTGCATTGGCTTTTAAGTTCAGGGATAGAGTCCCAGGCCCTCAGTCTCAGGGTAATGTTGGTAGTGCCCGCACAAATCCCCTTTGTTAGACCTGTGGTAAAAACCACAAGGGTATTTGCAGATTTAGTAGTGATGTCTATTTTGGTTGTGGCAAGCCAGGCTATAGGATTAGAGAGTGTTCGCAGTTAGGTCTACAGGGTCAGCAGAATCGTTCCACAACCCAGTCCGGTCACTCAAATTAGCAAGGTACCTCTTCCGGTGCTACTTGTGGGCAATGCCCAAATAGACTCTATGTTCTTTAGACCCGACAGGATCAGGAAAATTCTCCTGATGTTGTTGCTGGTACGTTATAGATTTTCCATGTTTATATTTATACTTTGCTAGACCCAGGTACATCCTTGTCTTTTGTTACTCCTTACATAACAGGTAATTTTGAAATCAGCCCTGAAATTCTAGCAGAGCCCTTTTCAGTCTCTACTCCAGTGGGTAAAACCATCATAGCTCACTGGGTATACAGGAACTGCTCGATTATGATGTTTTAAAAAGCCATATCAGTAGACTTAGTCAAGTTAGAGATGACTGATTTTGATATAATTCTCAGCATGGATTGGTTTCATTCCTAGTATGCCACAGTCGATTGCAGAAATAGGATAGTTCAGTTTTAGTTCTTAAATAATCCCATTCTAGAGTAGAAGGGTAGTATTTCATCTTATAGGGGTCAGCTTATTTCCTACCTTCGGGCAAGGAAAATGATTTCTAAGGGGTGTGTGTATCATCTCGTGCATGTTAAAGATTCCAATTCTAAATCTCCTAGTTTTGAATCAGTCCCAATGTTTAATGAATATTCAGATATCTTTCTCAAAGATCTTCCTGGCATTTCTCCCGAAAGGAAAATAGACTTTGGCATAGACCTTCTCCCAAATACTCAGCCTATTTTTATTCTGCCATGGCACCCGCAGAACTCAAGGAACTGAAGGATCAATTGAATTATCTCTTAGATAAGGGATTCATTAGGCCCAATGTATCCCCATAGGGTGCACTAGTCTTATTCGTTCATAAGAAAGATGGTTCTCTCAGGATGTGTATCGATTACCATTAGCTCAACAAAGTTATGGTCAAGAATAGGTATCCACTTCCTAGAATAGATGACTTGTTTGACCAACTTCAGGGTGCTAGTTATTTCTCCAAGATAGACCTTAGATCAGGCTACCATCATCTTTGAGTCAGAGAGCGTGATATCCTGAAGATAGCTTTCCGTACTAGGTATGGTCACTTCGAGTTTCTAGTCATGTCCTTTGGTCTTACCAATGCCCTTGTAGCTTTCATGGAATTGATGAATCGGGTGTTCAAGAAGTACTTGGACATGTTCGTCATAGTCTTCATAGATGATATTCTGGTCTATTCCTGCACAGAGCGTGATCATTCAGACCATTTCAGAATTATTCTTCAGGCTCTCAGAGATCATTAGTTATTCGCTAAGTTTATTAAGTATGAATTTTGGATAGGATCAGTAGCATTCCTTGTCCATATTATTTCCTGTGATGGCATTAGAGTAGATCCTCAAAAGACCAAAACAGTAAGAAACTGGCCTCGCCCCATATCTCTATTAGATATTAGGAGTTTCTTGGTTTACCTGGATATTACAGATGGTTTGTCGATGGGTTTTCTTCTATTGCCTTTCCTATGTCCAGATTGACTCAGAAGAAGGTCAAGTTTCAGTGGTCAGATTTTACGAGAAGAGTTTTCAAGAGTTGAAGACTCGACTTAATTTAGCTCCCATTCTAACTCTTCCAGATGGTTCAGATGGGTTCGTAGTATATTGTGATGCATCCAGAGTGGGTTTAGGTTGTGTCCTCATGCAGCATGGTAAGGTCAAAGATTATGCCTCCAGATATTTAAAGCATCATGAGAAGAATTATCCTACTCATGATCTTAAGTTAGCAGCCGTAGTATTTTTCTTAATGATTTGGAGACATTATCTATACGGAGTTCATGTAAATGTCTTCATAGATCATAAGAGTCTCCAGTATGTCTTTTCTCAGAAAGATCTCAATCTTCGTCAGAGAAGGTGGTTAGAGCTTTTAAAAGATTATGACATGAGTTTCCTTTACTATTCGGGCAAGGCCTACATTGTGGCCGATGTACTCAGTAGACTCTCCATGGGTAGTGTTTCTCATGTTGAGGACAACAAGAAGAAGATAGCTTAGGAAATCCATCAGCTTACTAGACTAGGCATTCTCTTAGACGACTCTTCAGAGGGTGTTGTATGTGTACAGAGTAGTTCAGAGTAATCTCTAGTTTTTGAGGTGAAAGAAAAGCAAGACATCGATCCTAGCCATGTCAAGCTAAAAGAGTCAGTCCAGAATCATAAAGTAGAGGTTTTCTCCCAAGGGGGAGATGATGTTCTTCATTGTCAAGGCTATCTGTGTGCTCTAGGTATAGATGACTTGAGGCAATGATTTCTTGCAGAAGTGCATGGTGTGCAATACTCTATCCATCCAGGGGCCACTAAGATGTACCATGACTTATGGGAGATCTATTGGTGGAGTGGGATGATGAGAGATCTTGTAGAGTTTGTGGCTAAGTACTCTACATGTTAGTAGGTTAAGATAGAGCATTAGAAACCTAGTGGTTCCATGCAGGAGTTTACCAATCTTACTTGAAAGTGAGAAGAAGTGAACATGGATTTCGTGATGGGTTTACCTCGAACTCGTCATTAGCATGATTCAGTTTGGGTCATTATAGACAGAATGACCAAGTTTGCTCATTTTCTTCCAGTTCATACCTCTTATTCAGCTGACGATTACGCCGAAATCTATATCAGGGAGTTGGTCAGATTACACCGTGTTCCATTATCTATCATCTTAGACAGATGTACCTAGTTCACCTCTCACTTCTGGAAAGAGTTCCAAAAGTGTCTTGGTACCCAAGTTCATCTCAGTATAGCTTTTCATCCTCAGATAGATGGTCAAGTAGAAAGGACTATTCAGACTCTTGAAGATATGCTGAGGGAGTGTGCTATTAATTTCAAAGGAAGTTGAGATGACCACTTGCCTTTGATTGAATTTGCATACAATAATAGCTATCATTCCAGTATTCAAATGGCTCCATTCGAAGCTCTCTATGGTAGGAGGTGTACATCTCCAATCGGTTGGTTTTAAGTTAGTAAGGCCTCAGTCATAGGTCCTGACTTGGTGTTCGATGTCTTAGAGAAAGTTCAGCCGATCAGGGAGAGACTTCGGGCTACTCAGAGGTGATAGAGGTCTTATGCTGATGTTCATAGAAAAGATCTCAAGTTTAAGGTCAATGACTATGTCCATCTTAACATCTTTCCCATGAAGGGAGTGAAGCAGTTTGGCAAGAAGGGAAAGCTCAGTCCCCGCTATGTCGGTCCCTTCAGGATTCTCAGTCACTTCGGCAAGGTAGCTTATGAGCTTGAATTGCCTTCAGATTAAGGCTCTGTTCATCCATTTTTCCATGTTTCCTTACTCAACAAGTACGTAGGTGACCCAGCAGTTATAGTCCCTATTCAGATCTTTGACTTTCAGAACAGCATCTCTTATGAAGAGATTCCAGTCGAAATCTTAGACTATTAGACCCATCGATTGAGGAACAAAAAAGTCCTTCTAGTTTATGTTCTTTGGCGAAATCTGTCTATTGAGGGAGCTACTTGGGAAACAAAAGAAGATATGCGTACCAAGTATCCTCACCTCTTCTCCGCCAATTTAGATCAAGCTCAAGGTAATAGTTTTTCTTAAGCTTATCCAATTTCATGTTCATGCTCCCAGTATAAACTTGGTATCTACTACCATTGCATACTCAGTCATACATTTATGTATCAGTCCAGAATTTAATAGTGCATCAGATAAAAAGATGTTCAGTATGATGTATTCAGTTTATCAGTCATGTCATCCATGAGATCATGTTCTAGTTATTCATGTTCAGTTCACGTTCACTTGTTATTTTCCCTCTTAGTCAGTCTCATTCGAGGATGAATGTTCTCAAGCGGAAGTTATTGTAATACCCATGCCTTTTTCCTAGCTGAAATCATCTCAAGGATGCTAGGACTTACTTTGAAATGAAAATACATTTTGTAATCATGTTATTTTTGGGATTTTTACTTTCTATCACTTGGGAAATTGAGCTAGCTTTCCAACGATACCAATTTTGTCTAAATTTGACATCAGACAAGGAAGTTATGGACGTTTTGCTCAGAACTGTCCGAAACGCTCAGGTGCGAAGGCCAAGTAGACGGGCTGCCAATTTAGTGATGGACCACCACTTTTACCATCAAAACCAAGGAAGTAGGGCCACGTTCTGGATAAGGATTGATGAATGAGTTGACGGACCGCCAGATTTTTGACGGACCGTCATCCAGGCCGTCAACTCTTATCCAGTGAACCCAATTTTTGGTCCACATATGACGGTTGAAATGATGTACCATCAATTTTATTACGAGCCGTCAGTCGGGTTGTCATATACCACGTTCAGTTTATTTCTAGGCCATTTTAACAGGGGTATTTTGGTCACTTACCACTTACCTATATATACCCAGATGAGTCCGAATTCACCATTTTCCTCATTATTATTTCACAAACAAAAACTAGGGTTCCCCTTTAAATTTAATCTCCAAGAACAAGACCCAATCTTCTTCAAAAATCAAAGGATTTCAAATCCTTCAAGTTCAAAAACAACAAGAACCTCAAGTCAGGTATGCGTAGTGTTCATCTATCGTTCCATTTAATTCATAGATCTCAAGAACCATGTTTTAAATATTATTTTGTGATTGTCTTGTTGTGATATGAGGATGTATATGTTGATGATTGTTGTTTAAGTTTCAATATGATATCTAAACGTGTTTTCATAAAGTATATGTTTTTGTTGGTAGAAACTCATAATCTTTATATGGCTTTATATGGTGAAATTCATGAACACACCTAAGCTAAAAGAATGCATGCAAAGTGTTTGATAATATGCCTAGGATGATAGAATTCATGTCCTATGATTTAATAGTGCTTAAATGACAAGTCCATGCTCTATGATTTACGATTACCCATGAATTCCATGTGAGTGATATGTGTTGTTGTTGTGATATGGATTGACCATGATATTGAAGCTATCCAAGTATATACAGGTTTTATGAATTTCCCTTCCATGTATAAGATGTTGAGAACTATGCTTTATGTGAAATCCCCTACTTATGATATTGTAAATTGTGGACTCTACTCTTACGATCAAGTCAGTCATGTGTATCAGTTTCCTTCCATCGAGTCCTGGGGGTATTCATACCCGAAAAAAAAAATATAGTTGTGCGACTAGAGCCATGTCATTTTATCATGATAATCTCAGTCAAGCCATTATCTATAGAACTCAGTCAGTCATGTGACTCAGGAAACCTCAAATATCTTATGATCTCAGTTAATTCTCTGATAGTATTCTATTCTGTCAGTCAATGGAAGTCAGTTACCTAGTCTATGTAAAGTCAGTTAAATCATGTTCAGTCTCTTCAGATGGCAGTAGAAGTTAGCACCGAGTGAACCCAAGGATGGGAACTCACCTGCCAGTTTAGGGTGTAATTCTTACCAGTCATCCTTATGTTCCAAAACTACGTAGCCAGCATAGGTTGAGACATGTTAACCTATCAGATTAGGGTTTATAAGGTGGATTAACTGTCAGTTAGGGTTCCCACCATTTTTTTTGAGTACCTACCAGATAAGGGTCACTCACAGCTGTCCTTACCAGTGGCGCGGTATTGACACCCCTCCAATAGGGGCAGATATCTGACCCCAACTTAGCTATATGCGTTATTGGGGCATGTCGGTTAAACAACTACCTCCCACAGTTTCAGTCTCAGTCTTAGTAAAAGAACTCAGATTGTTCTTCAGATTTCAGTATACCAGGACTATAAGATACAGTCAATTCAGTTAAGGTACAAAACTCAAATAGTTCCATCAGATTCAGGACTGTCAGACACAGTTGTTCAAGTTATCAAGACTACAGTACTAGTTATGTTAGTTATCAGTAAACCATGCATTAGCGTACAGATATAGAAATTACATAATCACGATCTCAGTTACTATGTATGCAAATTTACACTCTTACGTTTATACCAGTCAGTCAGTTAGCATTGTTATGCATGTAAACCCTTTTGTATTTAGCCTACATCACTTGTATAATCAGTAGTCCCAGTTGTAGTGATGCATTTAGGCTATGGTGCTTTCTTTTATGTTACACCATAGGTTCATAGACACGAGTTCCAGATCAGTAGTAGCATTCAGCTGCAGAGTAGCAATGAGTCCTCATCCATTTGAGGATGATATTATTTTATTTAATTTATTATTTTAGATCAATTTTGTTAGACATAGTTAGTTGGAGACATATTTCTTCAACTCCTTATTCACACAGTACTTAGAGGCTTTCAGATTTAGTTCAGATTTGATTCAGACTTCAGTTGTTTTGGGTAATTATTACGCCACATGGATGTTATTATTGGTTAGATATTTTATTCAGTTGAACCTTATGGCCTACTGTTCATGTTTTCCATATTATTACATCATATATTGTAGTGTACAGGTTCAGATATCAGTTGATGGTTAGATTGTGGTCCTTTGGGGTCATAAGCACCGTGTAGCATTCTGATTTAGAAAATTAGGGTGTTACACCAACACTACTGCAGCTAGAATTCAAGACTTCACCCGAATGAACCCTCCAGCCTTTACAGGGTCTAAGTCAGATAAGGACCCACAGGAATTCCTTGATCAGGTGCAGAAAGTTACAGATATTATTGGGCTGACTGCGAGTGAGATCGTAGAGTTAGCCATATATCAATTGTAGGATTTGGCTTTCTAATAGTTCAAGTAGTGGAAGACAAGAGGGCCGCTGATGCAGGGCCTGTAGAATGGGAGGATTTTGCCACTTCTTTTCTGGATAGGTTCGTCCCACTAGAGTTGAGGAAAGATAAGGTTTTGGAGTTCATTAATCTGAAGTAGGGCAATATAAAAGTGAAATATTATTCTCTTAAGTTTATTCAGCTAGCCAGATACGCTCTTCATGTGGTAGCAGATAGCAAATCTATGATGAGTAAGTTTATGTCTGGCGTGTTTAATAGTGTGGTCAAGGAGTGTAGGACCACAATTTTGATTAAAGAGATAGACATATCCAAGCTTATGTTCTATGCTCAGAAGATAAAGAAGAGAGGGAGAACAAGAGAGCTAGAACTAGTAGCTAAAACTTTGCTTAGCATAAGTCAAAAAGTGGAAATCATACTCTATTCTGCCTGAAATCCTCAGTTCTAACCCCGTCCTCAGCCAGTGTTCCAATGCTAAAATTTAGAGATGGCAATATAGATAAGGCACCGAGCCCTAAACCACAGGGTAGTGGTAGCAGTGCCCAAACGAATCCTATTTTCCAGAAGTGTGGAAAAAACCACTAAGGTATCTGTAGGACTGGCAGTGATGTATGTTTTGGATGTGGCAAGCCAAGCCATAGGGTTAGAGAGTGTCCCCAGGTGGGTTCACAGAGTCAGCATAATATCCTTTAGCTCAATTGGGTCACCCGAATTAGTAGCCTAATACTTCTAGTGACACTAGTGGCAATGCCCAAAGAGGCTATATGTACTTCAGTCCCAAAAAAATCAAGAAAGTTCTCCTGATGTGGTCACTGGCACGTTACAAGTTTATCATTTGCACATTTATGCTTTGCTAGATCTAGGAGCTTCTTTGTCTTTTATAACTCCTTATATAGCTGTTGACTTCGGAGTCAGTCTCGAAATCCTAGAAGAGCCCTTCTCAGTCTCTACCCAGTGGGTAAATCTATGATAGCCCAATAGGTATACAGGAAATATCCAGTTATGGTATCGTAGAAAGTCATTTTAGCAGACCTAGTAGAATTAGAGATGATAGATTTTGATATCATTCTCGACATTGATTGGATTCATTCTTGATATGCTTTAGTTGACTGTATAAATAGAATTTTCCATTTTTAGTTTTCGAATGAACCTGTCCTTGAGTGGAGGGGAAGTACTTCAGCACTTAGGGGTCATCTTATTTCTTACCTTAGGGTGAGATAACTGATATCTAAGGGATGTGTATATCATATCATTCGAGTTTAAGACTCTAGTTCAGAAACCCCTAATCTTGATTCAGTATCAGTAGCATGTGAATTCCCAGATGTGTTTCTCGAAGATCTTCCTAGAGTCCCTCCCGAGCGGGAAATTGACTTCAAAATAGACCTTTTTTCAGATACTCAACCTATATCTATTCCTCCATACAAAATGGCACCTGTAGAACTCAAACATTTAAAAGAACAGTTGAAAGATCTCCTAGGTAAGGAGTTTATTAGACCCAGTATTTCCCCGTAGGGAACACTAGTTCTATTCGTGAGTAAGAAAGATAGTTCTCTTAGAATGTGTATAGACTACCGTCAGCTAAATAAAGTTATGGTCAAGAACAAGTATCCACTTCCCAGTATCAATGACTTGTTTGACCAACTTTAGGGTGCCAGTTTTTTTTCTAAGATAGACCTCAAATCAGGCTATCATCAGCTCAAGGTCAAAGAACGTGACATTCCAAAAATAGCATTCAGAACTTGGTATAGACACTTCAAATTCTTAGTTATATCATTTGGTCTTACCAATTCTCTAGCGACTTTCATGGACTTGATGAACTGTGTTTCAAGTAATACTTGGACATGTTCATCATAGTCTTCATTGATGACATTCTTGTCTACTCCCATCATGAACATGAACATGCAAACCATCTCAGAATAGTTTTACAAACTCTTAGAACCCATTAGTTATTCGCAAAATTCAGTAAGTGTGAATTTTGGCTAAGGTCAGTAGCTTTCCTTGGCCATATAGTTTCTGGTGATGGCATTAGAGTTGATCCTCAAAAGACTGAAGAAGTGAGAGACTATCCCAAACCCATCTCTCCATCAGATATCAGGAGTTTCTTAGGTTTGGCTAGCTATTATCAATGGTTTGTCAAAGGATTTTCGTCCATTGCATCCCCCATGTCTAAATTGACTCAGAAGAAAGTCGAATTATAGTGGTCTGATTCTTGTGAGAAGAGTTTTCAAGAGTTGAAGACTCAACTCACTACAGCCCTAGTTTTGACTCTACCAGATGGTTCAAATGGGTTTGTGGTATATTATGATGCTTCCAAAGTTGGTTTGGGGTATGTTTTGATATAGAGAGGTATGGTCATAGCCTATGCCTTTAGACAACTTAAGCCACATGAAAATAATTACCCCACTCATGATCTTGAGTTAACAGTTATTGTGTTTGCCTTAAAGATTTGGAGGCATTATTTGTATGGGGTACATGTAGATGTATTCATAGACCATAAGAGCATGCAACATGTATTCTCTCAGAAAGAGCTAAACCTACGCCAGAGAAGGTAGTTCGAGTTGTTGAAAGACTATCACATGAACGTCCTATATCATCCGGGGAAGGCCAATGTAGTGGATGATGCTCTTTGTTAGATGTCTATAGGTAGTGTTGCTCACATAGAGGATAATAAGAAGAAGTTAGTTTAGGAAGTTCATCAGCTTTCTCGACTAGGTTTCCACTTAGATGATTCAGCAGAAGGAAGTGTGTGGGTGCAGAATAGTTTAGAATCATCTTTCATTTTTGAAGTAAAGGAAAGGCAGGACAGAGATCCCAATTTAGTCAAGTTGAAATAGTCAGTCAGAGTTCTAAAAGTAGAGGTTTTCTCCTAAGAAGGCGATGGTGTGCTGCATTGCTAGGGTCAATTATGCATTCTAGGTATAGATGACTTGAGGCAATAGATTCTTGCAGAAGCGCATGATGTGCGTTACTCTATTCATCTGGGGGCCAATAAGATGCACCGCGATTTGCGGGAGATCTATTGGTGGAGTGGGATAAAGAGAGACATTGTAGAGTTTGTGGCTAAGTTCTCTACATATTAGCAAGATAAGATTGAGCACAAAAAATGTTGTGGTTCCATGAAAGAGTTCAGTATTCCCACATGAAAGTGGGAGAAAGTGAACATAGACTTTGTGATGGGTTTACCTCGTACTCGTTATCAGCACAATTCTATTTGAGTCATTATAGACAGGTCTTATTTAGATGAGGATTATACCAAGATCTGTGTTAGAGAGTTGGTTAGATTACACGGAGTTCCCTTGTCCATTATGCCAGATAGAGGTACCTAGTTTAACTCTTATTTCTAGAAAGCCTTCTAGAAGGGTATTGGTGCCCAATTTCACCTCAGTACAACCTTCCACCCTTAGACAGATGTTCAAGCAGAACGGACCATCCAGACTCTACAAGATATGTTAAGGGCGTGTACCATTGACTTTAACGGTAGTTAGGATGACCACTTCTTTTAATTGAGTTCGCATATAATAACAGTTATCATTCCAGCATTCAGATGGCTCTGTTTGAGGTGCTTTATGGAAGGAGATGTAGATCTCCCATTGGTTGGTTTGATGTGGGTGAGGCCCCAGTCTTAAGGCCTAACTTGGTATTTAATACCTTAGAAAAGGTTTAATTGATCAGGGAAAGGCTAAAGACAGCTCAGAGCTAATAGAAGTCATATGTAGATGTGCAAAGGAAGGATCTCAAATTTGAGATTGGTGATTATGTGTATTTTAAAAACTCTTCTATGAAGGGAGTGAAGAGGTTTGGAAAGAAGGGTAAACTCAGACCCCCGTATATCGGTCCTTACCGAATTCTCAGCTATTTCGAAAAGGTAGCTTACGAGCTTGTGTAACCTTCATACTTAGCTTTAGAACATCCAGTGTTTCATGTCTCCTTGCTAAATAAGTGCATAGGAGACCCAGCAGTTGTAGTCCCTATACAGGGTATAGATGTTCAAAACAGCCTCTCTTATGAGAAAATCCCAGTCAAAATTCTCAATTTTTAGGTTCTCAGATTGAGGAACAAAGAAGTCCCTCTAGTCAAAGTTCTTTGGAAAAATCAATTTGTTGAGGGATCTACTAGGGAAGCAGAAGAAGATATGCAAACCAAGTATCTTCACCTGTTCTTCGCAAACACAAACTTAGTTAAAAGTAACAATCTTCCTTAGATTTTCTCAGTTCCATGTTCTGTTAGAGTTACAAATTTGGTATTCATTACCATTGCATATCATCTTCATGATAGTCATGCATTCATTAACCAGTTCAACCATGTACTCATGTATCAGATATGCATGTTCATTTTGAAAACTCAGGATATCAATACTTTCAGTCATGTAATCATGCTTTCGTTGTGCATGTGCAATATATCTAAATTTAGAATATCAGTATTCTCACCTTAGTCAATCTCATTCAAGGATGAATGTTCCTAAGGGAGAGATATTGTAATACCCCACAAAATACTAAACTTAACTCAGTCCGTTAAAGCTTGAAAAGAGGTCGCAGACTTACAAATTTCAGCTAAGTGTTTACAGTTAGAATTTATTATAGCCTTCGTAAGTTGGAAATCCTATTTTATGACCCTTATGACCTTAAATTATCAATTTTTAGGTTTATTCATGATCAGGAATGTCAGAAGGTCACTTTGGGTGAGTTTAAGATTTTTTAGACCTCGTTTGAACCATGTTCAGGTGACCAAAATAGTGGGTCAACGCGATCTTGATGCGTTGCCTCACCCATCGCATTGACAGATAATTTCCCCCCAGCTTTCAGTGCAATTTCAATGAACGAACGCGAACTCGACGCGGTACGTTGATGCCATTGACGAAGTACATCGATCTGTGCATCAATGGACACATTTTTAGTCATTAAAATCCCATATCCAGAGGGGTATTTGGGTCACTATCCCACCCATTTTCATCCCCAAAACATAAAATCAAATGACCCTAGAGGCTAAACATCTCACTTTCTTTCAAATTCTCTTAAATTTACTCAAGAACAAACCTAGGGCTTTTAATTTCAAGAGCAAATATTCAATAACAAACCATCAGTCTTCACGAATTCAAGCATCAAGTTATGTGAAGTGTTCATTCAAGGGTCTCCTTCCATCCTTGGAGTTCAAGAAACTCCTTTAAACTACAAGTTAATTGATTTTATGAATTCCATGTGGAAATTGAGTGTATTCATGATTATGATGTTGATTGTGTTCTAATCCATGGTTTATTTCAAGTTTCATATGAAATTATTTATCATATGTGCAGTATCATGAGAATTCATGTTAAAAGCCCTTGATTTTCAAATTGGGATTTGAAATTATGATACATACATGTTTTTTAGTATCATGTGCATAGATTATGTTTCGAAAGTGCTTGATCAATTTCTCATGTGAATTAAATGTGAAAATCATGACATGCTAGCATATGAGCAAGCTTATATCTTACAATTGTTTGATAAAATGCCTCTATGAATCAGTTGTGAGCAAGTGAACATTGTTATGCTTTTCAAGTTTATGCTATGCTTTACTTTTCATGCTATCGAGTCTTGGGGGTATTCAATATCTAAAAAATCTAGCTGCTTACCTAGAGTTACATACTTACAGTAGTTACAAAACAGTCTCTGTAGTGCCACAAATAATAGTACTCAGTAATCAGTCACAGTCTCAGTTCAGTATTCAGTTTAGAACTCTGTGAACTCAGTCAGTTTATAGAACTCAGTAGTACTCCATCATTCAGCGGGACCCAGTAAACTCAATTTAGTTCAGTTAGATAACATAATCAATAATAGTTCATTCTAGCCTAGAATAGTTTAGAAATTAGTTTAGCGTTTATTCAGTTGAGAGTAGGATTCAGCATCGAGTGAACCCAGGGATGGGGGCATTCTCGTTAGTAAAGGGTTTGACCATTAGTAGAAATTCTTGCATTACAAAACTACATAGCCAGCATAAGTGGAGATATCTTCTTGCTAGTCTAGGGTTGATACATCTCATACGAGTTTTCCTGTCAGCGAGGGTTGACGAAAGAGCTTCCTGTCAGAGAGGGTTAACTCATAGCCATTGTTAGTATCCCTTGGCAAGGTGTTAAAACCCTTCTAACTAGTCAATCAGTATCTATAAACTCAGATATTTATCAAAATTCATTACCCAGTGTTAACATGAATCTTAGTTACAACATGCATAGTTATGTGCATATCATTCCATAATCAGCATTTACAGTAGTTACAGATGTATATGTATTCTCAGTCAGTTTTATCCATGTTATTCAGTCAGTGATTATTCATGCATATGAACCAATACATATCAGCCTACCTCACTTAGCATACCAGTATATTCAAAGTATTGATGCATACTTTTCTTTTGCGCTATGATGTCTTATATCATAGGTTCAGATGCACGAGCTCCTAGTCGTACTTAGCATCCCAGATCATTATCAGCAGATTTAGTGGTGAGTCCTTATAGTTTGAGGATAGATTATTATTTTCAGTCATCAGTACTTTAGTAGTTGGAGTTAGTTGGGGAATTGTCCCATCAATTCTATTTTCAGACAGTTCAGTTAGAGGCTTTTCAAACTATATTATTTTAGACAATTATTCAGTTTCCAGATATGATTATTAGATATTCAGTATTCAGTATTTATGTATCAGTAAATGATTCAGTTTTGAACCTTATGGCAATTTTATCCTAATTTTTGCATTTTACAGTATTATTATTCAGTGAATGCAGCAGGTACTAGTCATGGTTTAGCTTATGGTCCTTCGGGATTATGAGCACCGTGTGACATCCGGGGTGCAGACTTGGGGCATTACAAACGCGCCTATGGTAGTAAAGATTTTTGATTATTTTTTGATTATGAGTGATGGATTTTGATTAAATTCCTAATCTCTGATGTATTGAAAGATTTTAAATCTATTTTGAGTTTTACTTTATGCTTGAGGTAACAATACTACTGACTTTTTGAAATGATATTATGAAAAGTAGTGTTAACGTTGTGCTGAAAAATTGACAAAGATTGAAAATATTGAACCCGCTTAATTTTATTAAGTATTTGCATGATTTATATACTTGTGTGATACTGTTGAGTATCTAATAATGGCATTAGCATTAGGGAGAGTATAAATCGGGAAAAAAAATTGTATAGTTGGATAGCTAGTACTTAGTAGTGTAGCCTTATGTAAGTGTGTGCATAAGGTTTACTAAGTTCCTAGTTGTCTGAGAATTTAGAACTTGCTCGGTTGCTTTTACCTAGGTCTATGGTGGTTAAGTAGGAGATGATCATAGGCCATTGTTGTATGAGTCCACTCGAGCCTAAAATGCCTTAACCAAAGGAATAAATCTCCTTGATCCAAATATTTGTGCCTTTTTAGACCAATTTTTCTTGTTACAAGTATCACCTTCCCATTTAACTTACAATGAACCTATTTGGACCTTGGTCCTCCTGTGGACATTGTGCACCTCAACTCAGGCAAATTTCCTAAGTTGAGGGTGGCTATTATAGGGGTGTGTAAAGAGAAAAGCTAAAATGAGGAAAAATGTGTACAAGGGAAATAGTTGAAACATAGACAAGCATGATGAAAAGAAATGAAAGAAATATACAAGGAGTAGAAAAAGAAAAAAATAAGAAAAATAAGTGCTAGAAAGCAATACATGACCCAAGTGGAATATGCTTAGAAGAAAAAAGGAGACACAAGGGTGGAAATAAATGATGTCAAAAGTAGTGGACCTCGTGAAAAGCATAATGTATAGGAGGTTTAGTCACTTTAAATATCTTTACGCATCATACCAGCCCTAAGCCTATGTTGTAACCCAAATAAAGTCCTATAGTAATCCTACTGTGACTATCTGACAACTTAGAAAAAGAGCATAAGGGCAAGCTTATGGTATTTTGTGCACACCGGTGATACTTCTTTGTAAGAGAGAGAGAGTCATTTGTATATCCCTGAATAGAGTAGTCTATACATGAATAGTAAATGGGATTTCTTTGACTGTGAGCACACATGGGTTATATTTCTAGGTTGCTAGATTGTTTGAAGAATGTAAAACATGTCTATGCCCGAGTGTCTATTTCTAATATATTTCTATTATCAGATTCCATCGTGTTTCTACATGTGCTAAATTGTTATACGCAAAACTGAGTTGAAAATTTTTAAAATAAAGTAGGGAATAACAAGATTAAAATTTAATTAAAAATCACTACCTTGGATTTGCTTGAGATCTAACTATTTAATCATCGACTCTATACTAGAAATTAGTAATTTAGTTTTGTTGCCTAAGGACATGTAAAAGTTTAAGTTGACGGTGTTGATGTGGCATGGAAAGACAACACTTTCAATGCTTAAAACCACGAATTTATGCATGAACTTAGGGTATTTTTTTGGATATAATGCACTTTGGTGTGAATGGTAGGTAAAATAGGTCTATAATAGTACTTGAACAAAAAGAGAAGATCAAGATGTGAAAAAAACCAACTTAGATCAGTATACGAGTCAGCACCTGAGTCGTAACCAATCGATAGGACTCGTATAATTAATCTTATGAATAATAAAACCAAAAAGACAAACTAAAGTGCCAAGTATGAGAAAGATACAACTTAAGTACCCCAGTCGTACGCCAAATACAAGTCGTATGAGGAATTCGTGAGCATAATAGAACTTGAGCTACTATACAACTGTTGAAGTTTCAGAGAAATACGAGTTAGAAGTCTGAGTATGACTCATGTACGCATGTCATACATACACCTGTATTCAAGACTTGTAAAGAAAGAAGTCCCTGGTGAATGCGAATGAAGGATAAGAGTCATACACTCAGGTATGACTCATAAGAATAAATCATATGCTGAACATAGAGTTGAATCCTTAGGTAGATTAGACACTACAATAGATATGATAAGGTAGGGTATAACTCGTAAGCTGAGAATACGAGTGAAGACCGAGTCGTATCAACTTCCGACTTAACTTTACCTTTCCTATTTTTAATAGGAATTTTTTTTGTTATTTTGAGATACTATAAATACCCTAGGATTTATCTTTTATTAGGTTGTGCGTTGTGATGTTATTTTATGTGTTATTACACATTATTACATACTTTTATACTTGTTCTTGAGATTTTAGGTTTTATTCAATTAAAGATCTTGGAGTTTATTCATCTTATTCTTATGTAATTGATTTATGTGTTCTTCATTGGTAATCATAGTTTCTTGCACAAACATGAGTGACTAATCTCTTTAGCTAGGGTTGTGGGAACCCTAACGGATTAGCTACACAAAAAAAGTGCGAGACTCAATTATTCTAAAGTTTCTACATGTATATTAATTCTTCTTCACCATAATCAAACCCATAGAAGCTGCAGACACTTGAGATTGCCTGTATTCACATCCATTTGATAACCAATAAGCTTAAAATTAGGAAGAAATAAGATTTAAGATAGTTATTTAGGGTACAATAACCAAGTATCTGATCTTAGCACTTGATCCTACCCCGACAAGTGTAACTGAGGTGGTTTTAAGGGGTAACAAGGTGACACCTTGCAATGATAACCAAGTCAAAGGGTGAAATTTATCTTCTAAGAAGTGGATAATACCTATCTTGTTGGCTTTGCATGCTGAGCAACAGAATAATTGGGTTGATCATGAGAAATTTACGTAGTTGAGAAGCTAGGGGAACACAAACCTAGCATTCGTCTCATGCTGATTTCAACTAAAAATCACTCATGAATTGGTTACTATTTGCGATTGATAACAAAATCCCCCATTTATTTTCCTGTATTGCTCATGGATTACATCAAGGCAAGCAAATATTCATATTTTCCCCTCTTGGATCAACACCAAACTTGTTTGGTTACTATATTTGCATTCGCCTACATTATACTTCTAGTTGAGGTCTAGTTTTAGGTGACATCAATGTAATAGTCATCCTAGGTTTTCTTCCCTGGTAATGCAGCTTTACGCACTAGATCCCTTTCAGTAGAGAGAGCTGAACCCATATAGCCCATGGTGGTTTAGGACGACTAAGCTACACAGCCCAGATAAAGGTTTTAAAAGCATGCTAAATCTGGTACCTTTTCATGGTATGGTTATATATATACATGTATGTATGTATGTATGGTTTTGTGCACATGGATGGTTTTACTTAGTTTTGTAAATGGCAAGCGTTCAATCGCTAACCCTTCTATTAGTGGTTATCTACCCACACTATACAGGAATCGGCCATTTTACTCCTCCTACATAGTGATTGACTTGGGGACAAAACTTGGACTAAAGTGGTGAGCTTCCATTCTTTCAAAAGGCTTTATTTCATGTTATGAATATTTTCTAGACACTTTGATTTTATTTTGATATTGGTTTTATCCATGGTTGGGGTCATGTCTCAACCAGATTTTATTACTCTTTTGGTTAGCGGTTTTGTGGTACTTTCATGGGTTGGAATGGGCGGAATTGGTATTGGTGTTAGCCTTTTCCTTGGAATAAGTTGGAAGGTTTGCACCATCAAACATAATTTCTCATTGGTCCATCATATTTCATTTTAGGATTAATTATATTATGTTTTGGAATATCTTGGGTTATGACCTGGTTTATGGCCCTTATTTTGGTATGGTTTGGTATAGTTGGATTATTCGTATGGGATGGTTGGACTTAGTTAGGTTGGTCACAGTTGTGACCTTATCCCAAAGTCTTCATGTGAGCTATTACACTATCTTGTTACATGCTTGAAAATTCAGCAACCCAGGAAAGGCAGCTGGAAGTTGGATTGGGTAATGGGGGTGGTCTCTGGTCCCGATCGTACTTGGCATGCCTATTATGATAAGACCCTCGGTCAGGTCGTGTAAAGTTGGTATCAGAGCCTAGGTTCATGGTCAATTGGGAGTCCATAAACTTATGTCAAGTAGAGTCAATTTTACGAGTATGTAGCACGCCACACTCATAAGGGAGATTTCACTTTCTTGGTATTCTATTTTCAAGCTTGGAGTTTCAGTCCTGGAATCTTCTCTTGTCCTTATTTGCTCGTCTTTCAAATCATGCCTCATAGATCTGAAACAGAAGGGAATTCTTGTTTCCCATTAAGGGGTAATGCTGAAGGGGTGCATCCTACTTCTGGGGTTCATCTTTGATCTAACGTTCCTATCCTTAATAATTCTAAAGTTCAACCAGTTACTACCAGTCCTTGTCAAGGTGAGGTGACTAAGGCAGAATTCTATTAGTCTATTTATGTTATTGCTCAAATAGTTGCTGCTCAGTCAAAGTAGGGTGCGATTGGCACTTTGTCTGTTGAGGCCACAAGAGTTAATCAATTTATGAAGATTGATCCTCCTAATTTTTTTAGAGTGAAGGTGGAGAAGGGTCCATAGGGCTTCTTGGATGAAATGGAAAAGACATTTCAGGTGATGTAGGCTACCAATTGAAAGAGGTAAACTTTGCAGCTTATGAGCTTAAAGTGGTTGCATATCAGTAGTATGAAGAGTGGGACAAGGATAGGGATAGGGGTGATATGGAAGAATTAGTTTTATGGGATACTTTTTGTAAGGCCTTCTTAGATTGGTTCTTTCCAAAAGAGTTTAGGAAACAAAAAATGGAGGAGTTTGTGAAATCAAGTTGGGGAGAATGTCTGTCAAGGAATATGCCTTGAAGATTCACCAATTGTCAAGGTATGCTCCTGATTTAGTAGTTGACATGCGGGAAAGAATTAGAAAGTTTGCTTCTGGGTTGAATTGGGATTTAGTTTTGGAGAGCAAGAATGCCTTACTGATTAAACATATGGACATCTCTAGGTTTACTGTTCATATGCAGCAAGTGAAGAATGAAAAGAGAAACCTGGCTGAGTTTAGGGATTAACAGGGTAAAAGGAGTAGGTTTTTTTACCAGGGAGGTGCTTAATCTTAGGGCGGTCCAGATAGTGGCAATTGGTAGAAAAAGAAGTGGGGGAGTTCTGGTTCCTACTTTTTTGGTAGTGCTCCTTACCAGGCATGCGACAGACGTCATCATGGTGGTGATAATTTCCAGGCGCAGGGTGACCAATCATAGGCAAGCAGAGGCCAGTCAGTTTCTTTATGCCATACTGTTTGGATCTATGGTCATTCTCATTGGAGTTATTGCGATGAAGAAAGGGACAATTCTTTAAGTGTGGCTAGAAAAACCATCGGCTCGGGGATTATCTGATTCATAAGGTTGATACGAGGGTGAATAAGATTCATGTGGCTTCATCTTCTGCTCCTACACCTGGTGGTGTTGCATCTACTTCTTTACTACTCCTGGCTCTAGTGTTGGTCGAAACAGGTTGTATGCTTTGGCTTCTTGATAGGAATCTAAGGCATCACCAGATGTCGTTACTGGTACGTTACATTTTTTCTCTTATGACATATATTATTTGCTTGATCCAGGGACCACCCTCTCCTATGTGACTCTTTATATGGCTGTATCTTTTGGTTTTTATTTGGAAGTTATTTTGGATCTTTTTTCTATTTCTACCCCAGTAGGTGACTCGATTATTGCTAAGAGAGTCTATAGGGTTTGTGGTATCTTTTCGTGGTATACAGACCTTGGTGGATCTATTTGAGTTAAGTATGATAGATTTCAATGTCATTATAGGTATGGATTGGCTGCATTTTTGTTATGCATCCTTAGATTGTCGAACCTGTACGGTTGTCTTTAAGTTCCCTGGTGAACTGATTATAGAATGGGCAGGTGGTTCTTTAGATCGTAGGGGAGATTTATTTCTTATCTTAGATCACGAAGGTTAATATCTAAAGGTTGTCTTTATCACTTGGTCTAAGTTAAATATTCTAACTTAGAAGGTCCTTCTTTCCAGTTAGTTCCAGTGGTTAATGAGTTTTCAGAGGTCTTTCTGGATGATCTTTTGGGTGTTTCTCCGGATATGAAGATCGAGTTTGGTATTGACCTAGTTTCGGACACTCGTCCAATTTCTATTCCTCTGTATAGAATAGCTCCATCTGAGTTAAGGGAACTCAAGGAGAAACTTAAGGATCTTCTGGATAAGGGGTTTATTTATCCTAGTGTATCTCCTTGGGGTGTACTAGTGTTGTTTGTGCGCAAGGATATAGTTCTTTTCAGATGTGCATTGACTGTAGGAAGTTGAATAAGGTGACAATCAAGAACATCCATCCTTTTCCCAAGATAGATGATCTGTTCGACTAGTTGCAAGGGGCCAAGTTCTTTTCTAAGATAGATTTTTAGTCTGGGTATCATCAGCTAAAGATTAGGGAGAAGGAAATCCCTAAGATTGTTTTTCGCACTTGGTAAGGGCACTTTGAGTTTATGGTGATGTTATTTGGATTGATTAATGCTATACCGATATTTCATGGATCTGATGAACAGGGTTTTTTGTCAATATATGGATCACTTCATTATTGTGTTTATTGATGATATTCTAGTTTATTCGAAGAGTGAGGTGGATCATGTTAATCACTTCTATGTGGTGTTACAGACCTTAAAAAAACATAAATTGTATACCAAGTTCTCTAAGTGTGAGTTTTGTTGAACGCTAAAACTTTCTTTGGTCATATTATTTCTAGTGAAGGGACCATTGTGGATCCGTAGAAGGTTGTTGTGGTGAAAAGATGGACTACACCCACGACTCCATCTAACATCTAGAGCTTGTTGAGTTTAGCCGGGTATTATAGGCAATTTGTGGAAAGCTTTTCATCAATAGCTGCTCCTTTGTCTAAGTCAACTCAAAAGAAGGTCAAGTTTACTTGGTCAGATACTTGTGTGGTGAGTTTCGAGAAGTTGAAGGATAAGCTAACTTTGGCTCCAATTCTAACTTTGCCTAAAGGAAATGATGGGTTCCAGGCAGTTGAAGGTACACGAAAGGAATTATCCTACTCATGAGGTTGTATTTACTTTGAAAATATGGCATCATTATTTTTATGGTGTAGTGTTCGAACTCACACACAAGTGTATGTGATCATACAAGTAATATAGTGACTTAGACTGTCGGATATTGTACCCATAAGGACTATGCAACTAGCAATTCAAGCAACTTTAGTTTTAGACAAGTGGGTATTAAGTGTTATCAAGTATTAAGATGATTTTTAAGTTTTGAATAAAAATATAAATAAATAAGCAATAACAATTTGTGACAATAGCAAAACAATCAACGGTTGTAAACAGTAATGATGAGTATTCCAGGGTTGAGGCTCTTCTAAAAGTCTTACAATTTGCTATTCTTATCGCAGTCCAGTTTGTTATCGGGTTGTTGATTCACAGGGTTTATAACATCATCATGGTCTCCAAACATCTAATCTTCTACCTACATGAACTTTGCAACTACATCGTTAAGCAGGGATGCAATAATCCAGTTAGATGTATAAGGCTATCTTCCTACGATTGAACCAAACAAGGTTTCTATGTATATCACTATCCTAGATGCTAATTCAAATCCTCTATTTTATAAAAAGATGAGAACCTTTCTCCTTAATCTTTTCATTCTGTCCTACGATTCTCCTCCCTAATTCACATAGAAATATAGATTTATTCTACTGGTGGTCACTCATCAAAATAGTAAGCACAAGAAATTAAGAACAACCCAGATGATAATCCAACAAGAAACTATGATAATGAATATCAAAGAGTAATCATGTTCTTGGCCTCAACACTAGAACAAGGGTGTTTAGCCACTCATGTCTTAATATAACATAAAAAATAAGTTAATCTTTAAGTAATGAAGTTAAAAGGAAATTCTAAGACCCCTAAAAGAAAGATTTTGTTGTTTTTTCTGCCGCTACTGTGCTTTCTAAAGTAGTTGCAATTGTATTGAATTATTCCTTTTATACCTGGGTCAAATAATCCCATTTTTCCCCTTACCCCGACACGGTATCATGACCATTGCTATTCTCACTGTAGAGTGGTGCAATCACGGTGAGGTACTGGATCTTGACAAACGTGGATTGGACCCTTACCATAATGCAGTGCAGTCGCGATGAGGTAATGGATCTTTACAATTCCAAATTCTTCCTTGACTGCAATATGGTGGGTTTCATAACTTGAGCAATTGAGATCAATCCTTCACCGCGACATACTTGATGAGCTTCTGGACTTTTGGTTTCTCATATTTTTCTTCCTTAAATCCTTCCCAAGCCATGTTCCAATGCCTTCATTGTTTTGCCTCTCGTTAATGCATCTAATCAAAGTCAATTCCATCACAATTTGGTCCTGTATACACTAATCATGTCCATCAGATAAAGAACACAATTAAAGCTCATTTATAATTAGAATAGCATATTTTAGTTCTCAGAACAAGTCCAAATATGGGTGAATATTGGTGATTGGACATATAAATACGCCCAAGATCACCACCCCACACTTAAAACTTTGTTCGTCCTCAAACAATCAACAACACAATCACTCAAGCTTCACATCACAACCTAAGAGTTATACTTCCGTTGAGCACTTCGAATTCTAACAATGACTTTTCATGTCAAAACATGTCAAAATACTTTTATGCACATGAGACAATTTTTTCAAACCTCATTATCTCAATAGCGACATCCAATTTGTTGGCAAACTTAATCAAATTACTCAATCTAAGAAAACAATAAGTAATTCGGACCTTCATCCATATGCACCCTCACAACAAGAGAGTTTCCCCATACCACTCACAATTTTTTGAATGTATCAGATAAGGTGAATATTAGAATTAAATCACTCATTCTCAACAAAGAATTCATATAGGATAGATAATGAACCATAAGCTTCCCCTTATTGTACTACACCACTAATAGTCGGATGATAGGATGAAGGATCAACTAGGTCTTTTATGTTTGCAATGTAAGCTAAGGGACGAGTAGGAACTATTTAGGAAATAGTGACTAATCTCCCTAAGCGCTTTAATACGTCGCATCATACAGTTAAGATCATTCTCTCTCAACCCAACTTTACTTTTTGTACCTTCACACCTATTTTTTTCATCCCAATCTTATTGAACACAATAACATACACTATGGTGGGAGTATTTTTATTTTACATCATGATTCAATTTTCAGCCCTTCTCTACCCCCATTTAATGTTACGCACCCCTATGATAGTCACCCTCAACTAAATTTATTTTTCTTAGTTGAGATGCACAATGTCTGAGGCTGACCAGGGCCAAAACAGGTTTATTGTAACAAAATCAGGCTACAGAAACTAAAATTTCTTTCAAATTTCTATAACTCCCAACCACCATAATTAAACACACAAATAACTATTCCTTTAGGGCTTCACTTTCGCCTTTCTCCTACTTCAATTTCACTCTCCCTAATCATTTAATCATCTATACTAAAGCTCTAAGGAGCTTTGGGTCAAATAAAGGTTTATCAAAGAAAGGATTAGGCTACACATGAGGTGACCAAAAAATTTCAGCTATAGGATCAATGGGGATAACTAGGGATATTCATAAGTGTAAATGAATGAAGTCCAACAATTCGGCTATTAAAGAAATGCCTACATAATTTCCTACACCCAACACCCTTTATTTCACTTTGTAAACACACCGGGCAAATTCTAGACATTCCTATACATGTAGAATACAAACAAACACTCACACTTACGGTGCATGCTAGGAATCAAGTTGGATCCTTATGGTTCCCGATCTTGTTCTTTGTCAAATTCACTTTTAAGTCAACAAACTATTATTTCACTATTGAAATAAAGCATCTAAAATTACCCTTCTAGTTTAAGACATGCTTTTATTTTAAAACCAATTCATTCCAAGTCACTGCACTAATGGCCCTACACAAAGCACTTTGCCAAAAGTCATGATTTGGTTATCATTAAATATCATCTTCTAAAGACTAACTTACCTTTAGACAGTGTCATCCATCTAACATAGGGGAGGACAACTAAGTATGATGATTTATTTTGCATTACCTTGAGGGTAAAAATGCTCATATTTCCTTGAGAGAAACAACAACAAACACTTTAAACTAAAAACAAAATTACTAAATCATTACTAACTATTACAGACCATAATGTTCTGAATAGCTATAAATGGCTAAATTAAACATCCAAAAAGACAAATAAAAATTAAACATCCCAAAAATAGAAATAAAAATTATTTTCCAACATAAAGCAAAATGCCAAGATAAAGAGAATAACATACGAGACATAACCACCCCACTTAAATGAAGCACTTTCCCAGTGTTTATTATTAAGCTCAAATAGTGAGGTGGTGTAATACTCCCTGCTTAGGTGTCAACCATTTCATTATTTGCATCATCAACATCATCACTATCATCATCTACCTCATCATCATCATCTATATCTCCTTCATCACCTCCATCAGGCTGCTCATCATTATCTGACTCAATATCTGAGTCACGCCACTACCGCTCCTCATCTGTAGGCACATTATCATCAATGGGCTCAAAAAAATTGGGCCCTATCCTCAGCAACATCCTGGCATAATGAACCAGGGGGTAATCCTGCTCCACCGTATAAATCTTTTTATTAGTGGTTGGTCTTCCCCTATCCTGCAGCTGCAACATTTGTAATCTATGCATTCTGGTAGTAATATCATCAGTCTGGGCTTAACTCTTTAATATAGTAAGGATTGGGCCATGAGCTCCAGCTATGCTCCTAGCTGTTGTAACATCAATAGGGCAAGCATCCACCACTGGCTTATAGTCTAACTCCTCCTCCTCCACTTTGTGCCTCCTCAAAATCTGGGTCAACAAACCTCCAAAGCAATATCCATGCCCCTCATGGTAGATTGGCTTCTTCATTGCAGAAAAGATCACCTGACCTACATTAATGTCAACATTATTACACATCAAAGCGTAGATCAAGCATACCCAGTCACATGTGACTTCTGTTATGTGTTTGCCATGAAAAAGGTAATGATAGACTATTCTTCCACATATGCGTGCCTCCTTGTTTATTTACACATACGAGAAGGATGAATAAAGACCAGTTCCTCACTGCCTAGTCCACCTAGTAGCAGATCTCGTACCACATAACAAGTATTGGATATAGGCATAGTTAAGAGTGATGATAAGCTTCCTCAACTTGTCTGTATTAGATTCAGGAACTCCCATCAAATCATTTATGTCTGTAGCTGTAAATCTGACAACTTTTTCATGAACCTTCACCTCATGGTATGGGTCCTATGGGTCCCAATTAGCATAAAACTCACGAAAAAGGTGCATATTGCACTCTGTAGGATGGTGAAACATGAAGGTCATGTTCAGCTGCTCCAATAGGCGAACCATGCTAGGGTATTCCCACTGTAAGCTTGCCCAATCAATAAAAACCTCAAAGATGTATTTTGTTTCAAGATGTTTTGTATACCACTTCTTGCTCACTGTGCAAATCGCCTTAAATCCAAAACTCTTTACCTTACCACGAGGTACTGGCAAAGCTCGTGGCACCCTATCAATTTTCCTATTTGGATGCCTGCTTTACTTCCTAGCTGGCTCAAAAGTACCAGCCTTGCCATTGCCTTTTAGTTATCTGTGATCCATATTACCTATCAGGGAGCATGTGCAACAAACTAGTATGTTAGGAGGTCTGTAAGGAGCTAGCTTCAACTAAATATGGATAGGTGTTAAGGATACCCCATACTTAATTGCTAGCGGTGATCCATAAGTATTGGACTAGGGTACTCAGACTTCCCCTAATTTCAGTCGAACCAAACTAATATTAACTTATACTTATGCCCAACTTGACATTTGTACCCACATTTAAGCACAATGACACACATGGAATCAGTTCAATGGTTAACATACCACATTTTGTCACAGCTATTTAATGCAAGTACAACTAATAGCTATCCATAATTATGTCCCTATGTTACACCCTCATCGGGTTATATCAAGTAAAAGTAAGTTAGACACAAGTACAGAAAACTCCCAAATATGCATAGAAATAAACATTACTCTCTTAATCAAAGAGGGGATTCAACAAGCACGGTGTACAATTTTCATAGCTAGTACCCAATTATGCACATTTAACCCAATTCCATACCTTTTTGTAGCTTCATACACATTCCTTCAATGGGAATTCAAAAATCATATTGCATAAGTACACATTGGATACACCCCACACTTAGTCACTTTGGTAAGGTCATCCCCAAGTAAGGTAATCAGACTTCCCTTCTTGATTATATAAACCCCCGTGCTAAACAAGATCAAGCAGTGAGTATACTCAACAAAGTTTAAATTAGGCTAGAAAGACTGCTATTTGGGGACACACATTCTTCAAGCAACAAAAGTATCATACCATAAATCAATTTAATTCCATATTCGATCACACTACCATCACTCATCCTAAATCATACTCAACAGTTTAGTTCACACTATATTAAAGCAAGAAAACTCCTACTTGATGCATTGAATAATAATTCAACACTATCTACAAGGAGAGATATAACGTATTACACTGTAGCTCAATTGAATCACACAATCACAACTTACACATGCTAATACAACAACAACAACAACAAACCCAGTGTATTCCCACCTAGTGGGGTCTGGGGGGGGGGGGTAAGATGTACGCAGTCCATACCTCTACCTCTGATGAAGTAGAAAGGCTGTTTCCGATAGACCCCCGGCTCAAGGCACGAGATACCACACAAACACATAGTAAAGCACAGAAGCAGATTACATAACATAAATACGACACCCATAAGTAATATAAAACAGAGAAAAGCAGGGGAAAGCACACCGATTCATAATAAAATAAGGAACACGAAACACGGAATCATAACAGGAATAAAACCCCCACCAAGTAATTCCCTACACTAGCGACCCAAACTGGCCCTAATCCTCTGCCGTAATTCACGCCCTCCAGACCTTCCTATCTAGGGTCATGTCCTCGATGAGCTGTAACTGTTCCATGTCCCGCCTAATCACCTTACCCCAGTACTTCTTCGGACTACCCCTACCCCACCTAAAACCATCCAACGCTAGCCTCTCACACCTACGGATCGGGGCATCCATGCCCCTCCTCTTCACGTGTCCGAACCATCTCAATCGTGCTTCCCACATCTTGCCCTCCACTAAAGTCACACCAACCTTTTCCCGAATAGTCTCATTCCGAACTCTATCCCCTCTAGTCAGTCCACAAATCCAGCGCAACATCCGCATTTCTGCCACCTTCATTTTTTGGATGTGGGAGTTCTTAACTGGCAAACACTCCGCTCCATACAACAAGGCCGGATGGACTACCACCCTGTAGAATTTGCCTTTAAGCTTGGGCGGCACCTTCTTATCACACAACACCCCCAACGCGAGTTTCCACTTCATCCATCCCGCCCCAATACGGTGCTAGACATCCTCGTCAATCTCACCGTTACTCTGGATCACGGACCCAAGATACTTGAACTTATCCCTCTTACATACCTCCTGTGCTTCCAGCTTCACTACTACCTCATTCTCCCGCCTCACGTCATTAAACTTGCATTCCACATACTCTGTCTTGCTTCTGCTCACCCTGAACCTTTTAGACTCAAGAGTTTGCTTCCACACCTCTAATTTGTCATTCACACCCCCTCAAGTCTCATCTATCAGCACTACATCATCTGCAAAAAGCATACACCACGGCATTTCCCCTTGAATGCGCCACATCAACACATCCATCACCAACACAAACAAAAAGGGACTAAGAGTAGATCCCTAATGCAATCCTGTCAGGACAGTGAAATGCTCTGAGTCTCCTCCCGCCGTCCTCACCTGGGTTTTTGCTCCATCATACATATCCTTAATTACTCTGGTATATGCCAGCGGTACTCCACTCACCTCCAAGCATCTCTAAAGAAAATGATGAAATTCCCATCAAAAGATGCTAATAATGATGAAATTCCCATCAAAAGAAAAACTAAAACTTGAAGTACTTATCTAAGTGGAGTTGAACAAAAGAGATGAAATTGAAGTTGAAACTCTTGTGCTGAAAGAAAATGGTGAGATGAAAAATCTTTTCTAATGGAATGGAGGGGCGGTACTTGTAGGGTTGAAAATAGTTAGGGTTAAATAAATAAAGGGGTATTTATAGAAAGGACTAAGCACAAAGGTCAGGTCTATTCAAAACCTGATGATTTAAATAATTATTTTTTTAAATTCCTTTACCGTGACACAGCGAAATCACGTTATGTCGTTGGAAATTGACAATTATAGTTTAACATCTCACCACCACGCAGTGACACTAATAGTTTTAAAATTTTATATTTTAGCACATCACCACGATGTGGTAAAATCACGATGAGTTACTGGAATTCCCATATCATGATTTAACATCACACCGCGATGCGGTGACATGGAAATTTGCATTTTTAGTGTATTTTCAACCCTTTTTCTTACCTTGTATTGTACCTAAGTTGCACACATCTTTTACAAACTTGATTGCTTCCCTTGACTTTACATTAGCCTGATTTTTACTCTTACCTCTTAGCCTCGAATTCTCCCATACCTACATACTAAACAAAAATAATAAAACAACATAAGAAAAAGTGGGTTGCCTCCCACTTAGCGCCTTAGTTTTGATCGTGGTACGATTCATCTTTTTGTATTTTTTCTTTCATTTCTTTTTCTTTCTAACAACTAAAAAAAAACTACGCTATTACATTACATTCATGGGTTGCCTCCCACATAGCTCCTTAGTTTATATCATGGTATGACTTAGATCTGTAAAGGTGATGGACACATTCTGCTTATCTCCATGATCCACCCAATAATGCTTTACACATTGTCAATTAACCAAGAAATTCTCAGTCTTTTCCTTGTTCCATAGCTCCACCGCACCATGAGACGTCATACGCACCACCTCAAAAGGCCCAGACCACTTAAAGTGCAACTTTCTCAAAAATAATTTGAACCTTGCATTAAACAGCAAAACAAGTTGTCTAGGTTCAAAAACTCTATTTAGGATATTCTTGTCATGCTATTTCTTAGTCTTCTCTTTGTATAGTTTGACATTTTCGTAAACATGGAGATGAAAATAATCAAGTTCAATAAGCTTCAACAATCTCTTCTCACTCGTGGCCTTCATATCAAGATTCATCTTTTTAACTACCCAATAAGCTTGATGCTCAAGCTCTACAGGAAAATAGAAGGCTTTCCCATAAACCAAGAAATATGGAGAAGTACCTATGGGTGTTTTGTAGGTTTTCCTATACGTCCATAGTTCATCATCCATCTTTTCAGCACAATCCTTCTTTTGACCATTGGCAGTCTTCTATAGTATTTGCTTTATCTCTCGGTTGGATATCTTTGCTTGACCACTTATTTGTGGATGGTATGCAGTGTCTACCTTGTGCCTAACACCATATTTAGGGAAAAGATTTTTAAACTAAGTATTAATAAAATGCATACTTCCATCACTGATTATAGCTTTGGGAGTTCTAAAATAGTAGAATATCTTCTTCTTCACAAACTTTAATACCACTCTTTCATCATTAGTGGGGAAAGCTATAGCTTTCACTAGTTAGATACCTAATCAAATGCCACTAGGATATATATGTTTCCATTGTATGGTGGGAGTGGTCTGATAAAATATATCCCCCAAACATCGAATACCTCAACTTCAAGAATGTTATTCATGGGCATCTTATGATTCCTTGAAATTGTACCTAACTGCTGACACTAATCACAACCCTTAACGAAAGCAATTACATCTCTGAACAATGTTGGCCAAAAAGATCTGGATTGTAACACCTTTTTATCTATTCGTTCACTCCCATGATGGCAACCATAAGGAGATGAGTGGCACTTTTGTAGCACTTATTAAGATTCATCTTCAAACATACATCTATGCATAATCCCATCTGGGCCCTTCTTGAGAAGATAAGGCTCGTCCCATACATATGTATAAAAATCATGTAGCAACTTCTTTCTCTATTGGATGGTAGCTTCAGAAGGATAAACCCCATACACTAATAAATTCACAATGTCTGCATACCAAGGAATTTTACACACATCTAGAGCCAGCAACTTCTTGTTCGTAAACTCTTCCTGAATGCATAGTGTATCATCAGCAATATGGTCATGATTCTCTAGCCTGGACAAATGGTCTACAACTTGATTCTCTGCTCCTTTTTTATCATGCACTTCTAGGTCAAATTCATGAAGTAATAGAATCCACCTAATCAACCATGTTTTTGCATCTTTTTTGTTAAAAAAGTACTTGATGGAAGTATGGACTATGTGAGTAATTACCTTGATTCCCACTAAGTATGATCTAAATTTATCGAATGCATAAACCAATGCTAACATCTCCTTCTCTGTGACTATGTTATTCATCTGGGCATCATTTAAGACCTTAATTGCATAATAAATAGAGCAAAATAGCTTATCTTTTTGGTATCCCAAATCTGCTCTGATAGCCAAGTCACTGGCATCATACATTAACTCGAATGGTACCACCCAATCTGGAGAAATCAAGATGGGTGCTTCTATTAGTTTCTTCTTTAGCCTCTCAAAAGTTTCTTAACAGTTAACCCCAAAATCAAAATTAGCTTCTCTTATTAGTAGTTTACACATAGGACTTGCAATCTTTGAAAAATCTTAGATAAACCAATTGTAAAACCATGCATGCCTAAGAAAACTTCTCACTCCCTTTATAGTTACCAGATATGGAAACTTTTCAATCACTATAACCTTTGCTCTATCTATTTCAAGGCCTCTACTTGACACCTTATGCCCAAGGACTATTCCTTTCTAGACCAAAAAGTGGCACTTTTCTCAATTTAGTACAAGTTTTGTCTCTTCACATCAAGCTAGGACTCGATCTAGATTCTCCAAGCATACATCAAAAGAGTTACCATAAGCAGAGAATTCATCCATGAGTACCTCGGCAAATTCTTCAACCATGTCATAGAAAATTGCCATCATGTATCTCTGAAATATTGTGGGTGTATTGCAAAGGCCAAAAGGCATGCGTCTGAATACATATGTTCCATATAGGCAAGTAAAGGTGGTATTTTCTTGATTTTCTGGTGCTATTGTGATCTGATTTTACCCTGAGTAATCATCCAAAAAGCAATTATATTCTAGCCCTGACAACCTGTCTAACATTTGATCAATAATGAGATGGGATAATGATTCTTTCTAGTGGCTTCATTTAGCTTTCGGTAGTCAATGCCGATTCTCTAACCAGTTACCATGCACATGGGAACCAACTCATTAGCTTTATTAGGATCACAATCATGCCACCTTTATTTGGGACTTAGTGTACTGGGCTGACCCACTTGCTATCAAAAATGGGATAGATAATCCCAGCATCAAGCCACTTAATGACTTATTTTCGTGCCACTTCCTTCATCACCAGATTCAAACATCATTGTTGCTGCACACTTTCTTTGTAACCTTATTCCATGTATATGTTATGCATATACAAAGCTAGAGTGATTCTAGTGATGTCTGACATCTACCAGCCAATTGGTTTGTTCCTTATTTTCAAAACTGGCAATGCTTCTCTTACCTGCACATCAGATAAACCTGCAAAAATAATAATAGGAAAGGTATTATTATCACCAAGGAAAATATATTTTAAGTTGGGGGGGGGGGGCCTTAAGCTCCAATTTTAGAGCTTCATCAACTGAAGCTTTGGGAGATGGGCTAATTGTCCTGTTCAATGGCTTAAAAGGCATCTTTCTCCTTTTAACAATAGCCAAATTGACTTGAACCAATTCAAGTGCCTCTACATCTCTATAAAGATCATTACTCATCAAAGATCTCTCGAGTAGATCATTAGACAACAACAAATGTAGCTCGGATGCAAGGTCAATAACTGATATAGAGGATAATTCTTGATATATAGCAGGCAACTTCAGAGGATTGTATACATCAAACACCTCCACTTTGTTATGCGCTCTTATAGTCATATTTATGTAGCTACATAAATAAGCAACTGCCCTATTGCTAGGAATGGGAATCCCAAAATAAATGAAACAACTGGATCTACTTCAAAATTAAGAATAAAAAAGTTTACTAGAAAAATTAGTGATCCCACTTGAACTAAGACGTCTTCAATAATTCCATCTCTCCTAGTAAGGGACCTATCATCCAACTACAAAATAATAGTAGTGGGTTTGGGACTCGAAAGACCCATTTTTCAAAACCAAGATATGGGAATAAAATTGATGTTCACCTCCAAGTCACATAATATACAAGAACTGATGGTTTGCCTAATAGTGATCTGCAACGTAAAACTGCCTAGATCCTTCATCATCATAGACAACTTGTTCTGTATCTTAGATGTGCACTCCTCGGTAAGTGTAACTGTAGCATACTCTATCAACCGATTCTTATTTGTCACTATGTCTTTCAGATACTTTTCATATTTCGGGACACTCTATAGAATATCAATAACAAAAATATTTACATGAACCTTCTTTAGAAGATCCAAACCTCGTAACTTGTCTCCTCTTAGTGTTTTCTCTGCTTTTGACATAAGGGTAAAGGTGTAGTCTTTTTCTCCACTTGAATTTTATCACCAGTAGCTCTTTCTTTGACCTATTTATCCTTATTTTTATTAGGATCATCATCAGTAGTTGTGGGACTAACTTGCTCAAGTACCACATCTTTTAACTGTAACCTACTCCTTGTTGTGACTGTATTTACCTGCTTTGGATTTTCCTTTGTATCGCTAGGTAAGCGTCCTTGAGGCCTAGAGTTTTGCTCTTCCACAATCTGACCGAGTTGAAACTCTAAATTCCTAGTAATAAACTGCTGAGTCATTATATTTGCCTGCTGACTTTTTATATCAGCTTTCATCTATGCCTGAGAAGCTAGAAGTTGCTTCAACGTCTTCTCTATATTGCTCGTTTGAGTAGTGGTTTGTTTATTTCTAACCCGCTGTTGATACTGTTGCATTGTCCAGGTATACTGATTATTATTCTTTGCTGATTTAGACCCCATGAGAAATTGGGATGAATTCTTCAGTTGGTATAATAGGTATTACCAAAACTCTGTTATTTATGACGATTCACATTTCCTATATAATTAACAAAATCTGGATTACCCACATAAGCATCTACTGTGTTCTCACTACATCCATAAAACTCACACCAAGAATTACCTGTTGGACTGTATTTGTTGTTGTTTCCAGCTGTGCAACCTCTAACTTCATATTGCTAAATAGATTAGTAATCTGATTCTAGAGTGCAGCAAGTTAAGATGATAAGGTAGTGAACTGATATACTTCTAATACACCTACAACCTTCTTAGGATCACTCCTTGAGTCAGCATGCCATTCAGGATTCCCTTATGAAATATGATTCAACAATGTGTATAATTCATTATAAGTCTTCTCAAAAGCTTTCCCACCTGCTACTGAATCCAAAAAAATCTTGGTATTTAGCTCTAACCCCTTAATGAAAGTATAAACAAAAACATCATTAGATTGATGATGGTGAGGGCAATTTTTTATCATAATTTTAAATCTCTCCCAAGCTTGATGATGGTGAGGGCAATTCTTTCTATCTGAAACTCAAAATCTTGCTTCTCAAATGTGTAGTCTTCCCTAATAGATAGAATAAAATAAGTAATTTCCAGGCTATATCTTCCCAAGAAGTAATGAAGAGTGGTGGTTCAGCTTGTAACCATCTATTTGCTTTCCTAATTAAAGAAAAAGGGAAGAGAGTCAGTCTGACATAATCAGTATTCACCCCTACGGGAATGTAGGTATCTCTTATTTCTAGGAAGTTCTGTATGTGTTGCTGTGGGGCTTCATGTGAAAATCTGGCAAATTGCCCAGTCAAATTCTGCAACTGCACCATATTTTGTTTTAATTCAAATTGACCACCAGCTCTGGCTTGCCAATACTATTAGTAGCATAGTTTATGAGTTAGATTGCCACCTCACGAATAGGTATAACAGCTTCTTGAGTAAAAGCAGCGGGAATAATTAGAGCTGGAACACGTTTGGCATTTGGATCAATTCTCGATTGGATCATTTGGATTTTTTTGTTCAGCCTTTTGAACCTGTTGGATTGGTATTAAGCTCTTCGCCTCTATTAAATTACCATTTCTAGTTCGAATTAGGCTCTACCAACTCTCTATCTCTCGCCAGTCCTATATTCAGCTAGTCCTACAAAAATTCAGCCGCTAAGATCAAGTCGTTAACACTTAAACTTACTATCAAAAATAAAAAATTTAGCAAATTACTAATTTTACTAGCCCCCGACAACGGCACCAAAAACTTGTTGCGTTTAAACGCACACTCAAGTGTAAGTGATTGTACAAGTAATATAGTGATTTAGATAGTTGGATATCGTACCCACGAGGAGTATACAACTAGCAATTCAACCTACTTTAGTTTTAGACAAGGAGGTATTAAGTGTTATCAAGTATCCAGATGATTTTGAAGTTTTGAACAAAAATGTAAATAAATAAGAAATAACAATTTGTGACAATAGCAAAGCAAGCAATGATTGTAAGCAGTAAAGATGAGAATTCTAGGGTTGAGGCTCTTCTAACAATCTTACAATTCTTTATTTTTATAGCAGTCTAGTCGGTTATCAAGTTATTGATTCACAGGTTTTATAACACGATCATGGTCTGTTAGCCTCTAATATTCTACCTATATGAACCTTGTTACCACATCGTTGAGTGGGGATGCATAGCCCCATCCTAGATGCTAATTCAAATCCTCTATTTTATAAAAGGATGAGAACCTTTCTCCTAATATCTTCATGGATTCACGTAGAAATATAGATTTATTCTATTGGCGGCCACTCATCAAAATAGAAAGAAAAAGAAATTAAGAACAACACAGATGATAATCCAATGAGAAACTACGACAAAGAATATCAAAGAGTAATCTTGTTCTTGGCCTCAACCCCAGAATAAGGGTGTTTAGCCACTCATATATCAATTCAACATCAAAAATAAGTAATTAATCTTGAAGTAAAGAAGTTCAAAATAAAATCTAAGAACCCTAAAAGAGAGATTTTGTTATTTTTTTGCCATTGTTGTGCTTTCCAAAGTAGTTTTTAATTGTACTGAATTGTTCTTTTTATAGATAGGTCAAATAATCCCCTTTTTTCTCTTACTGCAAGGCAGTATCATCACCATCGCTATTCTCACCGTGACGTGGTGCAATCACGCTAAGGCACTTAATCTTGACAAATGCAGATTAGACCCTCACCGCAATGTGGTGCAATTGCGGTGAGGTACTGGATCTTGATAATTCCAAATTCTTCCTTCTCTGCAACTTGATGGGCTTTATAACTCAAGCAATGGAGATCAATCCTTCACCGTGATACGGTGAGATACTTGATGTGCTTTGGGACTTTTGGCTTCTTGCCTTTTTATTCCTTAAATCCTTCCCAAGCCATGGTGAAATGCCTTCATTATTTACCTCTTATTAATGCATCCAATCACTATTAATTCCATCATCATTTGGTCCTGTATACACTAATCATGTGCATTAGATAAGGAACATAATTAAAGCTCAATTATAATGAAAATAGCACATTTTAGCTCTTATAACAAGTCCAAATATGGGTAAATATTGGTGATTGGACATAAATATGCCCAAGATCATATGGTGTTCACGTGGTTTAAGACCCCATAAATTTTCTAGCTTAATTCATTCCTTTAAGCTTATTAAGGGATCCCAAACTTAGAATATATTAGCTAAGTATTCAGACTTAGTGCCATTTTAGCCTTCAAAAGTTGGCAATCTTATTTTGAGACCTTTACGTCTCTTAAATGTTGGTATTAGAGTTAATTCATGATCAGGAAAGTCAATGGATGTTCCCGGACAAGTTTCAAAATTGTTGAATTTTTTTTAGACCATGTTTGAGTGCCCAAGATGCGTCGACCATTACATCAATAAGATAGTTTTTCCCCAGTTTCAGTGCAAATTTCAGTGAACCGACATAGACTCAACATAGCACATTGGCTATCGCATCGATGCCAATAATGCAGAGCGTTGGCCTGTGCGTCGGTAACACAGTTTACAAGCATTAAAAGGCCACATCCTCAGTGTTAATTAGGTCTTTTTCCCATACCCTTCATCCCCCATAACATGAAATCAAACCCTTTGGAGAGAAATTATACTCATTCATTCTCAAAATTTCTCAAGAACAAAATCCTAGGTGTTCAAATTTCAAATCAAGAACTCACCATCAATCTATTAGAATTCATCAACTAAGGTATGTGAAGTGTTCATCCAAGGGTCCCTTCCACCCTTGGAGTCCAAAAAACTATTTTTAAACTTTAAGTTTATTGATTTCATGAATTCCATGTTAGGTTTCATTATGTTCATGATTATAATGATTATTTGGGATTCTAATCCATGTTTTATGATACATTTTATGTGAGGTTAACTGATATGTATGTAATATCATAAGGATCTATGTAAAACCCTTGAAATTGTCAATGGGGATTTGAATTATGATGTCTACTTGTTGTTTAGTGTTATGTGCATATATATGCTCACCAAGTGCTTGATGAATTATTTATGTGAACTAATAAGGGAAGAAAATCATGTCATGCTAACTTATTTGCAAGTAATACCATCCAAGAGTTTGATAAGATGTCTTTATAGATGCATTATGAATTCAATGTGCATGCTTATGCTAAGCAAGATCATGTGATGCTTTATTTTCAAGTTATAAAGTCCTAGGGGTATTTAATACCTGACAATTTAGTTGTTTACTTAGAGCCAGTGTCAGTTATGAAGTAATCTCAGTAGTGACTCGATCAATAGAACTCAGCCAGCTACAGAAACCCAGGAAATCTCAATAGTGTTTGTAATTCAGTCACAGGACTCAGTGTAGACCTCAGTAGCACTTTGTGCTCAGTTAGTTAACAGAATTCAGTAGTATTCCATCAGTCCATAGAACTCAGTGAACTCAGTTGAGTTCAGTCAAACAGTAATATCAATAACATTTTAGTCCAGTCTAGTACAGACTAGAAATCAGTTCAGTGTCCATTCAGCTGGGAGTAGGATTCAGCACCGAGCGAACCTAGGGATGGGGGTATTCCTGTCAATAGAGGGTTTGAACCTTAGTAGCAATCCCTGCATTATAGAACTACATAGCCAGCGTAGGTTGAGATATCTTCTTGCTAGATACTATAAGGGTTGATACATCTCATTTGAGTTTTTTCACCAGCAAGGGTTGATGGAAGAGCTTCCTGTCAGAGAGGTTTAACTCATAGCTTGTCCTTACCCATGGCACGGTATTGACACCCTTCTAATTGGGGTTACAGGTTGGACCCTAATAAGATTAGAGAGGGGCATGTCGGTTAGATAATTATCTCCCACTGTTTTAATTTCAATATCAGTCTTGGAGTAGAACTCAGCTCAGTTCTATAGATTTAGGACTATCAGATATAGTCACTCAGCTAAGTACTGAATTTAGTATAGTTCCATAGAATTTAGGACTGTCAAGTACAATTATTTAGATAATCAGTAATACAGTATAAGTAAACTCAGATATCAGTTATTAGTATTTAGACTCAGTACTCAGTATTATCAGGATCTAAGTTACACTCTATGTATTCATGTACTTACTCTTATTCAGTAATACTCATGTTATTCAGTTAGTATTGTTCATGCATATGAACCCATGCATTTTATCATACCTCACTAAACATACCAGTACGTTCAAAGTACTGATGCATGTTTTTTATGCTATGATGTCTTATTTTATAGATTCAGACGTGCGGGCTCCAGAGCACCTTTAGTAGTCGGAGTTAGTTGGGGACTTGTCCCATCAACTCCATAGTTCAGACAGTTTAGAGGCTTTTCAGACTAGAGTATTTTCAGACAGTTGTTCAGTTTTACAGTACTTATATTAAGTTTTGGTATTTTGATACCGCATTCAGATTTATTTGTAGATTTGAACCTTATGGCATATATTTTTTCCTATTTCTGCAATCATTACAGTATATATTACAAAGTTATTGTAGCAGGTACCAGTTATGGGTTAACTTGTGGTCCTTCAAGATTATAAGCACTGTGTAGCGTCCAAAGTATAGAATCGGGGAGTTAGGAACTTGGTATCAAAGCCTAGGGTTCAATAGTGTCCTAGGAAGTCTGAAAGACGCTGTAAGCACTGTGTAGCATCCTATGCTACAAGATGTTTTAGGAAAAGTTTCCCTTCTTTCTGTATTCTTGTCATGTGAGTGAGCCTGAGCTCTAGTAAAACTCTCAGTCTAATTTCCTTTTTCCTTTCACCTGCAGAATATACCTCCCAAAAGGACTAACAAAAAAAGAACCAAAAATCAGTCATCACCTCAACTCGTTAAGGCAGATCCCCTGGACGAGCATGTCTCTCATGCAAAATTTAGGGCTGGATTCACTATAGCCAATTTAGTTGTAACTCAGAATGAATGAACTATTTCTATTCCAGACAACCCAGTGGCCAATACCACTGCATCCAGGATTCAAGACTTTACCCGAATGAATCCTCCCTTATTCTAAGGTTCTAAGTTTGAAGAGGATCCATAGGAGCTCCTCAATCAGGTTCAAAAAGTCACAGATATTATAGGAGTGACTTCTAGTAAGATTATTGAGTTAGCCATGTATTAGATGCAAGATGTAACCCATATATGGTTTAAGCAGTGAAGGGTAGATAGGTGTGCAGATACAGAGCCCATAGAATGGGAAAAGTTTGCTACATCTTTCTTAGATAGATTCTTCCCTTTAGAGCTGGAAGAAGCCAAGGTGTTAGAGTTCATCAATCTCAAGCAAAGTAGTATGAGTGTGAAAGAGTATTCCCTTAAGTTTACTCAGTTAGCCAGGTATGCTCCCCATGTAGTAGCAAATAAAAGATCTAGAATGAGCAAGTTTGTGTTTAGGGTATCAGGTAGAGTGGTTAAGGAGTACAGGATTGCAATGTTGATTAGGGAGATAGACATATCTAGGCTTATGGTCTATGCTCAACAAATTAAGGAATAAAAACTTAAGAAAAAGGAAAGTGGAAATAAGAGAGCTAGAACAGGTAGCTTTAGTTTTGCCCAGCCAAGGTTAAAGGGTGGTAACTATTCTTGGTTTAGTCAAAAGTTTTTAGCCCTAGTTCTATCTTTAGCTAGTACACCAGTACCAAGGTTCAAGAATGATAGTGATAATGGGGGTGTTAGGCTCTAAAACCCAGAGTAGTGAAAGAGGTATTCGTACTAATCTGCTTTATGAAGAATGTGGTAAGAATTATAAGGGTATGTGTAGAGCCAACAGTGATATGTGTTTTGGATATGGCAAGTTAGGTCACAGAGTCCAAGACTGTCCTAAGGCTAGTCTATGAAGTCAGCACAGTCGTTCTTCAGCTCAGTCTGATCGCCCGAATCAGCAGGGTGCCTCTTCCAGTTCCACCAGTGGGCAATGCCAAAACAGACTCTATGCTCTTCAGTCCTAACAGGATTAGGAAAGTTCTCCTGTATGGTCACTAGTATGTTACAAGTTTTCTATTTGTATATTTATATGTTGCTAGATCTAGGAGCTTCTTTGTCCTTTGTTATTCCATATATACCAGTTGATTTCAAAGTTAGTCCCAAAATTTTAGTAGAGCCTTTCTCATCCTCCACCCTAGTGGGTCAATCTATCATAGCCCGATGGGTATATAGGAAATGTCCGATTATGATATCTCAGGAAGTCAGGTTCCAGATTTCTGTAGTAATTTTAGAATGTGGAGAACATAATGGGTGGGAATAATGCCCAACCCATATTTACCTCAATTCAAAGATTTGTGCTTTAGTCATCATGATACCTACGCATGCTTTATGTCTCAGCTCCTTGAACACAACTTATATTCACGCACTTTCCATAGAATCATGTGCATTTCTAGTTCTTAGTTCGAGGAATTCCAGTTCACTTAGTAGTACGAATCATGCTTCATGAACATGGGAGTTCCAAACTCAGGTCATACAGCTCATGACTTATACACTCATGCCTTACAGTGTGTTCAATCCCAGTTATCGGTTGAAGTGTAGTCTCAATTAGAGTCTTAGTTATAGTGTCAGTCTCAGTACAGTAATCAGATCAAAAACTCAGCTCAGTTTTAGGTTTGCTCGACCATAGCATACAGTTATCAGTTATTCAGTTATTAGTATTTTAGTACCTTAGTTTATAGACTATTTTAGAACCATGTTATATGCTTGGTCTTGCATTCTCAGATAATACAGTTTTCACGAATTCATGCTCAGTTATCTCATGTTACTCAGTCGGTCCCTTCCTTATATGCTTAATACTCTACAGTTTCAATCCAGTTATTTAGACTAAGTACAGTTCAACCTTGCACTCCCAATATTTAGCTATCATTTATTTAATTAATCAGATAAGTTAGTATGCTTAAGCATTCGTGCGCAGCACCCATGTTAATATTTTTTAGTAGTCCCAAGTGAAGTTTCATACTAAGGTGGAGAGTATAGTTCAAAGATTATTCAAGGCGTATGTCTAAACTTGAAAATTTGTAGTTGCAGTGCATAAGTCTTAGTCACTCTATCTTAGATGATGATTCGTAGGCCTCACCTCATATTACAGAATGTTAGCCACATTATAATGTCTAATTTAGACAATGCCAAGCTCTCTTTGCTTCCTAGAGTTCCAGTTAAGAATAATTTTTCAGCATGAGTTAGTCTATAAGGCCAGTAATTTAGTTTAGCAATTACACGGACAATTCATGTGGTGTGGTTTTCCATTTTACCATCTAGTCGCACTATCTGAAGTCTCATGAATGTAACTATTCTAAGATAGACCAACCAGGAAGTCGCGTGTTTAGCTCAGTTTATGTATCATACCCTAGTTTTAGGTCTCAGATATTCAGTCATGATTCAGTTCATAGATGCTATGTACATCGCCCCAGTTTTCCTTAGTATCTCAGCCAAGTTAGTATTCTTTGGGGGATATAATTTTCCAAGGGGGAGATGCACTATAACCTCGAGCTTTCATGACCTAAACCTCCCAGTTCTCTTCACATAACAAATCCAGTTTGGAGTAGTGGGTACTCATAAGTTGAATCTCAAGTTCCAATCTTAGTCGTAAGCCACGTATTTAAGGGGCTCTATTCAGTTCACGATATACAATTCATGCATCACGTTCTAGTCTAAGTCCTATTCTCATGTTCCCATTCATGCATACTTGAAAAAACGATCTTGGGTTCATCAGTATATTTCAGTTTAAGTAATAGTTTCTCCTTGAAGTTGCTTAGTTCCATGTTCAGATTACCTTTATAAGCTTGGTATTAGTTACCATTTCATATTCAGTCATACCCTCATAAGTCAGTCCAGTCATGTACCCATGCATTATATGTGCATGTTTAGTATATATATATATGAGAAAATTAGCTTATCAGTATTCCAGTTATGCATTCATCAATCATGTTCAGCTATGTACTCATGCATTAGATATGCATATTCAATATGAAATCCAGTATATTTAGTAATCTTAGCCATGAAATTATGTTTTAGTTGTGCATGTGTAGTGTCTAAATTTAGTCTACCAATATTCCCAACTTAGTCAGTCTCATTCGAGGATGAATGTTCCCAAGGGGGAAATATTATATGACCCCGCAAAATTTCTAGCTTCATTCAGTATTTTAAGCTTGTTAAGGGGTCCCAGACTTAGAATATATTAGCTAAGTATTCAAACTTAGTGTTATTTTAGCCTTCAAAAGTTGACAATCTTATTTCGATACTTTTTCATCCCTTAAATGTTGATATTAGAGTTAATTCGTGATCAAGAAGGTCAATAGATGTTTTTGAACAAGTTTTAGAATTTTTGGATCTAGTTTAGACCATGTTTGATTGCCCAAACAAGTGGGTTGATGCGATCTCGATGCGTTGCGTCGACCATCGCATTGATAAGATAATTTTTCCCCAGCTTCAGTGCCAATTTTAGTGAACTGATGTAGACTCAACATGGTGCGTTGGCAATCGTGTCGATGCCAATGACGCGGTGCATCGGCCTGTGTATTGGTAACATAATTTATAGGCTTTAAAAGGTCGTGTCCTCAGCTATTTACTTAGAGCCAGTGTTAGTTATGAAGTAATTTCAGTAGTGACTCGATCAATAGAACTCAGCCAGTTATAAAAACCTAAAAAATCTTAATAGTGATTGTAATTCAGTCACAGGACTCAGTGTAGACCTCAGTAGCACTCTATGCTCAATTAGTTAATAGAATTTAGTAGTATTCCATCAAACCAAAGAACTCAGTGAACTCAGTTTAGTTCAGTCAAATAGTAATATCAGTAACAATTTGGTCTATTCTAGTACAGAGTAGAAATCAGTTTAGTGTCCGTTCAGTTGGGAGTAGTATTCAGCACCGAGCGAACCCAGGGTTGGGGGCATTCCTGTCAACAGAGGTTTTGACCCTTAGTAGCAATCCCTGTATTACAGAACTACATAGCCAGCATAGGTTGAGATATCTTCCTACCAGATACTATAAGGGTTGATTCATTTGAGTTTTTCCACCAGCGAGGGTTGACGGAAGAGCTCCCTGCTAGAGAGGGTTAACTCGCAGCTTGTCCTTACCCATGGAACGGTATTGACACCCTTCTAACTAGGGTTACAGGTTGGACCCCAATCAGATTAGAGAGGGTCATATCAGTTAGATGATTACCTTCTATAGTTTCACTTTCAGTCTTAGTCTTGGAATAGAACTCAGTTCAGTTCTATAGATTTAGGACTATCAGATATAGTCACTAAGCTCAGTACTGAACTCAATATAGGTCCATGGAATTCTAGACTATCAGATACAGTCATTTAGATAATTACTAATAAAGTATCAGTAAACTTAGATATCAGTTATTAGTATTCAGACTCAGTACTTAGTGTTATCACGACTCAGTTACAATTTATGTATTCATGCACGTACTCTTATTCAGTCATACTCTTGTTATTTAGTTAGTATTGTTCATGCATATGAACCCATGCATTTCAGCCTACCTCAGTAAGCATACTAGTACATTCAAAGTTCTGACGCATGTTTTTCGTGCTATGATATCTTATATCATAGGTTCAGACGGGCTTCAGAGCAATCTTAGCAGTTCAGATCTTCAGCTTTCAGAGTAGTGGTGAGTCCTCATAGTTTGAGGACATGCTTGTTATTTTTAGTATTTCAGTATTATTTTTAGTAGTCGGAGTTAGTTGGGGACTTGTCCCATTAACTCCACAGTTCAGATAGTTTAGAGGCTTTTTAGACTAGATTATTTTCAGATAGTTTTTTAGTTTTGTAGTACTTATATTTAGTTTTGGTATTTTGATACCATATTTAAATTTATTTATAGATTTGAACCTTATGGCATATGTTTTTGCCTATTTCCGTAATCATTACAGTATTTATTACAAAATTATTACAGTAGGTACCAGTCATGGGTTAGCTTGTGGTCCTTCAAGATTATGAGCACCATATAGCGTCCGGGGTACATACTCGGGGCATTACACATGGATATTTTTTCTAATCATAAGAGTCTAAAATATGTGTTCCCTTAGAGAGAGTTTAATCTCAGGCAAAGAAGATGGTTTGAGCTTATATAGGACTATGATATGAGTCTTCACTACCTCCCAGGTAAGGCTAATGTGGTTGCTGATGCTCTTAGCAGGTTATCTATGGGGATTTTGGCTAATATAGAGAAAGGAAAGTAGGAATTAGTGATGGACATTCACCACTTGGATAATCTTGGAATTTACCTCTTGGACTCCAAGAATGGTGGTGTGGTGGTGAAAGAAATGGTTCGATCATCTCTTGGTATAGATATTAAGGAGAAACGAGTATTAGATCCTATCTTAATGAAAATCAAGAGTGACATTGGTGGGAAAAAGTTAATGGCATTTAAGATCAGTGATGATGGTACTTTAGAGTACCAAGGGAGATTGTGTGTTCCTAATATCAATGGTTTATGATAAAGGATTTTGGCTAAGGTGCATGAGTCGTGCTATATTATTTATACCGCTCGACTAAGATGTATCATGATCTCAAGGAGATCTATTGGTGGAATGGCATGAAGAGGGATGTGGTTGATTTTATAGCCAAGTTTATGGTGTGTCAATAGGTTAAGGTTAAGCACATGAGGCTAGGAGAGTTGTATCAAGAAATCAAATTGCCTAAATAGAAGTGGGAAGTGATTAATATGGACTTCATTACTGGCCTTCCTCAATCTCAGATCAATATGATTTTATTTAGGTCATCATGGATAAAATGACTAAGTTTGCACACTTTTTGCCAGTACAGACCATCTTCTCGATGGAAGATTATACGAAGCTGTATCTTTAGGAGATTGTGAAGCAGTATGGGGTGCCTGTTTTAATTATTTTGGATTGTGGAATGTAGTTTACATCTTATTTCTGGCGATCTTTCTAGAAAAGGTTAAGGACTAAGGTTAGTCTGAGCACTACTTTCTACCCACAGACAGATGGACAAGCGAAGAGAACTGTTTAGACATTTGTGGGTATTCTTTGGGCTTGTGTGACTGATTATGGTGGCAATTGGGTTGAGAATTTACCTTTGAGGAGTTTTCTTACAGCAGAAGCTATCATTCTAGTATGGGTATAGCCCCTTTTGAGGCATTATATGGTAGGAGGTGTAGGTCTTCTATTGGTTGGTTTGAGTTTATTGAGGCCCACATGTTTGGTCCCGACTTGGTTTACCAGGCTATGGAGAAGGTAAAGGTGATTTGGGAGAGGCTTAAAGCTGGCCAAAGTCGCCTAAAGTCCTATGCAGATATTAGGCATAGAGACTTGGAGCTTGAGGTTGGGGATAAGGTTTTCCTCAAGGTATCTCCCATGAAGAAAGTAGTGCGATTTGGAAAGATGGGGAAGCTTAATCCCTAATATGTTGTTCTTTATGAGGTTTTACGGAGAATTGGTAATGTTACTTGTAAGTTGGAGTTACCTTCTAGGTTGAGCTTAGTTCATCCAGTCTTTTATGTTTTAATGTTGAGAAATTGCATTGGTGATCCTTTTTTGGTTGTTTCTTTAGAAGGATTAGGTATCTCTGACTCTCTGTCTTATGAAGAGGTCCCAGTTGAGATCTTAGATAGGTAGGTTTACCCGTTGTGGACCAAGGATGTGGTTTTGGTTAAGGTTTAATGGCAGAACCATAAGGTGGAAGAAGATACATAGGAAATGGAGGAGGACATAAAGTCCAAATATCTGCACTTGTTTTCTACTCCTGGGATTCGTGCGAAAGAAATATGTCTTTAACACATCATTCTTTTGAGAGTTTATTAAATGAAAGATTAATATTTTTGGATCTTTGTTCTCATACTTTGTTAAAGATTGGAAATATATTTGATAATCCAAATGACTCGTGCGTGTGGTTACCCTTACCTAGTCCATTATTTGGGGACTAATGTTCCTAGTTGGGGATACTGAAACACCTTGATTTTCGGACCTTAGAAAATTTCTTGGAATTCTGGTCTTTGTACCTAATATGACTCAAGGGTATGGTCCGTATATTTGGGTATGGATGGTAAGGTCCTGTCGTATGTTGACTAGTATATGTTGATGGGATAGATCTTGGTTACTGGAATGTATTCAACTTATGGGTATGAGTCGTATTGGTGGTTATAGATCATTAGGTTTCTTAAATTTAGCTTATACTTGGTCACTTAGGTTGGATCTAAGTACGAGTGGCTCACCGTGAGCTATAAGCTAGGGTATGAGTCGTACCCAGGACTTATATGGTGGACAGTGTCTAAATCATCCTTTGGTTTAAAATTGCCAAGGGTACGAATGAAGGGTACAAATTATATGCTTTGGATACAATTTGGTTGGATAAGTCGTATGTTGGATAGTGCTTGATCCAAAAGTTGAGGACAGGATACGGGTGGAGGGTACCACTTGTATTGGAGGGCACAACTCATGTGGGTTGGTCGTACCCCTGTGATGGGATTTTTTTGCAACTTAAGTGGGGGTATTCTAGACATTTCCCCACTTATCCTAATAAGGTCTCATAACTTCTAACCTACTTGGGTAGCTATTTACCCTATTATTTCATTCATTAACACTTAGAAACTCTTCTAAACACTCTATAATTCTCTCAAAAACTTTTAAGAAAGGGAAGCTAGGGTTTGAACTATAGGATTGATTTGGGGCTTGTCTTGGTGATTTCTTTCCATCGTCATCTTGGTTTAAGGCATGTTCTCTTCCCTCATTGTTAATGCTATGTAAAAGCATGGTTTTTATGAATGTTTTTGTGATTTCATTTATTATATGATTTTGATTTTCAAATATGAGTTGGGGGTTTTGATATTAAATGGTTGGTTATGGTTTCCCATGGTTTTAATTATTCTTTAATATGCATTAATCATGGTTTTAGATAAGTTGATTGCATGGGAATGGTTTAATGGTAATTGGAATATTGTTCATATTATGCCCCCAATGTGTTTGACAAAATTCTTATAAAGATATGCCCATTGCATTGACTACTTTTAATGGAACTCTTACTTATTTTAAAACTTGGTAAAGGAATTATGCATGGCTTAAATAGCTTGGAAAGGTAAATGGCTAAATGGTGATGCTTAAGGGGTATATGGAATCCCCCAAGTGGTTTAATATGGTAAATGGACGGGCACTTGAAAATCCCTTTAAACCTCTACATGGTTGGCTATGGATAATACTTCCAAGTAAGGATTGGTATGACGATACCAATATTAATGGCCTTGGTTAATAAATGGATAATGGTTTGGTTATTTGGAAATTGGTTTTAATTGGGAAATAATGGCGGGATATGTAGCAAATCCGTGGAAGATAAAGGTCCCAGGAGGACCAAAACTGGAAACTCATATTTGCCGATATAAGGTTGGTCTTGGTGACCATGTGCATAATGTCATACTATATTTTGGGGGATGTACTAGTCATACCAGGTTTTCTTCTCTAGACATGCGGCTTCACGCACTAGGCTATTTCAGTAGGGGAAGCTAAACCCATATACCCCGTAGGTAGTTTAGGATGGCAAAGATACATAGCCCAGGTAAAGGTTTTAAGGCATGCTAAACCCGGTCCCTTTTCCCATCATGGTTATATATATATATATATATAGTTGTGTGCATATGGATGGTTTTCCTTAGTTTTATAAATGTCATTATTTTATTCTTATCTCAAGATCATCCTAGCGTTCACCCACTAACTCGTCTACTAGCGGTTGTATACCCACGCTATATAGGAACCGACTGTTCTACTCGTCCTACATAGATATTGACTCGGGGATAGTACTTTGACTGAAGTGGTGAGCCTCCATTCTTTTGGAAGACTCCATTTCATGTTATAGATATTTTCTAGAAACTTTAATTTTATTTTGATATTGGTTATGGCCATGGTTGGGGCTATGTCCTAATCGGGTTTTATTACTTTTTTGGTTAGAGGCTTTGTGGTACTTCTATGGGTTGGAATGGATGGGATCGGTATTGGTGTTAGCCTTGGCATAAGAATAAACTATAAGGCTAGCACTATCAGACATAATTTTCACTGTTCCATCATATTTCATTTTAGGATTAATTATATTATGTTTTGGAATTTCTTAGGTTATGAACTAGTTTATGGCACTTATTTTGGTATGGTTTGGTATGGTCGGATTATTGGTATGGGATGGTTGGACTCAGTTGGGTCGGTCACGGTTATGACCTTATCCCAGATTCTTCATGTGAGTTGTTACACTATCTTTTTACAGGCTCTAAAATTAAGCCAACTTAGGGCACGCGGCTGGAGGATGGGTAGGGTAACGAGGGTGGTCTCTAGTCTCGCTCGAAGTTAGAATACCCATTACGACAAGGCCCCCGATCGAGTTGCGTCATATGGTTATTTACTTTATTTCAAATATTGGCATTATATTACCCTTATACTAAGTGCATGCTAGCGTTCACCTTCTAACCCATCTTCGGGCGTTGTATCCCCATGTGAAGTAGGAACCATCCATACTACTTCTCTTATTCAGTGATCGGATTTGGGAATAGCTTAGAATTGGATTGAAGTTAGGAGCTTCCATACTCCAAATGGCTCCATTTCATGTCATGGTCTTGTCTTTATACTTTGTTTATTTCTTAGACTTTGGTTTTGTCTATATTCGAGGGCATATCCCGACCGAATACTATTTTACTTTCGGATAGAGGCTTTGTGAGACTACTATTTGTTGGTATGGGTGGTGTTGGGATTAGCATCAACCTTGGCATTGGTATTGGTATTACGGCTTATACCTATTGACTATATTTGATTTATGATTATTCCATCTTGTTATGCTATATATACAAGTTTGGAATTCATCCAACTTAAGGTGTAGTGCAGTTATGGTTGGGTATTGGGGGTAGTTTTCGACCTCGATTGGGCTTGAGGCACCCAACACGACTAGGCCCTAGTTCGGGTTATGTCAAATTTGTATGATAGCCCTAGGTTCATGGTCAATTGGGAGACCACAAATTCGTATCTAGTAGAGTCTCTTTTAAGGGTGTGTAGCGCTCCACACTTAGAAGGGAGAAGTTATAAAGCATTTAGGAATGTCTTTCTCTTTCTTGTATTCTATTTTGAAGCTTTGGTGTCTAAGTCCTAGAATCTTCTCTAATTCCCATTTGTTCACTTTTTAGAACATGCCTCGGCAAACTAAAGTTCACAAAAACTCCTCTGTCCTAACTGGAGACAATGCTTATATGACACGCTTTATGTATAGGATCCATACTTAGTATAGGGGTTCAGTTCTGAATCATTCTAGAATTCCATCGGTACCCTCTAGTCCTTCTCAGACTTCTCAAGCTGATATGATGAATACTGAGTTTTATCAGTCTATTCATATGTCGGTACAATTAGAAGATACTCAGTCTGAGTGTCGAGTTCATGTTACTCCATCTTCTTGATGCCACAAGGGTTGGCTAGTACATGAGGTTGAACCCTCTGACCTTTATGGGTGCTAAGGTGGAGAAGAATTCTCAGGGGTTTTTGGATGAGACAAAAAAGATTTTCCATTTTATCATGCCATGAATAAGGAAGGGGTAAAGTTTAAGGCATACCAGCTGAAAGATGTGTCGTACCAATGGTACGAGGAATGGGATCAGGCAAGGGGTGACACTGATGAGTCATCATTGTGGGAAGATTTCACTAATGCATTTTTGGACTGCCTCTTTCCTTAGGAGTTTAGGGAAGTGAAAGAGGATGAGTTTGTTAATCTAAAGCAAAGGAGGATATTGATTAATAAGTATGCCTTAAAGTTTCACCAGTTGTCTCGATATGCTTCAGAGATGATGTCTGATATGAGGGCCTGAATGAGAAAGTTTGCTTATGGACTGTCTCATGAGTAGATCCTTAAAATTAAGTCTGCATTGCTGACAAGGACGTGATATCTCTAGGTTGGTTTTCTATATGCAATAAGTAGAAAAAGATAGGAAGAGAAGAAAAAAAAGGTTAAAATATGGGGGGCAAGAAGTTTAGGTTCTCTGAGAATGGTGGTGGCTAATAGCAGAGTGGAAAGGATCATGGTAAGTAGCAAAAAAAAGTGGGGCAACTCTGGGTCTTATTCAATGACTAGTGTTCCCTACCCAGAGTTATCAGGTGATAGGTGTTTCCATAGTGGTGACAACTTTAGGGCATAAGGTGCCCAATCTCAGGCTAGTAGGGCTCAATTGGCTCTATCATGTCATCTCTATAGGTTTTATAGTCATCTACATGGAGGTTTCTGTGATTAGGGAAGAGACATGTACTTTGGCTATGGTCAGCCAGGCCACATACTTAGAAACTATCCTATTGGTAAGGTTGCCTCTAGAAAAATAAGGTTTCGGTTGCTTTGTCTTCGGCTCCAGCACCAAAGGGTGAACCCTCTAGTTATGGCACTAGTCAGAACCATTTTTATGTACTCACTACCCAACAGGAGTCTAGGGCATTACCTGATGTCATGACTGGTATGTTACAACTCTTTTATTGTGATGTGTATTGTTTACTAGATCCGGTGTCTACTCTCTCTTATGTGGCCCCATATGTGGTTGTCTTTTGGTTTTGGTCCTGAGTATATTTCAAACCCTTTTTTTGTTTCTACCCCAGTAAGTGACTCTGTGATTGCTAAAGGAGTTTATAGGGGGTGTGTGGTATCTGTTGGTAGTATAGAGACTTTGGCAGATTTATGTGAATTAGATATGATTGATTTCGATGTTATTTTGGGGATGGATTAGTTTCACTCATGCTATGTGTCCCTTGATTTTCAGACCCATAGGGTTGTCTTTAAATTTCCTAATGAGCCTGTTATTGAGTGGGGATGTTTCCCTAGCTCCTAAGGGGAGGTTTATATCATACCTTAGATCTCAGAGATTAATCTCCAAGAGATGACTCTATCATCTAGTTTGGGTTAGAGATTCTAACTTAGAGAGTCATTTTTTTCATTCAGTTTTGGTAGTGAATGAATTTTCTAAGGATTTCTTTGATGACCTTCCAAGTGTGCCTCCAGATAGGGAAATTAAGTTTGGGATTGATCTTGTTTCGAACACTCGTCCAATTTCTATCCCCCTTATAGAATGGCTTTGGCTGAGTTAAAGGAGCTCAAGGATCTTTTGGAAAAGGGTTTCATTCATCCTAGTGTGTTCCCATAGGGTGCACTGGTGTTGTTCGTGTATAAGAAGGATGGTTGTATTTGAATATGTATTGACTACTAACAGTTGAATAAGGTGACGATAAAGAACAAATATCCTCTTCCAAGGATAGATGACTTATTTAATTAGTTGTAGGGTGCCAAATTTTTATCTAAGATTGATATTTAGCCTGGGTATCATCAGCTTAAGATTAGGGAGGTGGATATCCCTAAGACAGTTTTTCATACTCAGTATGGACACTTTAAGTTCTTGGTGATGTTGTTTGTTTTGACCAATGCCCCAGTGGAATTCATGGATTTGATGAATAGGGTCTTCCATCAGTTTTTAAATCTATTTTTAGTTGTGCTCACAGAGGGTATTTTGTTTACTTTAAAATTGAGGTGGATCATGCCAACTACCTTCGTGTTGTGTTGCAGACTTTAAAAGAGCGGCAATTGTATGCAAAATTCTTTAAATATGAGTTTTGGTTGAATGCTATCACTTTTCTAGGTCATATTATCTCTTGTGAAGGGATCATGGTAGATCCGTAGAAGGTTACAGTTGTTAGGAAGTGGCTTAGACCCACGACTCTAATTGATATTCAAAGCTTCTTAGTTTTAGTGGGTTATTATAGGATGTTTGTTGAAATTTTTTCTTTTACAGCTTCCCTATTGACTAAGTTGACTCCGAAGAAGGTAACTTTCTTATGGTATGATGCATGTGAGGGTAGTTTTGAGAAGCTGAAGGATAAGCTAGCTTTGGCTTTGGTTTTGACTTAGTCGGAAGGCACTAAGGAGCTTGTGCTCTATTGTGATACATCCTGTGGGGGACTTGGTTGTGTTCTACTGCAACACGGTAAGGTGGTAGCCTATGGTTCTAGGCAATTGAAGGTCCATGATATGAATTATCCTACTAATTATTTGGAGCTATTAGTTATGGTGTTTGCACTGAAAATCTTGTGGCACTATTTTTATATAGTGCATGTGGACATATTCTCCAAACATAAGAGCCTGCAGTATGTGTTTACTCAGAAAGAGCTTAACCTTAGTCAAAGGACATGGCTTGAGCTTCTCACGGACTATGACATGAGGCTTCACTACCATCCAGCTACAACTAATATAGTTGTTGATGCCCTTAACAGGTAATCTATGGGGAGTTTAGCTCATGTGGATAAGGAGAAGAGAGAGTTAGTGAAGGATATTCACCGTTTGGCTAACTTATATGTTTGCCTCTTAAACTCTGAGGATTATGGTATGGTCATTTAGAAGGTGGCCTAGTTGTCTCTTGGTGTTGAAATCAAGGAGAAACGAATGTTAGGGATCAAGGGTGATGTTGGTGGGCAGAAGGTAATGGCCATCGAGATTAGTGGTGATAGTACCTTGCAGTACCAAGAAAGGTTATATGTTCCAGACATCGACGGTTTACGAGAAAGGATCTTGGCAGAGGTGCATGAATTGCGCTATGTTATTCATCCTGGTTCCATGAAGATGTATCATAACCTTAAGGAAATGTATTGGTGGAATGGTATAAATAGAAAGGTGGCTGATTTTGTGGCCAAGTGCATGGTGTGTCAGCAAGTGAAAGTTGAGCACATAAGGCCTGGAGGATTGTATCAAGAAATTGAATTTCCTGAATGGAAGCAAGAATTGATCAACATGGATTTCGTTACTGTTCTTCCTCAGTCTAAAATTTAGTTTGATTTAGTTTGGGTCATCGTGGATAGGATGACAAAGGCAGATCACTTTTTACCAGTGAGAACTAACTATTTGGCTGAGGATTATGCAAGTATATATCTTCATGAGATTATGAAGTTGCATGGGATGATTGAATCTTTCTTCTATGATCATAGCACGCAGTTTACATCCACTTTTTGTGGTTATTTTAGAAATGATTAGGGACTAAAGTGTGTCTTAGTATTGCTTTTCACCCTCAATCAGATGGGCAAGTAGAAAGGGTCATTCAGATATTGGAGGACATACTTTGTGCGTGTGTGATTAACTATGGCGGTAGTTGGATTGAGCGTTTACCTTTTATAGATTTTTCCTACAATAATAGCTATCACTCTAGTATTAGGATGTCTCCATTTAGAGCCTTTTATGGTTGGAGATGTAGATCTCCTGTTGGGTGGTTTGAGGTTGCTGAGGCGCAGTTATTTTACCTGGATTTGGTTCACCAAGCCATGGAAAAGGTGAAGGTGATTTGGGATAGGCTTAAGGATGCCCAAAGTTACCAAAAGTCCTATGCCATTGTGAGGCGACGAGAGTTGGAGTCTAAGGTTGGGGATAGGGTGTTCTTAAAGGTGTCTCCCATAAACGGAGCGATGCAGTTTGGTTAGAAGTAAAAGCTCAGTCCACGGTATGTCGTTCCTTCCTTGGTTTTATGGTAGGTTGGTAAAGTTGCATTTGAGTTGGATTTGCCTTCAATCTTGAACTCCATTCAGTGGTCCTTATTTCTATGTTGAGAAAGTGTATGAGTGATCCATCTTAAATCATGCCTGTTAGAGATATTGGTATCTGAGATTCTTTGTCTTATGAGGAAGTACCGAGTAAGATCTTGGATTGGCAGGTTCGACAATTGCGGACCAAGGATGTAGCTTCGGTAAAGGTTCTATGGAGGAACCATAAGGTTGAAGAAGCTACTTGGGAAATGGAAGAGGACATAAAGTCCAAGTATCCGTTCCTTTTTTTTGCATCGAGAATTTGTGCGGAAGGTATGTGGTCTTCATCATACTTTTATTTTCAAACTTTGTTAAAGGAAAGATTAATTTTCTTGCATATTTTTTTTCTAACTTAGTTAAAGGTTAGAGTCGAGGTGTTGGGGTGTAAATCTTTCTTGTACTTTCTTGCTCCATCATTCAAGGATGAATGATCCAAGTGGGGAAGAGTTAAAACACCCTGGGTCCTGGTATTTGGAAAATTACATGGGTATTGAGTCTTCTGCTGATCATACGACTCACCATACAAGTTATATGATTAGGGTACGAGTCAGGTGACCCATCTCGTATGTTGGCCAATGTTTGATGGGTGAGTTTCTGGTATGGTTTCGGCTTGGTTGGTACATATTGTATGGTTGGTGACGGGTCAATTGGTTGATCCTTCACTTAATCTAAAATTTGGTAACTTAACTTGGATCTGAGTACGAGTGGCTCACCATGAGACGTGAGGATAGGGTATAAGTGGTATAGTCCAACTAGTATGTTGGACAGTGTCCAAGCCCTCTTTACTGTACTATGGGTATGGGTTAAGGGTACGTGTCATATGCTTGGGTACGAGTGGCCCTTGGTGGTCGTATGTTGGAAAGTTCTGGGGTCCAATATTTTGTCTAGGATACGAGTGGTGGGTACCACTCGTATGATAGGGTACGGTTTGGGTGGTGGAGTCATATCCTCCTGCAGGAATTTTTATAGTTTAAGTTGGGGATATTCTGGACATTTCCCCTCTTAACCCATTATGATCCCACGGCCTACCCTATTGGGGCTCCTCTACTCTATTATTCTAATCTTAAACACTCAAAAACTCTCACAAATCTCTCTCAAGCTCTTAGGTAAAGCAAAGGATTGGGTTTCCTTCAAGGTGGTTAATTAAGGCTCTAAAGGGGTGATTTTCTCTTTGTCTTCTTTGTAATCCAAGGCATGTTACTCCTCCCTCATTGTTAGTTCAACTAAAGGTACGTTTTATGACTGGTTTTCATGGCATATTTTTATATGGTTTTAGGTTTTGAATTATATGTTGGGCATTTTAGTTATTAATGGTTGATTTATGTTTTACCATGTTTTTACTAATGGTTTTCATATTATATTGGTGGTTTGAACTTGTGGTTGCATGGGAATGGACAATTGTTACTAGGGTTTTGGTTTTGGAAACTACATTCCCTCAACATGTTTGCTAAAATGCCTATGAGAAAGTTTTTATTACATAGTTGGACTTTTATTGAAAACTTTGCATGATATAATATGGTAATGGAACCTAAATTGGTTAAATGGTTTTAGATGGCTAAATTGTAAGGCTTTTGTGTCCATGGCTCTGATTTAAAAACCTTGTGAGGTACATGAGAATCCCCCAAGTGAATCTAATAATGGAACCTACAGGGTACATGGGAATCTCATAGGTAATTTGCTAAGGACATTGTTTGCAAGCTATAGTCAGTATTACAATACCACTTCTTATAGACTTGGTTAATAATATATGGAATTGGTTGTTTTGTTGTATGCTAATGGTTTTAATTGAGCAATAAGGGCAGGTTGTGATAGCTAACCATGAAGGTGTGAGTCCAGTGGACGAACATTGGAAACTAATGTTTGCCAACATAAGGATTGGTCATGGCGACCACGTACTTGTAGGGTACACGAGAATCCCCTAAGATATATTTGTATATATATATATATATCATTGAGGGGTGAAGGGTATACAAAAATCCCCTGCAACTATGATATCTTTGGTATGTGCGACTACAGGAACTGGGGCTCATTCAAGTGGTAACAATGGACCCATATAGCCCGTGGGTAGTTCTAGGATGGTTAAGCTATGTAAGCCCAGGTTAATGGTTTTAAATGCATACTAAACCCGATTCCCTTTCCTGATATGGATTACAAATATTTACATGGATGTAAATGCATATGGTTATTTACTTGGTTTTAAGTGTTGGCATTATTTTACCCTAGCATTCACCTTCTAACCCATCTTCAAGCATTGTATCCCCACACGATGAAGGAATCGGGCATACTACTCCTCCCGCTCAGTGATTGGATTTGGGAACAGCTTAGAGTTTGATTGAAGTGGTGAGCTTCCATACTCTGGAAGGTTCCATTTCATGCTACGGCCTTGTGTTCATACTTTAGTTATTTCTTAGACTTTGGTTTTGGCTATGGTCGGGGGCATATCCTAATCGGATACTATTTTACTTTCTGATAGAGGTTTTGTCAGAGTACTATGGGTTGGCATAGGCGGTGTCGACATGGGTGTCAGCCTTGGCATTGGTATTGGTATTATGGCTGATACCGGTTGACTATATTTTATTTATGATTTTTCCATTTTATTGTGTTATATATATATATATGTATATATATATATTTAGAATTCATCCGACTTAAGGTATAGGGCAGTTATGGTTGGGTATTGGGGTGGTCTTCAACCCCGATTGGGCTTGAGGCACCCAACATGACTGGGCCCTGGTTTGAATCGTGTCAAAATACAGTTCCCGAGATTAAATCCAAGACAATATCATCACAATATAGTACAAAGGGATGAAATCTCTCACGACCAAAGTAAATAGTAGTAGTAAAATCATTAACTAGAATCTATCTCGGTCTCATTTCCAACACATCAATTTTGTTTCAAAATCTCATAAATCATCCATTAAGGTGGTATGACTCTCATTATGAAAGAATTAGTTTTAAAAGTAAAAAGGGGCAAAAAATCCCTTTTTAGGAAAATAGCGGTAAAACAATGATTTAGTTAGAATCATACCAATAAGTGAGCATGACTGTACCATAATCTATGCATGCCTTCATAAGTATCCAAACAATATAATCATGATCATCTATCCATAGACAAAACCACGTCCTTTATAAGGATAGAATATTCCCTTGGAGCCTAATTGTTATCGTAACCACGTCCTTGGGCCTAATAGTACATAACCATCATAATATCAATAGAATAAATCGAAAAACTATGATCTAATTAAATAAGTCAATTAATAAACCTTATAGTAAAGAGTACATAGTACCAACTATGGTTAACATGCTTATAATCTAGGGTGATAGGCTTGTATCACTATAAAACGGATTTCATCTTAAGGGTCAGTTCACCCTTCTATCGTCAAAGTCATAAAATGAGCTAAGTCACAGTATCCTAACCATAATAATATCCTATCCTCCTTACCTAGCATGAAATATCTACCATATAATATATCATAAAGAAGAGTAGACTAAAGCCTACCTCGATGCAAAATCACAAGTCCTAAGTTACCCATAAATCATTTGTCTTTGCTCCACGATCCCAAAATGCTTCCATGTTATCAAAATAGTAATCTGCATATCATTAGGAGTAAAATGAGACTCATATTTCTATATAAAGGGTCAATATGGAATTCGAGTCAAGAGCAAACCTCGATACTAGCAAACAAAATTCAAAATTGAATCTATCATGAGACACGTCAAAGGACAAGGAATATGTGATCAAAAGTTGAGCAAAAATGGTGCATAAATAGGAGCCTATATCATCCCTAATGTCTAGAGATTTAAAGATCTAATATCTAAGAAGTTATAATAAACTGGGAAGGAAACTAATGGAAAAAATAATGGGAAATGACCAAGGAGTGTTAAGCTAACTTACCTTAGCTTCAAAGGATGATTCCAAAACTTTTACACTCTTTAAGATCTAAAAATAGTGTAAAAAAGGAGAATAAAATGATGGGAATTTTGACTGAAGAAGGGTATTTAACAATCCCCAGTACTTCTTAAGTGGTCACCCAAGCGACTGCCGCTAAAGTGGCTCCTCGACTGCCTAAGTGATATGGCATGAAGGCACGAGTATCGCTAAAGTGATGCATATTAAAGTGGACATTGATTGCTCAAGTGGTCCTAGGACGAATGGACCAGGCCTCTAAAGTGACCTAATGTAGTTAAAGCAATGACCGCTTAAGCAGTTCCAACAGTAACTTGAGGCATCAGATTTTCTAAGTCCATAATGGACTTCAACCGAGTGCTTGATATTTGTTAAGAAACCTATGCATACAAATAAACTATACTACCATACAAAATTTGACATTCCAGAATCGATGGAACAATTAAAACTTTCATTCAAGATTATTTCAGCTATATGCGGCCCCACAACTATAGTTCAATATTCATAGAATTCACCTAATAGCCCAAAACAAGTTTGGAAGACTTAAGACCTAAACCAAGGGTCTCCTTATCCTAAAATCAATGTTTTGTTGATAATAGAGCTATCAAATTTTTATTCAAAGTCTCCTACTAGGAATTTTTTATCCAAGACTAATTCATTAACAATGAAAGATCCAAAATAATGAAATGAGTCTAAAAACCAAATGAACTGCTCAATAATAGAACCAATAGTTTTGACAAGTCATAAATAACTTGAAGTTGTTGTGGGAAGGCTCAAAATATTAGAATTTGCATAAATTGAGGAAATGATCTAGAGAGTCATTACAATAATGGTCTACCTCAGGATTGAAAAAGGGGTTATTCGGATCAGGAGGTATGGTGACATAGAAAATAGTAGGAGGTACAGGTCATAGGTGAGAAGAATTTAGGAAAGTAGCATGATTTTGAGGATGGGTGGAAGTTGAATTATAGGTAGGGAGTACATTTTGGGAGTTGTAGGTATTTTTTTGAATTTAAGAGTGATTTTGTAGAATTTAAGAGTAATTTTATGGAGCTTGGGAATCAATTTGTGGAGTTAGGGATGGGCTTTGTGGATGGTAAGCATCAGGGTATGTATCTCGATTGGTGTTTTGGACGGGTGAAGTATGGGTTTGATGAACTGGTGGATTATTCATGATAGGGTCCATAGCTAGTTGGGAGGTAGGGGTGGATGGTATGTTACTTGGATGATTCTCGAGAATATAGGAGTTGAGAGGAAAAATTTGGAGTGGAGGCTCGTTCCCTCCGAGGATAGGTTTATTGGAGGTAATGGCCAAGTTAGCCAAATATCAATTATGTTTCATCTCCTCTTGGATTATTTCTAGCTTTCTTGTAAGTTCAACAATAATCTTGTGTTGTTTTGCTATCACATTATCCTTGATGAGCAATATGTTGTTGTCGTCATTTCCAGTCATATTTGAAAGATGGCTAGGGGATGGGACCTTATGAGCTTTTGATCAGGTAAAGTAAGGATGTTTAGCCAGCTTATATCAACACTGAGTAGTTTCTATTATTTTTAAAATGAAAAAAACTCAAAGGTTGATGTGTTAGATCTAGTTAGTGACAAATAATTCAACATATTTGAAAAGAAGTAAGCCCGTAAAGTTGTTTTCATCATTGACAAATTGATCGACGGGAGAATTAACTCAAAATATTTAATGAACAGGACTTTGATCATTGATTTAAGATGGATGTGTTCTATCAGGAAGATTGATCTTTTTATAATTTATTCTTCTTCATCCTTATGCCTCCCTCTCTAAGCTCAGGGGAATAACAATTTTTAAGAGATAGGGGTCGAGTTGAAAAGTTGCCTATGTATCCGACAAAGGAGAACTTAGTCCCTACGTAGTTTAAATAGTTCCATGAAAAGCTTTTATTACATGCTCGTTAAAAATCCATTACATTAAAACAAAAAAGTAGAACAGCATCCAAAGAAAAGAAACCTAGCAACTAGCTCATAGATAAGTGTAGGCACTCCCATTTCATCCTACTCCGTCTATCTCTTGATCTTCTAAGGGTAAAATGGAGGAAAATCTATCTAGGCCCTTCCATCCTCTACTAGGATATCCAACTCCATATTAAAAGCATGACAGGTCTCCAAGTCGTTCCCCCCATCCCTCTATAATAGTAGCAAACCTCCTTGAACTTTATCCAAGATTTAGACATCATGTTTGGCTTCCTTTCCACTGTCTCCAGGATCTAAGCGTGGATGAGCTTTGAATAAATATTGTGATAGGTATCTTCAAACTTTATTAAGTTATATAGCTAAATATGTACCTCTTTAGTGATGGGAATGCCTAGATTAACATGATCACATATGAGAATGGTTTGTAGCCCCCCCATAAGTTACTTATCTGACTGTTGTGGATCATATTGTAAATTCTACCTCTTAGAGAGATGCACTCATTGGTAGTATTATTAGGTTGATTGGGATTGTAAGAGCATTTATTATGATTATTTTTGTGAAGGTAGCTAAATCCTTCTATTTGGTAAGGTTGTAGAATTCCAATGTCTCTTAGAGTTTGATAAACTTTTGAGCATGCCATGACCTTAGGGCTCATAGAGTATCCTCTGAAGTGAGTTTTGAGGATGATTTTTTCACTTATTGGACTAATTCTAGTTGGCAAAATAGTGTTTCCTCTCAGCTTAGCTCAGTAGTCATCTCCAATTTTCAGATACACGTCTTGTTTCATGACTTCTTTCTCTTGGTATTTAATAAGATCTTCAACCTTGTGCTTAGCATTTTCCTTCTCTTGGATGATAAATTATTTAACTTCAGCAATTTCCTTGTCAGTTTGATTGATTTTCCTAACCATTCTCTTTCTCTTTGCCTTTAGTACCTCCTCCACTTGGATTAACACCACTAACCTTGTTTTCATTTGAGTGGTTATTGGTTGTATGATCAATCATCCTGAAAGAGTAGGAATGGACCTTTAGAAAATTATAAAAGAATGGTTAAGGATTTTTTGGGAAACTTAGGAGACCCAGAGTGTGGTTAAACTTTTGTCTAGTAGGTGTATATTTCTGTCTCAAGGTACTCTATAACTTGTTGGAAATAAGAGTGGATCAATTTTCCTTTGATTAAAACAAACACATATAAATATGTAAGAAAGTTCTATCACACAACAATACTATAATAAACACTCATCTTGGGTGACCCTTTTGAGTCAAGGGTTTGCCTAACGGGTCTGAAGAAAGTATATGCCTTTTAAATCAAATTCATTATCCCCAAAATCATTTTCATAAATATCGAAAGGGCATAAATGCCTACAAATAGAAAAAGAGGGATATTATTTTGTAAAAGGGTAAGTAAAATACGAGAAGAAAAGTCCCATGCAGGGGATAAAAATAGAAAAACACTAGCATCTAGATGATCCTTCATCGGTTTTTGCCTTTATCTCATGCCATACGTGATATCTATTTGTGATTAAGTGACTTTTGCATACTTATAACTTCCTTATTGATTAGGAAATATCTTATATGCATTATAGGGTTTTTCTTGACTTTCGTACTCGTATACTTCTACCAGTCCTTGAAGTAATCATTTGGCTTGAACATTATCTTTAGTCTTCTTATTGGGATTGGTTGATCCATACCTATATAAAAGAATATAAAGTGAGCCTTTCCCCCCACACTAGGTGATAATGGATTAGATTAATGACATATACTACCTCAATACATAAGCATGATTTGTATGTGATTGACTTATGGTCAATAGACGCAGGATGGATTTTCTAACTGGCCCAATATCCCCTCAGGTAGTGGGCCATCCTAGGCTCTTTCCTAAAAGGGATTTTGGTTTTGTTCTATCCTAGGTATCTAGAGTGGGTTTTGACCAGGTTTCCAAGTGGGCAACCCAGGTTTGCAAGTACAAACAACCATCGGACGCCTAACATACCAATAAACAGTTGTATTTCCAACACTTTTATTTAAAATTGATTAATAAGGGCTACGACGATCTTGAATCCCAAATAGTTTGTATATCAAATGAGAAAGAATTTCATGAATGCAATAATAGATATAATTGGAAGATATTATCTAAACACCATATTCAATCAAGTAAAGTCAACTAAATCAATCAAAACAGTCTAAAAATTATATTAGAATCATAATAAATCCCCAGTAGAGTCGTCATTTTTATTTTATCCTTTTTTTTCTCTAAGGGTTGGAAAATATTTGATTTTTGACTATCTAAACTATCTCAAAACTTTTTAAAAAAATTAAAATGATTTAAGAAAATACAGAGTCACCACTTCATTTTTTTTAGAAAAATATCAAAAAAAAACTAAAAATATTTTAAAGACTTGAAAACAGTAATAAATTCTTAAAATTAGAGAAAATGAGTAATGATTCAGGTAACGCCTTGAGAAGAGTTTTAAGGAACTCAAGGTCGTCTGTCAAAAAACGATTGGCTAGAAGACGAATTGACTTATTTGACTAATTTTTAAAAATATGGCTAATTTTATAAAATCTTGACATTCACTTGCAAAATAGCATTCATTTTATTCAAGCAAAAATTAGTCTTATTCAACTTAAAGAAAATTTTCTTTTAGCCCGGTTCTTTTGTAAATTTAAGGAAAAAATAAATTATTTTCAATAAAAAGAGGAAAACAAATAAAAAAGTGATTTTAAATATTATTTTTGATAAATAAATTATCTTTAAAGAAAGACACCAATTTAAACAAGTTGTGAAATTTGGCTAGTTAGTTTTTTATGTCAAGAATTTTCTTAACTTAAATAAATTAATTTAGCACATGAACAAAATAAAATGTGATTTTTATTCTCAAAGGTTTATTTTAAGAGGAAACATAAATTCCAAAATTCCAAAATACACATTTGTTATAAATTTCAAAATATGCTACGTGACAAATTAAAAAAAGATACAAAGATAAAATCAAATAACAAATCGAAGGAAAATTTAATTAGATTTAACCATATTTAAGATTTTAGTACAAGCACATAAATAGCGTAAGAATTATAAGAATAAATGGAGAAATGTTCAAGCATTGGGCCCATGTTTGACCTACTTTAAATCTGGCTAGCTTTAGGCCCTATTTTTATAGACTTTTTTAGCCCTTTTTCAACTATATATCAGCTTCTTTTTTCATTTTTTTGGTTGTGTACGCATTATATATCATCTTGCAAATCTGTATACCAGTTTTCTTTTTCTATCAAAAAACTAATAAATCTATAATTTAACTGATCGTAACACCTTGAAAACATATTTATGCTTAAGGAATAAAAGAAAGCAGATTCATAATTTCACAAAAGAAGCACATAACAATTTTGGAACTCTTTAAACTAGTGTAAGAGATCTCAGTGATTCTTAACGAACAAAGAAAATAGAAGCAAAAGTATGAATGAATTAATTCAAAAAATTTTAGTATAGGCATGGCGATAAGTGCAACATAAGCCAACCAGATATACTTGAAAATTTAATAGTCTTACTCTTTCAAAAGAAATCAGAGAGGAGGGGATACAAAGTTGTCTCACGGAACAAACCATTAGTTCTAACAGAGACTTATCCTATGAAGCATAATCATACTTTGGTTAAGTAGATTTCAGCATTTTCAGATGGCTACAAGCATTGCTTGGTCCATGAGCTAATTTCAACTCTTAACTCTAGTATTTTAAGCTCAATAGGTGTCCTTTACAATACCAAAAGTGACAAAAAGTTAAATATGGAAATAAGTTTCTAAAAGTGATCAAAACAATGTACAGAAAAAGAAAGAACAAAAGAAAGATAAAGAGATTTGATTTTTAAGGAACAAAATAAGGTGACATAAGAAGAAGTTCAATATATTCAAACAATCTTTTGTATCAACATTGAACAAATAAATAATAAAGCATACTATTTTGGATTACTCATATTCATCCTATCCTTTCTCTAACTATTTAAGAAAATCTGTAGTCAAAATACATCCTAGAAGGGCCCTAGGGTTATTTGCATTTGATTTAACATATCTCTTTGTCGCCTCTTGACATTAAAAATTAAGTGTGGCTCTTAAGAGTGGTGAATAGAAGGAAACTTTTACAGGAAAGACTAAAAATAGTAAAATAAAGGTTAACAGACAATATCAACATAAAACAGTCAACTAAAATAAATAACATATCTGTTCAAGCTAAAACAGTAAAGTTACTATCACAATATAGAATCATTAATATACACATCGAGTCCTAATCATAGAACACAATATATACACCTAAAATAACAAACTAACGACGGTTCAAGTGACTACAAGTCACAACAGGAATCATAAAACTACAACAAATCATCACATAATCTGGAATCATATATTAAAATTTGAAATGAGAAACAACGGAAAAGAAAGATATTAATTCCTGTAATAGTGAGTTAGGAATTTCCAAAAACATTAAGATGAAACTACAAATTTTTAGATTTAAAATAAGAAACCTGAAGCTTGATAAACTAGCCAAACAACTAAATAAGAATAATGATTCAACAACATTGAGCAAAAAACTTATGGCCTTCATAGCCTTCTACAACAAATAATTTTAGTAGTCTCACTTAATGATATTCCAACGATAACAATATACTATGACTACATATAATTGATGTAAGAAAATTACTAGGCCTACTAACACGAAAAAGAAAATATAAAAAAAGATGAAGCCATTACCTGTTTTGGGGCAGGAACCGAGACAACGAGCTTTAATCGAATGAAATTCCACCAGAATTTACGTTTATTTTTGCCTGAATTTTAATTTTGACTCGTCAGAGTTTTTAAAGATTTTTATCAAAACTGATTTTTTTTAGTGTGTCCCACCTTGAATTTTGGTTACGTGAAATTAGAGAAATGCTCCTCCAAAATCCCCTAATTTTTTCAAAAAAAACTCAATCCATTTTCCTTCTACATAGATAGATATTTATAGAAAATTTGGGGCTAATTTTGGGGAGAATTGTAGGGGTAAAAAGAAAAAACGAATTAAAATTTTTTTGAAATTCAAAAACGGGATAAGATTTTGAATTTTTCAGCTTTAGCAATGGATGAACTTGAACCAACAAAGGGTTAAATTTTGAAGTGAATTATTGAAAATTTTGGAGGGAAAAATGAATCACCCTGTAGCTAATAAAATTCATACAATGTTGTACCTTGATACTACGGATTTGAGGAGAATCCACTGGTTTCTATTGGATTCAAATATTGGTAGGCGATGAGGTGTAATCTTGAAATATTCTTTGGCTGGAGTTTTGTCTTTTGAGGCATCATTTCAGCAAGCCCCTATTACTAATATTTATTTGGTTGTTGTCAATTATTGTTGATACTACTAATAGCATTGTTTGTTAAAGTGGCTGGCGTTATCAGGTAGGTATTGCCATTGTTTGTTCGAGTAATAAAGAAGAGAAATATGAAGTGTTGGGTTGGGTTGGGGTTGTTGGTGGAGTGGGGTAGAGCATGCCTGATGTTGTTGGGCCTGTGGGTTGCTATTATTGTTGATAGATTAAATTAGGCTGGTTTTTAGGAAGGGGTTTAAGATCAAAATTTAAAAAGGGAAGAAGTTAGGCTATTTTCTATATAACCTAGTTGTTAGAATTTTAGCCAATTTTTTAAAATGGTTACCAAATTAAAAGTTAATTGACCAATTACATTACAATTTCAGCCAAATTCATTTTAATTATGGTTAAATCTAATAAATTGTCTAAAATGAACAAAATTCAATACGAATATTTTTTTGGTTGAATAAAAAAGTCAAACAAATATTTTCTAAATAAATTATTTTTGAGAAAAAAATTACATTTAAATCAAGATTTTACCCATTTTAATTAATTTTCAAGAGAATTCATGATTAGAATCTAATTTTTTGTAGAATAATAATTTAATTAAGTAATAAAATTATACGATTTCATATATAAAAATTTGAAAATATATAATCGTTACTTAAATGACAAAATTATTTAGATAAATATTTTGGAAAATTTTTTATCCACATAAAATAAATATTATAATTTTATTTAAAACTGAAGAAACTCAAAATTAAGCTTGGTCGTGGAGGGCAAAATTAGATGTCAACTCCTACACTTGAGGTTTTTTGTTGTCGTGTTTCCCCCCAGAGTGTGATATCCTAATAGAACCAGCATGTCTAGGATGTTATTTTTATTTTTATTATGTTTTTATTGTGTTTAATTAGGAGAAAAATAGGGAACCTTAGTGGAGTCAAGTTTTGAATGTTTTGATTTTAATTTTTGATGTTTAAAGGATACCCCTCTTGAAATTTTATTTTAAACTATGTGTTGTGGTTGTGTGAAATTATGACCATTGTTGGATCTTGTTAAGACAATAGTATTATAGGAAAAATAACTGTAGCTTAGCGATGCATAAACTGAATAGGTAGTAGTTGTTAGTGTAACCCTGTGCTATGTGGGTGTGAGATTGTTTATTGAGTTCACTATTTTGTGCGATCTAGAACTAGCCAGATTAGTCTTGCTTAGGCTGTAAGATAGTTGGCTTGAACAAACTCATAGGCCATTCTTCAATAAGTCCAGTTTTATCCTAAATGTCAAACCAAATAAAATGAGTATCCCTTGATTCGAAATTTAAGCCTTAAGTGACCATTTTCTTTCACTAGCCTATTCACCTACCCGTTTCTACTTACAATGACCCTGTCTTGGACCTGGTCCCTACTTGGACATTGTGTACCTCAACTCAGGAAAATCGCCTAAGTTGAGGGTGGCTATCTATCACGACCCAAAAATGGCCCTGGCCGTGATAGGTATCCCAAGTCCACAGAGGACCGAAGACCACCTCTTTTTCCTAGTCAACCAAAAAATAATATATTCTAAGACCAGCGGAAGTAAGATAATAAACATAATTAAGACGAGCGAATATCTCAAATAAAAATAGCAACCCAACACAATCCCAATCCACAATAATCTACAAAGCCTCTACGAAACCAACATCAATCTAGGTCGGAACATCCCTTCGATGATAGCCCAAAAGAAACCTAATAGTAGTCTATGAAACAAAAGAAACATGAATTTATAATTATAACCCTTCCAGAGAATGAAATCTCACCACTTCAAAGCTGACAACTGACAACCCAGAAATCTATCACTATGCGGGAAAAACAAAAGTGCCATCAGACCCTACATTGCATAGGGATATATCATTTGAAGACAGTTAGTGGGATGAGCACTAGCATGTAACTCAGGGAAGGAATAAACTAATGCCATGATGAAATAAGTATAAAAATATTCAAAACTAGTGCACACAATCATATACATATTTATATATAACATACTCGAATAGGGAAAAACGTTTAGTATGAAAGTAAAACATCAGTCTAGACTGTGTAGCTTAACCATCATAGTAGTACCCATGGGCTATATAGGCCCCAATTCTCACCCATAGTCAGGCCCTGATGTGTGAGCCTATGCTAAGTCATTTGAGGCTTTTAACTCTAAATAATTGTAAGGTCTTGAGCAACTTTAGTTATTTTTAATTAGTTTACTTTGATTTTAGCAGTAAATGTTGAGACGTAGGAGAACCAAAAATAATAGAAGCAAAAAGGCTAAAAAGTGAAGCAACATAAAGGATAAGTGTGGCTGACGATATTCATTATAAGTCGTCAGCCTGGTGATAAGCTATCAAGGCCGTTGTTAGCCTTAAACAGAAGATGAAAGTTGAAGACAGTTTTGTGACAACATCCATGACACGACATTAGGCTAGTGATAAGGCGTCAGGAGCATCGTTAGCCTTAAACAGAAGATGGAAGTTGACGATAGTTTTTTTATGACATCCACGACATGTCATCAAGCTGGTGATAAGGTATCATCGCCATTGTTATCCTAAGGCAGGGAAAGCCAAAAGTGTAGAGGAGCTGACGACAACCCTGATAAGTAGTCACGGACATCGTCATCTATTTCGAGGAAAATCTGTAACTTTGATTTTACTTCCTTAATTAGGTTAAACTATTTAAAGCCTTATTTTAGGTTTTTCTAAATAATTATTATTTTTGGACTCATCTTTATTCAAAAAATATATGATATTTTCTCTCTTGCTAGTTAAAATACTTTAGGAGTCTTGTACCATGGTTCAATTCAAGTTATACCTTTTGATTTTCATCTTCGTTGTAAGTTAATCTTATCACTTATGAATTCTATCCATGTACTTGTTATTTGCATCATGAGTAGCTAAACACCATTAACCTGAATTATGGGATCTAGGGTTAGGTCATGACGATGTGCTAAACACTCAAGATTTAATAGGTGTTAGGATTTCTTAACAATTCTGAGATTTTAATTAACGTCTGTTGATTGCAAACAGTAGACACACCTACTTTGATTTTCTTGAGAAAGAAATCATATACAGCAGGAAGTGAATTATCAATAGGGACTTGAAAATAATTCATTTAATAATCAGCACTGTAACAAGGTTGGTTAACCTGAGGTAAAATCTGGACAGTGAACAGAAATTCACTAAATCTGAGAGGATTAGGAAATTAGATGCTTAAATAGGACAAGAGACATTTGAGCATATCATCGATAAAGATAGCTTGTTATCCTAACCACCATAAGAATCTTGAGTCACCTCTAGCATCTGTCATGTACCGTAAGCCCTACTGAACATAATTCTGATTATTTATTAAAATCTTTGTTACAAACATCAAAATTAAAGTGACAAATAATCATTTGTTAAACTTAAACCCCCATTTTAGGAAATGCTAAACTATCAGTGAATTAAATCGCAAATGAATTGAGTTCACACCATATTTCCTGTGGGATTCGACCCCAACCTAGTTGGATTATATTGACGATGATCACTTGCACCCATTCAACAGTGTAGTTTAAGCATTATCAAAAATGGCACTGTTATCGGAGAATAAGGTTGAAAACTGAATGTTATGTGCGCTAATTGACTGTTAGTTAGGTTTCCTATATTTATGTTTATTTATTGTTTTTGTTTATTGCAAGTCCCTTGCTGTTTATGACAAAACAAGAATTTCTGGGGAACCATTATTACCAATTAATCCGAAACCTCAGCCGATCGGGAGAATGGCATAACAGCAAGAGGCTGACAGACTGGCAGCCTTGGATAGGGCTCAGGTGAATGTATAGTACCAGGGTCAACAAGTACGTCACACGAACCATGATGATGAAGACTTGGGTGATGAGGAGTTGCTGAATCCTCAAAACCCAAGGTGAGCTGAGCAAATTGCTGCACTAATGCAGTGAAATTTTGACAGAAACTATCCAGTCAGAGGAAGGTATGGTCAACAGTCTGTCCACTACAAGGTTGATGATAATGATCAAGGAATAGATGAATAAGGTGCAATAGGTGATATCATTCCTCCATCGTTGGCACCTGGTGCAAAATTCAGCATAACAAGTACTATGATTCAATTCCTGAATCTGAAGGGGTTGTTTGGAGGCTTGCTTAGTGATGATCCGAACATGCACTTGGTGAACTTTATCACCATTTGCAAATATTTTGATAATCTGGGAATAATCCAAAATGCGATCCAGTTGAGATAGTTTCCATTGTCTCTATCTGGGGAGGCACCAATGTGGTTAAACGAGCTGGAGCCCGATTCTCTAACCAACTAGAGATAGTTGAAAGAGGCATTCCAAGAATGGTTCTTTCCACCCTCCAAGAGGGTACAGTTGAGGGATGAAATCAGTAACTTCAGGTAGCTCCCAACTGAAGCATTGCATAAAACTTAGGAGAGATTCAAGAAGAAGATGGCACAATGTCCAAACTATAACATGATGGAACTGTACTTGATGGAGACTTTGTACAGAGCTTTTAACTCTGTCACAAAGCCAATTGTAGATAATGCTGTAGGTGGTTGATTCATTGACCTTTCTTTTCAAGATGCTTCAGACATGCTGAATAAAATGACCAAACAGAGTCGAGCTTGGCATACCAAGGATTCTGTGGTAGCTAGCCCGATTGTTTCTGGTGGTATGATTGTGGAGCCGTGAAGAAGGGATGTGGAGCAAGACCAAGACATGGCCCACTTAAAGACTCAGATGGACTTGCTGACCAAGCACTTGCTATCAGGCAAGACTAAAAAGGTTAAGGCTGTGAAATCTCAGTGCACTGTTGCTAATAATGCAAATGAGGAGGCAAATTATGTTAATAATCAAGGGGGTTTCTGAGGCAATAGCCAAGGGAATCAAGGTCGGAACTTTTATGACAAGCCTGATTATAAAGATAGGGAGCAAGGAAACTGGAGAAGCAATAATGATAGGAAAGATGTCCATGGAGGACATGATGGAAAAATTATTGAAGGGAGTTGAGGCTACCAGCTCAGGGGTCACCACTATGAAGAGTGAATTCTCTACCCTGAGTCAGTTGGTTAGTTCACACTCCACTTTTATCAAGCAGTTGGAGCAGCAGATGAGCCAACTTTCCATAACACTGAACCAAAGATAAAGTGGTACTTTACATAGTGATATAGTTCAGAATCCACAGAATGATGGCTCATGTATGGTGATTACCACTACGAGTGCTAAGATGTTACCTGGACCTTCTATGGGCAAATATGTAGATGGTAAGGTAGTTGTTCATGAATCTGAAGACAGCAAACCAGTAGAGTCTGAAAAGTTTGATAGTTCTGTTGATGCTTTGGAGAATGAAAAAGAGAAGAAAGAGGAGGTGGTGTTGAAATCTATCTCGAGACCACCACCTCCCTTTCCTCAATGATTGAAGAAAAAGGCTAATGATGCTAAATTTAGCAAATTAATGGCAATGCTTAAGAAATTAACAATTAATGTTCCTTTGGTTGAGGAACTTGAGCAAATGCCAAGATATTTGAAGTTTATGAAAGACCTTATAACCAAGAAACGGAAGGTTATCCATGAGCTAGAAGACAATCTTCTCCATTTTGGTGCTATCTCTACAAGGTCTTTAGTGCAAAAAAGGCATATCCAGGAGCGTTTACCATCCCGTGTACTATTGGACCCCTGAAGTTCACAAAAGCACTATACGATCTAGGTGCCAGTATAAATTTAATGCCACTGGCTGTGTACAAGAAATTGGGTTTAGGGGAACCTACCCCAACAAATATGAGGTTGGTAATGGTAGATAGATCTGTGAAGCAGCCTGTGGGCATATTGCATGATGTTTTGGTAAAGGTAGCTGATTTTGTTCTGCCTACTGATTTTGTAGTCGTAGATTGCGAAGTGGATTTTGAAGTGCCCATCATCTTAGGTAGGTCACTACTTGCAACTGGGAGAGTGATAGTAGACATAGAGTTGAACGAGCTAAAGTTCAGGTTCAATGAAAAATAAGCACACTTTAAAATACACTCATCCATGACTCAGTAACATGAGATAAGTTTTTTCTCAATTGTTGACGTCTTCTATGATGATGGTAAAAGTTTATCAACAGGTTGTCTTGGCGAAGTCTGAGTAGTCAAGACAACCAATTCGTGTCGTGGAAGTAAATCAGGCGCTATTGGGAGGCAACCCAAAGCTTTTAGGTTTAAGTAAGTGTTTTTACTTTTATAATTAGGATTTAGTACAGAGAAGTTCAAAAATAAGGAGGTTAGTTGAAAGGTCATGACGAAATCTCTGATAAGCCGTCATAACTATGATAAGCTATCAAAAATATCATCAGATAGGTCAAACTTGAGGAAACCTCTTCTTATGGGTGACGACATTGGTGATAGGCTGTCATACTTATGATAAGCTGTCACAAGTCGTTGTCAGCCCAAAGCCTTAAAAGCTAAAATTCTAGGCCCAGTTTAAATCAAATTCAACCCGGCCCAGCACAGGAACCTTTTCAAATTTCCACTAGTTTTAATTCTTTTCCTTTACTTTATTTCTTTCCTTAGTTTATTTCCTACTCTTTGCAAAACACTTTAAGAAAACAAGTTCCCTTGTGCGTGGGTTTCAAATTCACAATCAAGAGATTCTTCCTACTTCCTACTTCCTACTTCCTCTTGCGTGTGTAATCAGATTAAGGGCCCCCATCAGGTTTACTCTAACTACAACCCTTCTTTTCTTGTGGTAAATGATTGATAGATGACAACCCAAGTCCCCAAGATGCTTGAACCAAGTTCAACTTGGAAAGGAGCTAAAATCGTACCTAGGGTCTATTGTGTAGGCCCAGGGTTTAAAAAGATAGCTCACACTCAGAATTCAAGTGGATTTTGAGAAATAATGGGGACCAAAAATTGAGTTAAAATCAAAAGTGGGTTCTAATAAGAGCTAACAAAATTCATGATAGGCTATCATAATAAGAACTAAAACCATGTTCATGTTTGTGCTCTTTTGGACTAACCAATGGTTTTTCTAATGCTACAGGAACCTTAAAATGGCACCAAAAAGAAATAGCCCCAATACCCCAAAGAAAGCAGCAAAATAAAGTGTACGTCATAAGCTCATTAACGAGGAATCTGATTATGAGGAGGAACCCCTGCTCAGGAAGAAAAAGGAGAAGCAAAGTCTGAAGAAACCTTCGCCATCTCCACCTATTGAAGTAGAGGATAGTGATGATACTGAGACTACAACACCACCAAAAAGTGCAATTTTTGAACATACTACCTCTGAGCAAGAGGGTTCTGAACAGCATGAGTCTGACCATGCCAAATCTAAAGAAGAAGAGCAGGAAGGGTCTGAGGAGTCTAAGTTTAAGGAAACAACATCTTGATCCCCGTCCACTGAATAACAAGATGATGAAGAGTCTCCATCTCGGGGAACACTTATCAAATATAAGAACCCAGAAGTTTGAGATAATGCTAGCTGGAAAATTCCCAAGGTAGAGAGCATCTCCATCGCTGGGCTCCGCAAAACTGATAAAAGGAGTGCTAAGAGGCCAATTCAGGAAGAAAAGATGATTATCACTAGAGGGTTGAGCAGGTACCCTGAAGTGGAATAGAAGTTCCAAGAGTATGGCTTGGGACGGATCACAAAAGGAGGAGGTTCAGTTTTCCCTACACTAGTTCGGGCATTCTATGTAAACTACCAGGCTCAGTTGGAAAACATGTGCAGGCCAGGTAAAAGAGTAGCAGACCAACCTCTATTGGATAGAGTGCAGGTGAGGGGCGTAAGGGTTGATATCTCAATTAGAACCATCAATAGATTCTTATGTGGTTCCAACTTTACTCCTCAGGCCACCGTACCATCAGTCTATTTTTGGATTAGGAACTAAGAGAAACAATGTCTGAGGTTGGCCAACATCATAGCTGAAGGAGAACCAGCATGGGTAACAAACCCAAATGAAATGATCTACAAGTCCTCTTTAACTAAAGAGGCAAAGTTTTTGTGGGGTATAGTGTATGTCTGGCTGATGCCCACTGATGGAGACAATATTATTTGTGATGACCGAGATAGTCCAGTGGCGAGCATAGTGCAGAACCTTTCCCTAAATTTTGAGGAAATCATTGTTGATGAGAAGAAGATTATATTGTCAAGAACTGACACTGCTTACCCTTTCCCTTATCTTATCACAGAGTTATGCCGAGCTGCTACTATGCCAAAGATTGCAGGGGTTGATGATGACATTCTTGCCTAAAATACTCAAAACCCCATATGGTTTGATAAAATTCAGCTAGGATTGAGACTTGATAAAGGTGTAGAGGAAGAAGTAGACCCTTCAGTTACAGATGCCGGTGCAGCACTTCATGTGGAAGTGCAAGATTCTGAGGCTGTGCAGCCAACTTCTTCAGCACAGGTAGGATCAGTGCCTGAGACTGAAGCTAGCCCTTTAGTTCCTACAGCAGTAGCAGGTCTTGCATTTCATCCGGTCGATATCTGAAAAATGCCTAAACAAGCCAAGTAGTATAAGGCATAGCTATATGCTTTTGACAAATAATTTGCTACTGTAGTGGATAAGAGAATCAAGTCTGCCCTTATGCCTTTTGTGACTTTGCCTGAGTAGGTTACAGATTTGGAAAACCGATTCGATGCGCGGGTAAAAAAAATAGTAGGGGCTGATCTTGCTAGATTCAGAGTGGCATTGGACAAGGTAAAGGCAGATGTAGGGGTGTTGCAGTAACACTAATTTATGATGCCAACAGGTCAGGCCATGCATGAATCTGAGTAAGAAATTCCAATGCTTGACCTCACTAAAGACTCACCAAAGAAAAAGAAGAATAAAAGTGAGAAAATAGGAAGGAAAAGAGAGAGAGGCCCTACAGTGATGAAGAGTGAAAATTAGAGAAGAGGGCAAGAAAGAAAAAGGAGAAGGAGGAGCTGAAAAGAGCAAAAATTAAGTCCTTAGTTGATAACGAGAAATGGGAGACAGCCATCCGAGCTAGGGCTGTAGGTGCCTCATCTAGCAGGGCTCCAGCTACCGCAAAGCCAGATTCTCCTGATGGAGAGAAGACAGCAGATAATACAGTAGCAGGGTCGGAGATCTAGGATCCATGTGCTTGATTTCCTTCAGGTATTCTCTAACCCTTAGAATAGTTTATTTTTTATTTTATGTTGAGTGTGTATGGTAGGTTGTTGTTGTAGCATATTTTGTAGATAATTAGGAGTAATACAAATACTTGAGGCAGTTATCTTGTTTTGTGGTTTTTGAGTACCTCTCCAGTGGTCTGATATATTGCCTACTATATGAATTGCATCCATTTGTGACCACTGTGCATCTTTTTGTGGCATTAGTCTGGCAACTGAATAACCTTTGTTAAACAAGTACATGAACCGGATAAGTAGTGATATGCAAGATACTTGTATTCTATGTGTGTGTAAGGTCTTACTCAGTTCCCGTTGTGTGTTGAATCTAGAACTTACTCGGTTAATTTTGCCATGGTCATAGGATAGTTAGGAAAGGATCGTAGGCCGTTTTTTATGATTAGTCCACTTTTAGCCTAAATGACCTTCCTAATGTGAATAATATCCCTTGATCCCTATTAGAGCCTAATTATCCTATTTCTTTCTATGACACCTCTCACCATCCCGTTTACATCATAATGAACCTATTTTGGCCTTGGTCTTCCTTGGATACTGTACACCTTAACTTAGGCAAACAACCTAAGTTGAGGGTGGCTATCATATGGGTGCGTGATACAAAATGAGTATGAAGAGAGGAAGAATAAAAGAAAAGAATAAAAAATTGGGTGCGGTGAAAAAGGAATAAGAAATAAGAAAGCTGTGTAAAAGATGATAAAAAGATAATATGATAATTGAAAAGACTGCATCCATCTTGAGCATGTGTGATCAATAAAAGTGAGGAAGAAAAGAAGGTTGAGATTTGAAATCCCGAGAGTTTAGTGTAGTGTCAAGAAGGCATAGTCACTCTAAAATATCCATGAATATCATACCAGCCCCTGGCCTATGTTACAATCTTAAGAAATGCCCTATAGTGATCCTAACTGACGTGTCTGAAAACTTGGGTACTGACTATAAGGGCAAGCCTATGGCATTTGACATACAGTCATTCTGAGAGTGAGTCTTCTTTTATCCCTCTGTTCATGTATTTGAATTTTGATATGAGTGAAAATGGATTTCTTAGTTGTAAGGGCACACTGTGTATGTTGCTAGTCACTGACTTGTTCAGATAAGTGTGATCTTGGTATGGCATGGTTGTTATTGCTGAATTTTTGTCGTATCTTGATTCTTGTGAGTTGCATGGTTGTTTTCCAAAACATCTACAGTGATTTTTAAAATTGACTGACCATGGAGACGTTGAATGTATTCTGAACTAGTATGAGTAGTTAGCTGCCAAATTATACTTTGTATTCTCTTAGTTATGTTATGTTGCTTCGGGACAAGTAATTGTTTAAGTTGAAGGTGTTGATGTGTGATCTTATGCTAACACATTTGAGGCTTTTAACTCTAAATAATTGTAAGGTCTTGAGCAACTTTAGTTGTTTTTTATTAGTTTACTTTTGATTTTTACAGTAAATGTTGAGATGTAGAAGAACCAAAAATAATGGAAGCAAAAAGGCTGAAAAGTGAAGCAAAATAAAGGATAAGTGTGGCTGACGACATTTATGATAATTCATCAGCCTGGTGATAAGCTATCAAGGTCGTCGTCAGCCTTAAACAGAAAATGAAAGTTGAAGATAGTTTTTTGACAACATCCATGACACGTCGTCAGGCTGGTGATAAGGCATCAGGAGCGTCGTCAGCCTTAAAGAAGATGGAAGTTGAAGACATTTTTGTGATGACATCCATGACACGTCGTCAGGCTGGTGATAAGGAGTCATCGTCGTCGTCAGCCTTAGGCAGCAAAAACCAAAAGTGCAGAGGAGCTGATGACATCCATGATAAGCCGTCATGGACATCGTCATCTATTCTGAGGAAAAGATGTAACTTTGATTTTATTTCCTTAATTAGGTTAAAGTATTTAAAGTCTTGTTTTAGGGTTTTCTAAATTATTATTATTTTTGGATTCATCTTTATTCAAAAAACATATGATATTTTCTCTCTCGCTAGTTAAAATATTTTGGGAGTTTTGTACCATGGTTCAATTCAAGTTATACTTCTTGATTTTCATCATCGTTGTTAGTTAATATTCTCACTTATGAATTCAATTCGTGTACTTGTTCTTTCTATCATAAGTAGCTAAACACAATTAACCTGAATTATGGGATCTAGGGTTAGGTCATGACGATTGGTACACACTCAAGATTTAATAGGTGTTAGGATTTCTTGACAATTCTGAGATTTTAATTACTGTTTGTTGGCTGCAAACAGTAGACACACCTACTTTGATTTTCTTGAGAAAGAAATCATATACCGTAGGAAGTTAATTATCAACAGGGACTCAGAAATAATTCATTTAATAATCAATGTTATAACAAGGTTGGTTAACCTGAGGTAAAATCTGGACAGTGAATAGAAATTTCCTAAGTCTGAGAGGATTAGGAAATTAGTCGCTTAAATAGGTCGAGATATATTTCAACATATCATCGATAAAGATAGCTTGTTATCCTAACCACCATGTGAATCTTGAGTCACCTCTAGCATCTGTCATGTACCGTAAACCCTAGTGAACATAATTCTGGTTATTTCTTAAAATCTTGGTTACAAACATCGAAATTAAAGTGACAAACAATCATTTTTGAAACTTAAACCCCCATTTTAGGAAATGTTAAACTATTAGTGAATTAAATTGCAAACGACTTGAGTTCACACTATATTCCCTGTGGGATTCAACCCCAACCTAGTTGGGTTTAATATTGACCACGATCGCTTATACCCATTCAAGAGTATAGTTTCAGTGTTATCAGGCCCCAGTGCGTGTATCCACATGAACTAGGGAATAATCATAATATATGCATGGGGAGCTCGAACCTCTCAATCATATACTAAAGGTGACTTAAGTACCCGATAATGTAATATAGGGGACTCGAACTTCCCAATCATATAATATGGAGGACTCGAACCACTCAGTCATTTAGACCCCCACGTCAAAAAACACGATTTACCTTATTGATCCCTTCGAGACCTCCACCTTCATGGCCTTACTACATAATCCCCTTTAAGTCCAATTAAATAATTTAGCACATAACTCATTCAAGTCATTCAAGGAGTCATTAATTAAGGCATTATCAAGTGGTATCATCATACCAACTATAGCTTGCAAACGTATGTATTGTAGCTAAATCCAACCATTCACTAAATTGACTCTAACCCAATCATCCAATGGACTCCAAAGTCCAAGTAGGAACTAAACTGTTTATCCAATAGAAATCTAACCCAGACAACTAATAGGAATCCAAAGTTCCAAGTAGGAACCAAACTATTTGGCTAGTAGGACTCCAAAGTTTTCAATTTAAAACCAATTTAATGTTCCATTAACCTTTTATGTAATGCAAGGTTTCAAAAATAGTCCATTGTATATATAATACTCACATTCAAAGCCAATTTCACAAGATTAGGTGGAGGTCATCATCAATTCATTTATCAAAATCCTCATAATTTGGGAAAACCATGACGCCTTAGTTTATTCACCATGCCCATGCACCCTACGAGTTCCAAATCATCAATAAAGCATGAATAATTTCATATAAACCAGGGAAAATACAATTACATCAGCAATGCTTCAAAATCCCTCAACCCACATTCAAAATCATTAATAAACTCACATGGATACAATTATAAACATATGCTTTTGACAAAATAAGATCTGGGGAAGAGTAACATGCCTTAGACACAAAAGAATCTGGAAGCCATTTGGAACTTCGAGCCCAAAAGATGAACCTACGGTGAAACCCTTAAGCTTTTCTTGGGTTTTGTGTTTGAGTGTGAAATAATAGCTTTTGTTCCTTGAAAACTGATGAAAAAAGGCTCATATAATAGTTAAAGGTTGTACATAGGTGAAAATAGCTCATTACCCCTCATTCTAAGGTAAATAAAACAAGATAACACAACTTTTACATAGCAGCATGGCACGACCATATCCTAGAGGCTAACTGCCAAGTCACGCTGCTTATCAAAAAGATTATCCTCTATGACATAATGTTTTTATGTAGGCACACTGCCTCTATTCCATATCAACATTGTAGAGGCCAACCTCTGAGGCACGCAAAAAATATGGAGGCTCGCTGCCTCGAAATCCTAAAATAACCCCAAACCTCTTTTAAAAATTCCCAAACTCACTTGTTACCCTTTTAACATCCCTAAGTATATCTCACGACAAAAATTGTTGTTTCAAACATGGAAAGGTAAAAAATAACACGAACAAAATTTAAGGGAGTTACATTATTGAAACACCCTAGGTTTTGGCCTTTGGAAATTTCTTGAGCTTTGAGCTCACTTTTATTGTAAAAACTCACCATACGAGTCATATGGTATGGGTATGGGTCAAGGGACACTATTTGTATGTCAACCAGTGTGTTATTGGCCAAGAATTTTCTTTGATACGATAGACTCTATACAGTAACTATCCCTTGATGTTCTATCTTAGATAATACTAGATCTTACAAGTCATATGGTGTACTTATGAGTTGGGGAAATGGATTCATATGGTGGACAGTGTGTGGTGTCCAACTTTTTATTCTGGTTATGACTGGATGATATCGGTCTTATGATGTGGAGATGAGTTAATGGGTCAAATCATACCCAACTTCAATGATTATACATTTTTAAGTTGGGGGTATTATGGACATTTCCTCTATTAACTCCTTATGACCCCACAACATAAAACACCTTTTTGGTACTTCATTAACCTACTATTCTTAATCAAACACTAATAAAAATCTCTCCAACTTTTTATTCAAGCAAGAGGATAGGGTCTCTTTAAGGCAATCTGTTAGGGTCTTTTAAGAGTGATTCTCTCTGTCTTTCTTGGTGTCTAAGGCAGGTTACCCTACCCTCATTGTTAGTTAAACTAAAAGCATATTTTAATGAATGGTTTTCATGGTATTATTGGGGTATTGTTTTGGTTTAGAAATAGATGTTGGGGTTTTTGGTTGTTTATGGTTGGATAATCTTTTCCCATGTTTTAACTATGGTTTATCATATTATAATTATGGTTTGAACATGCAGATGCATGAGAATGGTAAATTAAGACTTGGTTGGTTTTGGAAACTATATGCCCTCAACATATTTGTTAAAATGCCAAAGAGAATGATTTTGTCACCTAGTTTGACTATTCTTGAAACCTTTGAATTGCATATCATGGTAATGGAACTTAAATTGGTTTGGATGGTTTTAAATGGATTATAAAGGCCTTGGTGGTCATGGTATTGGTTTAATAGGAAACTTTGCATTTAAACTAGTTTAATGGTTTTGATATGGCACAAATTGATAGAATTGTAAGCTTCAATTTTAGTATGATGATACCAATTGTTAATTCATAATTAAAAATACTCCTTGTTAAATAGTTTGATATGTATGAATGGTTTTAATATGGGCTTAAAGAGGAATATGTTAGCAAAGCCGTGGAAGGTAGAGATCCAGAGGGGATTAAAACTAGAAACTTATGTTTGCCGATGTGAGGTTTGGTCATGGTGATCGTGTGAATTATGTCACACTTATATTTTTGGAGTTTTACAAGTCATCTTAGGTTTTTCTTTAGTTCATATGGATAACACACACTGTGGCCCTTTCAGTAGGGAAAGCTAAACCCATATAGCCTACGGGTGGTTTTAGAGCGGCAAAGCTACACAACCCAGGTTAAAGATTTTAAATGCATGCAAAATATATATGTGTTTTTATGTAATTTCATATAGTTATTTATTTTGGTTTTGAATAATGGCATTATTTTATGTTTATCCCTGAGTACATGCTAGCATTCACTCTGCTAACTATCTTTGGCTATTGTATCCCCATGCGATGTAGGAACCGTCCATACTACTCCTTCTATTCAGTGACTTAGATTCAGGGATAGCTTTGTGTTATACTAAAGTGGTGAGATTCTATACTCTGGAAGACCTCATTTCATGCCGTGGACTTTTTTCATTTATCTTTATATCTTAGACTTCAGTTTTGGCTATAGTTAGAAGCATATCCCAACTAGATGTTATTTTATTTCAGATAGAGGCTTTGTGGGACTACTATGGTCATGGGCGGTGTCGGTATTGGTATCACCCTTGGTATTGGTATTGGAATTGGGGTTGATATCGATTGGATATTTGGTTATTCATGGTTATGGATTTGATATTTGTTTTTCAATTGCTGTTGGTTTATCTTGTTATATATTTAGAATTCATTCGATATAGGGTACAGGATGATTATGATTGGGTATTAGGGGTGGTCTTCAAACCCAGTCAGACTTGAGATGCCCGATATGACTAGGCCCTTGTTCAGGTCATGTCAGATTGGTATCAGAGGCCTAAGCTCATGGTTAATTAGGATTCCATAAAGCCATGTCAAGTAGAGTCTCTTTCAAGGGTGTATAGCGCACCATATTCATAGGGGAGAGGCTACAAGGTATTTAGGAATGTTTCTCTTTCTTGTGTTTTATTTTTAAGATGTAGAGTGTAAGGTCCTAAATTCTCCTCTGATTCTTATTTGTTCGCTTATCAGATCATGCCTCCTCGATGATCTAAAGTTCATGGAAACTCTTCTATGATCTAAAGTTCATGGAAACTCTTCTTTCTTACCTAAGGATAATATTCATGGGACCCATTCTACTTATGGGGTCCAGACCCGGTCTAGAGGTCCATCTCCTAATTTTCCACCTAGAGTTCTATCGGTTCCTTCCAATCCTTCTTGAGTTTCTCAAGCTGAGGTAATCAATACTGAGTTTTATCAGTCTATTCATATGTTGGCATATTTGTAGCTTCTCAATTTGAGCATGGTATTCCTGGTACTCCATCTTCTGAGGCCGCAAGGGTTGGCCAGTTCATGAGGTTAGATCCTCCAACCTTTACTAGTATTACAGTTAAGGAGGATCCACAAGGTTTTTTGTATGAGATGGAAAAGATTTTCCATTTTATGCATACCACTAATGTAGAGGGTGTGAAATTTAACACCTACCAGCTGAAGGATGTAGCGTACCAGTGGTAGGAGGAGTGGGATTAATCAAGGGGTGAGGATGCTAAGTCATCTCAGTGGGAGGATTTCACTAATATTTTTCTTGATTGCTTATTTCCTTAGGAGTTAAGAGAGGCAAAAATGGAAGAGTTTGTTGATCTGAAGAAAGGTAAGATGTCAGTCAAGGAGTATGCCTAAAATTTTCACCAATTATCTCGGTATGCTCTAGAGCTAGTTTTTAGCATAAGGGATAGAATGAGGAAGTTCACTTTAGGTTATCTAGAGACTTGATTTTAGAGAGTACGACTGCCTTATTAAACAAGGACATGGATATCTCTAGGTTGGTAGTGTATATGCAGCAGGTAGAAGAAGAGAAGAAGAAGTAGATTGAGATAGTAGAGAGGTAGAGCAAGAAGTTTAGATATTTTAAGTAGGATGGTGTCCAATAACAGAGTGGTAAGGATTGTTGTAAGTGGCCCAAGAAGAGGTGGGGCAATTTTGGGTCTTACTCAACGACTAGTGCTCCCTACACAAAGTCGATGAAGGATAGGCATTTCCAAGGTGGTGATAACTATAGGGCACAGGGTGCCCAATCTCAGGCTAGTCGAGCTCAGTCAGCTCTATCATATCCTCTCTACAGATTTTATGGGAGATTGTACTGGGGTTACTATGAAGAAAAAAGGGATAAGTTCTTTAACTATGGCCATCCAGGGCATATGATTAAGAACTTTCATGTGGCCAAGTTTTCTTTTGGAGAAAACAAGGTTCCAGTTTTCTCTTCATTAGCTCTGGCACCAAAGAGCGCACCATCTAGTTCTAATGCAGGTCAGATTCATCTCTATTCTCTCACTACCTACCAGGAGTCCGAGGCATCACTTGATTTCATGACTAGTATGTTGAAACTCTTTTACCGTTATGTGTATTGTTTACTTGATCTGGGGTCTACCCTTTCTTATATGACCCTATTTATGGCTGTGTATTTTGGTTTCGCTCTCGAGTATATTTTGGACCCTTTTTCTATTTCTAGCCTAGTGGGTGATTCTATGGTGGCTAGCAGATTCTATAGGGGTTGTGTGGTATCTTTGGGTGGTCGGGAGACTCTGGTGGATCTGTTTGAATTAAATATGGTTGATTTTGATGTCATTTAAGGGATAGATTGGTTGCACTCATGCTATGCTTCTATAAACTATTGAACCCATAAAGTTGTCTTTAAATTCCCTAATGAGTCAATTATTAAGTGGAGGGTGGTTCCCCAACTCCTAAGAAGAAGTTCATATCGTATCTTAGAACTTGAATATTAATCTCCAAGGGGTGTCTCTATCATTTAGTTCGGGTTACAGATTCTAACTCAAAGGGTCCTTCTTTGCATTCCATACTAGTGGTAAATGAATTTCCTAGTATCTTCCCTGATAACCTTCCTGGTGTTCCTTATGATAGGGTGATTAAGTTGTGGATTCATCTTTTTCCAAACACTTGTCCAATCTCTATTCCTCCATATATAATGGCTCCAGTTAAGTTGAAGGAGCTAAAGGAGCAACTCAAGGATCTTTTAGATAAGGGTTTTATCCATCTTAGTGTGTCCCCGTGGGGTACACCAGTGTTATTCGTGTGTAACAAGGATAGTTTCCTTTGGATGTGTATTGATTATTGACAGTTGAATAAGGTGACGGTAAAGAATAAGTATACTCTTCTAAGAATAGATGATTTGTTTGATCAGTTGCAGAGTGCTATGTATTTCTCCAAGATTGATCTTCAGTTCGGGTATTGTCAATTAAGGATTAGGGAGGTAGATATCCCTAAGACTGCTTTTCATACTCGGTATGGGCATATTGAGTTTCTAGTTATGTCTGTTGGGTTGACCAATGCCCTGAGGCATCCGTGGATTTGATGAATAGGGTCTTTTGTTAGTTTTTAGAATTGTTCGTCATTGTGTTCATAGATGATATTTTGGTGTACTTTAAGAGTAAGGTGGATCATGCCAATCACCTCCGTATTGTGTTGCAGACCCTGAAAAAGTAGCATTTGTATGCCAAATTTTCAAAATATGAATTTTGGTTGAACGTTGTTACTTTTTTGGGATATGTCATTTCTAATGAAGGGATCATGGTGGATTCGCAGAAGGTTACAATGGTGACGAAGTGTCCTAAACCCATGAATCCAACTGATATTTGGAGTATCTTAGGTTTATCTAGCTACTACAGGAGATTTATGGAAAGTTTCTCTTCTATAGCTGAGCCGTTGACTAAGTTAACTCAGAAAGAGGTGAGGTTTTTTTGTTCTAAGGCTTATTAAGGTAGTTTTGAGAAGTTGAAGGATAAGCTAACTTTGGCTCTAATTTTAACATTGTCGGAAGGCACGAATGGGTTTGTGGTCTACTATGATGTAGCCCGTGTGGGGATTGGTTATGTTTAGATGTAGCTTGGTAACGTTATAGGTTATGCCTCTAGGCATTTAAAAGTGCATAAGAGGAATTATCCGACTCATAATTTGAAATTTTTAGTTATGGTGTTCGCATTAAAAATCTTGCATCACTATTTGTATGGAGTGCATATGGATAACTTTTATAATCATAAGAACCTCCAGTATGTGTTTACTCAGAAAGAGCTTAATCTCAGTCAGAGGAGATAATGTGAGTTGCTCAAGGATTATGAAATGAGTCTTCACTACTATCCAGGTAAAGCTAATATTGTTATTGATGCTCTTGGCAGGTTATCCATGGGGAGTCTATTTCATATGGATAATGAGAAATGGGAGTTGCTGAAGGACATTCACCATTTGGCTAACCTTGGAGTTTGTCTCTTAGACTCCGAGAATAGTGGTGTATTTGTTCAGGAAGTGGCGCAGTCGTCTCTTCGTATGGATGTAGGTGGGAAAAAGGTTATGGTCTTCAATATTAGTGGTGATGGTACTTTGTAGTACCAAGAGAGATTATGTGTTCTCAATATGGATGGTTTGCGGGAGAAGATCTTGGCTGAGGCTCATGAGTCATGTTGTAATATTCATCCCGATTTGACAAAAATGTATCATGACCTCAAAGAGATGTATTGGTGGAATAATATAAAGCGGGATGTGGGTAATTTTGTGGCCAAGTGATAGTATATTAACAAGTAAAAGTTGAGCACATGAGGTCTAAAGAATTATACCAAAAATTGAGTTACCCGTGTGGAAATGGGAAGTGATTAATATGGATATCGTTAGCGGTCTTTCTCAGTCTCAAAATTAATTTGATTCGGTTTGGATGATTGTGTATAGGATGACAAAGTCGACTTGCTTTTTTCCAGTGAAGACAAACTTCTCATTTGAGGATTATGCAAGGTTGTATCTCTATGAGATTGTGAAGTTGCATGGGGGGCCTATTTCTCTCATCTCGGATTGTGGTACACAGTTTTCATCACACTTTTAGTGATTATTTTAGAAAGTTTTGAGGACCAAGGTGAGTCTTAGTACTACTTCTCACCCGCAATCTGATGGACAAACAAAAAGGACTATTCAGACATTAAAGGATATGTTTCGAGCTTACGTGATTGATTATTGCGGTATTTGGGTTGAGCATTTGCCTCTTATAGAATTTGATTTCAATAACAGCTACCACTCTAGCATTGGGATGGATCTGTTTGAAGCTTTTTATGGTAGGAGGTATAGGTATCCTATTGAGTGGTTCAAGGATGGTGACGCAGATATGTTTGGTCCTGATTTGGTTCACCAAGCCATTAAGAAGGTGATGGTGATTTGGGATAGGCTTAAAATAGCCCAAAGTTTCCAAAAGTCATGGGCAGACGTGAGGCGTATGAAGTTGGAGTTTGAGGTTGGGGATAGGGTGTTTTTGAAGGTGTCTTCCATGAAGGAGGTGATGCAGTTTAGGAAGAAGCTTAGTCCCCGATATGTTAGTCCATACTTGGTTTTGTGGAGGGTTGGCAATGTTGCGTATTAGTTGGAGTTGCCTTCTAGTTTGAGCTCCATTCACCTGGTGTTCCATGTTTCTATGTTGAGGAAATGTATGGTTGATCTATCACAAGTTGTTCCTATCAAGGATTGGTAAGTTCATCAGTTACGGACTAAGGACGTGGCCTCGGTAAAGGTTGTATGGAGGAACCACAAGGTTAAAAGGCTTCTTGGAAAGCTGAAAAAGACATGAAGTCAAAGTATCCATTCTTGTTTTCTGCTCCGTAAATTCATACGGAAGGTTTGCGTTATTTATAACATCTTTGTTTTCTAACTTAGTTGAAGGAAAAGATTGATTTCCTTGCATCATTGTTTTATAACTTAGTTAAAGGCTAGAGTAGAGGTGTTGGGGTGTAAATCATGTTTGTACTACCTTGTTCCATCATTCGAGGACGAATGGTCCAAGTGGGGGAGATTTGAAACAACTTGGATTTTTGTCTTTTGAAATTTCCTGAGCTTTAAGCTCACCATCCTTGTAACGACTCACCATACGAGTTGTATGGTATGGGTACAGGTCTAGGGACCCTAGTCATATGTCAACCAGTGTGTTATTGGCCAAGACTTATCCTTGATACAAGAGACTCCATACGAGTCGAATGTTGATATCACGAGAGGGTTGAGTCCAATTGCTTGTTGTCCAGTGTCTAGCCTTTGATGCTCTGACTTGGATACGACTATATCTTACTAGTCATGTGGTGTTGTCATGAGTTGGGGAAATGGAGTTGTATGGTGGACAGTGTGTGGGTCTCCAACTTTTTTTTCTGGTTATGACTGGATGGTACCAATCGTATGATTTGATGACAAGTTGAAGGGTCAAATCATACCCACTTGCGGTGATTTTACCGTTTTATGTTATGGGTATTCTGGACACTTTCCCTCTTAAATCCTTATGACCCCATGACATAAAACACCTTTTTGGGACTTTAGTAACGTACTATTCTTAATTAAACACACCTAAAAATCTCTCAAACTCTTTGTTTAAGAAAAAGGCTAAGGTTTCTTCAAGGCATTCCATTAGGGGCTTTCAAAAGTGGTTCTCTCTGTCTTCCTTGGTGTCTAAGGCATGGTACTCCTCCATCATTGTTAGTTCAACTGAAAGCATGTTTTAATGAATGGTTTTCATGGTATTATTATGGTATTGTTTTGGTTTTGAGATAGATGTTGGGGGTTTTGTTGATTATGGTTTGATAATGTTTTTCCATGTTTTACTCATGGTTTATCATGTTATAATTATGGTTTGAACATGTGGTTTCATGGGAATGGTCAATTAATACTTGGTTTTGGTTTTGGAAACTATATTCCCTCAATATGTTTATTAAAATGCCAATGAGAGTGATTTTGTCACATAGTTTGGCTATTCTTGAAACCTTTGCATTGCATAGTATGGAAATGGAACTTAAATTGGTTTAGATGGTTTTAAATGGATTAGAAAGTCCTTGGTGGCCATGGTTTTGGTTTAGTTGGAAACTCTAGAGTCTAATTGGTTTAATGGTTTTGGTATGGCACAAATGGATAGACTTGCAAGCTCTAATTTTCGCATGACGATACCAATGGTTAATGCCTAATTAAAAAGACTCCTTGGTAAATAGTTGGTTATGTGTGAATGGTTTTAATATGGGCTTAAAGAGGGATGTTTTAGCAAAGTCGTGGAAGTTTGAGGTCTCGGGAGGACCAAATCTAGAAACTCATGTTTGCCAATGTGAGGTTTGGTCGTGGTAACCGTATGCATTATGTCACACTTATATTTTGGTAGATGTACTAGTCATCTTAGGTTTTTCTCCAGTTCGTGCGGCTAACACGTACAGGGGCCCTTTCAGCAGGGGGAGCTGAACCCATGTATCCCATGGGTAGTTTTAGGATGGCAAATCTACAAAACCCAGGTTAAAGTTTTTAAATGCATGCTAAACCCAGTTCCCTTTCCTGACATGATATATATGTGTGTATGTATGTGACTGCATATGGTTATTTACTTTGGTTTTGAATAATGGCATTATTTTAGCCTTATCCCTGAGTACATGCTAGCATTTACTCTTCTAACCATCTTTGGGCATTATATCCCCATGTGATGCAAGAACCAACGATACTACTACACCTGCTCAGTGACTTGGATTCGCCGACAGCTTTGAGACTAAAGTGGTGAGCTTCTATACTCCGAAAGACCTCATTTCATGCTATGGGCTTCTTTCATTTATCTTTTTTTCTTGGACTCTAGTTTTGGCTATGGTCGGGGCATGTCCTGACCGGATGTTCTTTGATTTTGGATATAGGCTTTGTGGTACTACCATGGGCATGGGTGGTGTCGATATTGGTGTCAGCCTTGGTATTGGTATTGGCATTGGGGTTTACATCGGTAGGATATTTGGTCAGATATTTGGTTGGTCATAGTTATGGATTTGATTAAATTTTATTCAATTGTTGTTTCTTTATCTTATTATATGTTCGGAATTCATCCGACATAGGGTACAGGGCGGTTATGATTGGGTCTTGAGGTGGTCTTCGATCTCAGTCAGACTTGAGATGCCCGACACGACTAGGCCCTAGTTCAGGTCGTGTCTATTACCCCCTCACCTTAGGATCATTCGTCCCCGAATGATGAGCTAGGACACTTATAGCATAAGAAATAGCCAGAATAAACCAGAATCAAACGAAAAACTCAAAAAGTAACAGGAAGTAAATGAAACTCATACCTCAAGCACCTTTGTCCAACATGTGGAACAAGAATGGGTACATAGGCTTCATATCCTCTTCAGTTTCCCAAGTAGCTTCTTCTACCTTTTGGTTTCTCTAAAGGACTTTTACTGAAGCTATGTATTTTGTCCTCAATCTTCAAAGTTGTCTATCCGAAATCTTAACCAGTACCTCTTCGTAAGACAAATAATCTGTCACACCAACACTCTCAATAGGGACAACCAAAGAAGGATCACTCACACAATTATTCAACTTTGACACATGAAATATACGGTGAATGGAACCCAAACTTGAGGGAAATTCCAACTTATAATCACGTTTCCAACTCTCCTCAAAATAAGATATGGACCAACATAACAGGGACTTTGCTTCTACTTCTTCCCAATCAACATCACTCCCTTCATAAGAGAAACTTTCAAGAATACCCAATCCTTTGCATCAAACTCCAAGCTCTTTCTCCTCACATTTGCATACATCTTTGGCGACTTTGGGTGGTTCTAAGCCTATCCCGAATCACCTTCACCTTATCCATGGCTTGGTGAACCAAATCTGGTCAAAACAATCTAGCCTCACTAACTTCAAACCACCCAATAGGAGAACGACATCTCCTACCATACAAATCCTCGAACAGAGCCATCTGAATACTAGAATGATAGTTGTTATTATAAGTGAACTCAATGAGAAGCAAGTAATCAACCCAATTACAACCAAAGTCAATCACATAGGAACTTGTCATATCCTCCAAAGTCTGAATAGTCCTCTCCTCTTGTCAATCCATCTTAGGGTGGAAACCGATACTAAGGTTCACCTTAGCCCCCAAACCTCTCTAAAATGAATGCCAAAAGGAGATGAAAATTGTTTACCTCTATCAAAAATAATAGAAACAAGCGCACCATGCAATTTAGCTATCTCCTCAATGAACAACTTTGCACAGTTCTCACTGGAATAGCTAGTCCTTACTTACAAGAAGTGAGCAAACTTAGTCATCCTATCCACATGACCTAAATTGAATCAAACTGATTACGATAGCATGAAAAATTTATAACAAAGTCCATATTAATCATCTCCCACTTCCACACAATTAACTCAATCTCTTGAGACATACCACTAGGCCTCAAGTGCTCCACCTTCACTTGCTGACAAACCATACACTTAGCCACAAAATTTGACACATTCTCCGTAATATTATTCCACCAATAAATCTCCTTCAAATAATTATACATATTCATCTATCCTAGATCGACAGTATACCTCAACTCATGTGCCTCAACCAAGATCCTTTATCACAGCCCATCAACATCAGGAACACACAATCTACCTTAGTACCTCAACATATCATCACCATTAATATCAAAAGCCATAACTCTCTACTGACCTGCACCATTCTTAATTTGCATCAAGATAGGACCTAACACCTATTTATCCTTCACATCATCACCAAGAGATGACTTTACAACTTTTGGCACCATCACACATTCATTTTCAAAGTCCAAAAGATGAACTCCAAGATTAGCCAACCGATGAATATTTTTCACCAGATCTCATTTCTCCTTTTCCACATGAGAAAAGCTTCCCATAGATAATATGCTAAGAGTATCAGCAACCTCATTTGCTTTACCTGGATGATAATGAATACTCATATAATAGTCCTTGAGAAAATCAAGCCATCTCCTTTGCCTGAGATTCAACTTTTTTTTCTTGAACACATATTGCAAGCTCTTATGGTCAGAAAAGATGTCAACATATACCACATACAAATAGTGATCCCAAATATTTAAGGCAAAAACCATAGCCAATAATTCCAAATTATGCGTCAGGTAATTCTTCTTATGAACTTTAAAATACCGGGAAGCATGGACCATAATCTTAGCATGAAGCATCAACACAAAACCAAGCCCCACACGGGAGGCATCACAATAGACAACAAAACCATCAGTTCCCTCAGGCAGGGTCAAAACTAGAGCAAAAGTCAACTTATACTTCAACTTCTCAAAACTATTCTCATAAGCATCAGACCAATAAAACTTTACCTTTTGCTGAGTTAATTTTGTCAATAGGACAACAATCGAAGAGAAACTCTCCACAAACCTCCTATAGTACCCGACCAAACCCAAGACAATCTAAATATTGGTTGGAGAGATGGGTCTAGGCCACTTCTTAACCCTTCCACTTTTTATTGATCTACCATGATCTCCTCACTAGAAATAATATGACCCAAAAAAGTCACTACATTCAACCAGAACTCACACTTAGAAAACTTAGCATACAACTGTTGATCCTTAAGGGTATACAACACTAAACGGAGATGACAAGCATGATCGTCCTCACTTTTAGAATACACCAATATGTCATCAATGAACACAATCATAAATAGATCCAAGAACTATCTGAATACTCGATTCATGAGATCTATAAATGTTGTCAGGGCATTAGTCAGACCAAAGAACATAACCATAAACTCATACTGACCATACTAGGTATGAAAATAGTATTACGGATATCCACTTCCCTAACCTTCAATTGGTGATAACCTGAGGGAAGATCAATCTTAGAAAAGCACTTAGAACCCTGAAGTTGTTTGAATAGATCATTAATACTAGGAAGGGGATATTTATTCTTCACGTTCACCTTGTTTAACTAGCGGTAATCTATACACATTCAAAAGGACCCATATTTTTTTTGAACGAAAAGTATGGAGGCATCCCACGGAGAAACACTAGGGCGAATAAAACCCTTATCAAGAAGATCTTTCAACAGCTCCTTCAACTCAGTTGGAGCTATTTTATAGGGAGAGATAAAGATAGAATATGTATCTGGGAAAAGATCAATCCCAAAGTCTATTTCCCTAATGGGAGGAATACCCAAAATCATTAGGAAAACCTCAGGAAACTCACAAATAATAGGAACAGATTGTAAAGTGGGACCCTCAGAAGTAAAATCTTTAACCCAAACTAAATGGTACGGACACCCTTTGTGAATCAATTTTCGGGCTATAACATAAGATATAAACCTTCTATTAGGTACTAGGGAACTCCCTTATCTCTCAATCACAGGTTTATTTGGGGATTGGACACTGACTCTTCGGGTCCTACAATCATGAAAGGCATAGCACCAATGATCCAATTTATCCCTAAGATAACATCAAAGTCTAACATGTCCAACTCTATCAAATTCACCAAAGTCTCCTTGATAATGCTCAACTTCCACATTAATTTAAGTTCAAGGCGGTAGGAGTTAATATATTTACTCATTTTTAGAGTCGGGGTCAAATTCACAAGGAACAATGTGAATGGCGACTAAATTAGTTTGAAATAATATATACTAGCAAAACTCAAACCAATAGTAAAAAATATAAAATGAGGGGTTAGGAAGAAATCAAACTTAATTTTTTATTTTGGATTTTTTAGTACAAATTTGGGGCTACGAATAATTAAAATCTATTCAATTAGGCACAGATCTTGGGATTATGCTTTCCTAGGGGAAACATATGCATGAGCGTATGATAACTAGATGAAAATTCTAAAGATTGGTGATATGGCAGGCTAGGTTAAAAGTCCTTGAGGGCTAGTTTGTCAACAAAACCTTAAGGGTGTCACTCATTGACCCTTTCGAGTACCTGATGAGTTCTTTAATCAAAACTACCTAAAACCTCAATTAGACAGCCCTATTTCTAGGATGGTTCCCTAAATATAGCAAATTTCATAATCATCCTTATGCCTAAGATAGTGAAAAATAGTCAACTGTGCTCATAAATTGTCTATTATTTCCTTGGTTCCCACATCCCTCTGTCAAGGATGATGTGGGTTCCTAAAGTTGATCCAAACCCCTCTTTCAAGAAGGGTTAGAGCTTTCAAGAGCTTAATATTTTCATCCATCAAACCCATTTGGGTATTTGGGGCTTTTAGCTATAAATCCCAACCAATTTACTCAAGATATAGTAGAATCCAATATCATAAATAGTAAATGCACAAATAAATCACATTCCACACATATTTACACCCTATTCTAGCATAATCCCAAGAGAAAAACTAGTTACTAATAAAATAAATAAGTATTGATTTTACCTAAAATCTTCATTGATTTGATTTGAGAAAATCTAAGTGAATGTTACTTCAAACTATGAGATCCAACAAATCTTCAATGAGAGTTCACTAATTCTTCACTTGGAAGTGACTCCAAAATATTCTTCACCCAAAATTTATACAATATTTTATTCTCCAAGATATTGAGTAGTGGTTGTGAGGGTTGATAACGGAATAGGTTCATGCATGATGGGGTTGAGATTGGGGGCTATTTTGGAAGGGGTGAAAAGAGGAGGACAGGGGTAGGTGTGGGGTCTAGGTCGGGTGTTAGGGATGGTTTTGTGTGGGGTGGAAGAGGTAGGTGAGAGGTGAGAGAATATAGGTTGCGGATAGGGTCTTGGAACATAAGGACCCTTCAGGGTAAGTCCATAGAGCTGGTGAAGATTCTTAAGAAGGGAAGGATTAATATTCCATTTGTTCAGGAGACTAAGTGGGTATGTTATAAGGCTAAAGATATGGATGGGTACAAGTTATGGTACTCAGGGAGTGAGAGGCATCAGAATAAAGTAGGCATCTTAGTGGATGAGGAGCATAGAGGGCAGGTGGTTGAGGTTAAGAGGTTTAGTGATAGGGTAATAATGATTAAGTTGTCCATTGGGGGGTTTACTCTGCATGTGTGTAGTGTTTATGTGTCGTAGGTGGGCTTGGAAAAGGAGGTAAAAGCGAGATTTTGGGAGGCTTTGAATGAGGTGGTGAGAAGCATTCCTAGCTCAAAGAAGATTGTCTTAGCAAGGGACTTCAATGGGTACATTATGGTTTTACTAAGATTCAAGCAAGTATGCTGGACTATTTACAAGTCCGAATTCAAGAAAGTATGCTGGAATTCAAGCAAGTATGCTGGAATTCCAAAATAACTTAATATGCTAAATTGTTCCCCAGCAATGGTTCTATTTTTTTATAATGCTCAAATTACATGTCAATTTAAGTGCAAAGCGGTCGTTATGAATATATTTACCCAACTTCGGAGACAGGATTGAATCCAAGAGGAAAAATGTGAGTGGAGACTACATTAGTTTGAAATGATAGATACTAACTAAATTCAAACCAATAGTAAAAATATATAAAAATGGGGGAGGGGGTTAGGAAGGAATCACACTTGATATTTCTCTTTAGGTTTTATTAGTACAAATTCAGGGCTACAAATAATTAGATTCTGGTGAATTAGGCACGGATCTCGGGATTATGTTTTCCTAGGGGATACATATGCATAAGAGTGTGATAACTAAATAAAAATTCTAAAGGTTGGTTATGTGGTAGGCTAGGTTAGAAATCCTTGAGGATAGTTTTTCAACAAAACCTCAAGGGTGTCACTCATTGACCCTTTCGAGTACCTAATGAGTGCTTTAATCAAAGCCACCTAATACCTCAATTAGACACCTCTATTTCTAAGATGGTGCCCTAAGTATAGTCAACTTCACAATCACCCTTATACCTAAGATAGTGAAAATTAGTCAACCATGATCATAAATTATCTATTATTTCCTTGGTTCTCACATCCCTCTTTCAAGGATAATATGGGTTCCTAAAGTTCATCCAAACCCCTATTTTAAGGATGGTTTGAGCTTTCAAGATTTTCAAAAATTCATCTATCAAACCCATTTGGATATTTGGGGCTTTCACCCATAAATCTCAACCAATTTACTCAAGTAATAGTAGAATCCAACATCACAAACTAGTAAATGCACAAATAAATCACTTCTCACACATATTTACACCCTATTCTAGCATAATCCTAAGAGGAAAAATCTAGCTACTCATAATATAAGTAAGTAAAAATTTTACCCAAAATATCCATTGATTTGATTTGAGAAAATCTAAGTGAAAGTTACTTCAAACTATGAAATCCAACAAATCTTCAATGAGAGTTCACTAATTCTTCACTTGGAAATGACTCCAAAATATTCTTCACCCAAAATTTATACAATACCTTTTTCTCCAAGAATGGAAACTAAAACCCTAGAAAAATGTCTAAAAATTGGGAAAGATGGAATATGATATGATATGAATGATTAGGGTTTGAGTCTTCTTTTTGTCAAATTTAGGATCAGCCACATGCATTTACCTTTATGCGCTTGGGCTGTATTTTTTTGGTAAACCGTAGTAGCATAGTATTGGTCGCAACTACGACTACTGCGACCGTGATTAGCTTATGTGATCATGTTAGGTTGACCTTATTTCCTGAATGTGATCACGGTCCTCAGACAGCAACCACAGTAACTAAATCCATGTTAGCTCCAGATCTTTAGTTGCACTTTCTTGCTCCTTTTGATTATTTTTAGCACCAATCCGCATGTTTCTATCTGATCAATAATATGTCTACAAAATATGGATATTAGTGCATTCAATCATGATTATGTCTTATTTATTCATCCAAAACATGGTAATGTGCATGAATGTTGAGTGCAAATTAGTGGTAAAATTGATGTTGTATGCGCTCTAATGTCGTTATACTAGCGTAGTTTGCCTTGTTTTGAGGGTAAATTATGTTATTAATGTGTGAATTATGATATAAATAAGCATCTAAGTGTTCAAATATTTGATAACAATGTTAGAAGTGAATTCTAAACAAGTTTGTACTTAAATGGGAAATTTAGAGTTCAATCGAGGAAACTAGTGTTACTAGATTAAGCTAGGTGCTTATATGGTCTACCTCGATGGACTATAATGTGTTAAATGAGTTCCAAATGATTCAATTGTATGTTTATATATGGAACAACTTTTTTATAATAAGAAATGGTCGATTGGATCAATTCTAGAGCCAAAACAATATATTAAAGTGCAACAACCCTATGAATCAACAACCAAGATAACCGAGCTAATAAATGAAGTTCAATAACATAGTATGATTGTTGGAAGTGCTTTAACCCTAGTATTTACTCTATTGGTTGTCACAAGTCTTTTATTTTATGCACTATTTACTTTACTTTAGTTTACAGATATTTAAAACTCTCTTTTAGATACTCTTGCATAAATTGATTCTAAATTATGAGCTGAAATCAAATAGTTATTAGAACAAGTCCCTGTGGGATTGATATTTGGTTTTCTTGAAGGCCACTATATTACTTGGTAGACCACGTACACTTGCATGTGTGCTTGGGCACTCTCAAGATTTAGCGTCGTTGTCGGGGACTTGTAATTTGGAAACTATTTTATTTTTAGGTCTACTTTTAGATTTGTTTGGTGTTTTTACACTTGGTCTTATTTTGTATTTACAGGAAATAGGTTTTCAAAGTAGTAAGCTGGCAAGGGCTTAAGAATTGATAGAATCAATCCCTGAACCTGAGTAATTTTTCCATCAATGAAAGAGAGAAGCAATCCTTCCCCATGTATTCATAAATCATAGAAGATAAGAGAATCCTGCTATCATGGCTAATGAATAAGCAGCCCGTAGGATGGTTAGAGAAGAGGCAATCCCACTTTCGACAAATCTAACCTCACCTTTTTAGAAACTAGCTGTTGTAAGGAGGTTCGAGCTAAAAAATAATATGGTGTAGTTGTTGACTAGCAGTGGACAGTTTACAGGGCTTGCACATGAAGATACACAAGTCTACTTGCAGAATTTCATTGAGCTCACTGACATATTCATTCCAGCAGATGTGAATGTTGATTATGTGAGGCTGACACTCTTTCTCAATTCACTATTAGGGAATCCAAAAAGTGGTTGAACTCTGAGCCATCAAATTCAATCACATCATGGGACGACTTAGCCTGAAAGTTCCTCATAAGATGCTTTCCATCTGGCAAGACTGCAAAACTTTGTAGTGAGATAGTGATCTTCAAAAAGAGGCCAGAAGAGAAACTTTATCATGCTTGGGAGCGGTTTAAGGAACTTCTTCAGGACTGTCCATATCATCAATAGTCCAATAAGGTACTTTCTCATACTTTTGTAGAAGCACTTGATCACAACACAAAAATTTTGCTAGATTTAATTGCAGGTGGTTAAGCATTAGAGTTGACATATGATTAGATGTACACTTTATTGAACTGCATAGAACAAAGAAATCTAGAGTGGCATGGTGACTCTAGGAGTGACTTGAAGAAAGTTGCAGGTGTGTTGGAGGTGGACCAATACACTGCTTTACCAGCTCAGGTTGCTGCATTGCAAAATTTGATAAACACTTTGTTCAGTAGCCTAAAAGTGCGAGCTACATAGCTTGCAGCAACAGTTAATGCAGTTCAGCAGACCAATGGTTGGTGTGAGATTTATGAAAATAATGGTCATTCAGCGGCCATATGTGCTGCAAATTTGGAGTCAGTGGCCAATGTTCAGAGGCTAAATTATGGTAATCCCTACAACATGAAGTGGTAGACTCAGCCGTCGAATGCCCAACAGCAGTAAATTCAACAACCACAGGCACAAGAAAATCAGTCAACTAGCAACTTGGAAGAGATGATGAAATGGATTCTAACTAATCAAACGTAGTTGGCTATAGAATAAAGACCAGCAAGCGGCCATGAGAAGCTTAGAGTTGCAGTTAAGATAGTTATCACAGACACTCAATACCATGCCGCAAGGTGCTTTTCCAGGAAAGATACTAAAAATCCAAAACAAGTTATGACAACTACGTTGAGGAGTGTTAAAGATCTTAACGAAGAACCTCCTAAGACAAGTAAGGAGGTAGATACAAATTTGACTCCCCAACATGTTACTAACAATGTTTGTGAAAAGTTGAGAAAGTATGAGTACTCGAAAGAAAAAGTTGTTGAAGAAATGAATAAGATTCCACAACTACATTTCTCACTGAAGCATATGAAGGCAAAAAAGGATGTGTGCTTTAAGAAGTTCTTTGACACATTCAGAGAGCTTCATATTAATTTATCTCTTTTAGATATTTTACAGGGAATGCCTAAGTATGCTTAGTACTTAAGGATGTAATGGCTAACAAAGTTAAGTTGCAGGATATGGAGGCGGTAGCACTCACTGAGGAGTGTAGCCTGGAGGTTACTCAAAAGATGCCAAATAAACTTAAAGACCCTGGGAAGTTTACTCACCCCATACAAATTAGAAATAGTGAGCTACTTCAGGCACTTAGTGATTTAGGGGCAAGTATCAACTTTATGCCCCTATATTTGTTCAACATATTGGGTTTTGAAAGCCTAGATTGAGCTTTATACTACTACAGCTGGTAAATGAGACCATAGACCATCCTGAAGGAGTGATAGAGGATGTCCTCATAAAGGTTGGTAAATTTATTATTCCTGAAGACTTTATTGTTCTAGATTTTTAGGCAAATGAACAGGTACCAATAATTTTGGGGCATCTATTTTTAACGATGGGAGGAGTTTTAATTGATGTGAGAGAGGGTATTCTCACAATGAGGTTGGAGGATTAAGAGGCAGTTTTTAAATTGTACAAACTGCTTAGAACACTATCCCACTATAAAGACATGTGTATGATTACTCTGATTGAAGGGGATAAGTGTGGGGTAGTGGAGCTTGTTCCACAAAAGACCTCTTCAGACACCTTCTTTGATCACCCTAAGCCACAACTACCTAAACCAGACATGATGTAGATTGATGAGCCTTAAAAGTCTAAAGTTGAGAAAGTTGTTGACTTTGAGAGTTCAAACTCAAGAGGTCAGAAATAAATAATAATATGGCCTCCAAGTGTGAGGAAAAGGATGAAGGAAATTGAATGAGTCGTAGTTGGGTCGTACCGCGACACTAAATCAGAGGCAAACCAAGTTAAGTAGGTATGTTTTATTTTTAGTTTTTTTTTACTTCACTTAGTTTTTTTATATTAAGTCACAGGTTGATGGGAAGTCTGAGTACTGAAAACCTGAGCTAAGGAGCATGGTAAAGACTAAGTGTGTGGTCCCCAGGCCTCTTAATGATAAAAGATACCACTAGCTAGGCCTAAAGGCTTTAGAGAGTATTTCTATCTCTAATTTTAAGTATACTTTGGGGACAAAGTAGATTTTTATGTGTGGGTTGGGGAAATTCCCATTTTTAGAGTAGTTTGAAAAAAAATTGTTTTAGGAATAAGTGAGATATTCTTGTTGGTACTATGTTTTATTGCATGATGCAAGAGTTTTAGTGGTAAAAGCATGTTGATTGTGTGAAGTACTACTTTTGAGACTCCTAGGCTCAAGTTTATGACTCTTGAATTTGTTGGCTTAAGGTTGAATTCATGCTATTATTTGCCTTCTTTTTGACCTATAATTTGTGGTTAATCTAGTTAACCCTCATAGAGCCTCTACCTTTTTCTTTGGCATCCTCATATGTATCCTAATCACTTCTTTGACAGACCTTAATTTAATCCAAATCTCCTAAGTGCTTTAGTGTAAAATTAATTGAGAAAGGAGTTTGAGAAATAAGAGGAGAAAAAGTAAAAGTGAACCTCCAAAGTGATAGTTATTGGTGCTCAAAATAATTGTTATTTTTTGTGGTGGGGAGTTGAGTAATGAAAAAAATAAAAACAAAATCAAATTTAATGAGTTGTGCATATAATACTCCCACCATAATATATATAAATGAGCTTAATAAGATGGGGTGAAAACAAAAGAATGGGGTAGACAAAATGGTATAATTTGGTTGTTGGAGATGGTTTTTAACTAAATAATGTAGTGTATTAAATCTCTTATGGAAGATAGTCATTATTCTTGTCCAATATAGTTCCTACCCGTTCCTTAGCCTACATTACAACAAAAAAAAACTATTTGATCTTAAGCTTAATCATTTTGATATTAGTAGAGCACTATACTAAGGGAAAGCCTATGGTTCATTATGTGTAACTTGTGAATTCTTTGTGGAAGTGGGGGAAATTTGATTCTTGTACCCATTGTGATAAATTGTATTATTGTCAGTGATTATGGGTAACTTTCTTGTTGTGAGTGCACATGTATGATGAATGTGGGTGATTTGTATGATTTCCTTGTTTAATCAATATGCATAAGTTTGTCACTTGTTGAGTCAATTCTTAAGTGTGGGATGTTTTGGAGTAGTGTTCATGAGCTTTCAATAGTGTATATAACATGATTAGTGTGGAAACTTGCATTTTGTGTAGAGATTGTAGTACTAGATTGAGTGTCTCACATGAGTGTTAGTGTAGATTCTCATGAGTTTATGATGCTTAGAGTAAAGATTTTTTTGAGAACAAAGAAAGATTTAAATGTGGGGTGGTGATGTTGGGTGTATTTGTGCGCTCTAGTGTCATTATACTAGCTGAGTTGGCCTTGTTTTGAGGGTAGCTTGTGTGCTTAATGTGTCAATTACGATAGAAATAAGAATCTAAGTGTTCAAATGTGTGACAACAATTTTCAAAGTAAATTCCAAACAATTTTGTACTTAAATGGGAAATTTAAAGTTCAATCGAGGAAACTAGTGTTACTAGCTTGAGCTAGGTACTTGACTAGTCTACCTCGATGGATTGTAGTGTGTTAAATGAATTCCAAATGGTTCACTTGTATGTTTATATATGGAACAACTTTTTTATAATGTTCAATGGTCGATTGGATCAAGTCTAGATCCAAAACAATAAGTTAAAGTGCAACATGAGCAAGCGTAGTCTTAGCTCGTGTTTTGAGTTCATTATTCTTGATATTGTGTTGTTTTGATCTCTAGCCCGTGGTGAAAATTCATGTAGGATATTTTTTGAGATAATTATGATGATATTTGGATGATTTAAAGTCTTGAAATCCATTTGAAACACACCACAAAAGCTTTGGTAAAGGAAGGACATTGGAACACTTAGCCAAAAACTTGGATGCAACTTCCAGTGAGGTTTCGCGATAGGGGTACGCCGCAACCCTTAATTGACTCAAGCAGCTAGTGCGGCACAATGACTACTTGACCTGACCATCTAGTGTACCATGATCCTTTCTCAATTTGACCAGCTAGTGCGACGTGACCCTATTCCAAACACGACCAAGACTTAGTTTCCTTCTCCCACACGGCTTGGACTTTGGTTACTATAAATGCAATTCATTATATACATTATTACTTACTTTTGAACGTCTTGGAGATTAAGGGAGGCTTCTACAACTTCAACTTTAGGTTTTTAAATTCTTTAATTAGCTTTATAATAATTCATAAGATGAATTCAATCTTTTGGATTATGATTATGACTAGGAGCGGCTAAGAACTCCCTTTCTGGGGTTAAAGCCAAGAACATGACTACTATTATTTTAGATTAAGCTTATTTGATTTGCTTATCATTATTGGTTGTTTGTTTATTCTTGATTGAACTATTTTGGGGATTCACCACCCTTAGAATACATCTATTGTAAACCTTGTAATCTTAGGAGAGGGAATAGGGAGATAGAATGTGGGGATGAACAAAGTAAGGTTTGTAGTCTTTTATGAAATAAGGAATACGAAATTTGCATCTAGGACAGGGATGTACCTAGAAGGCTTACTTGATTCAAATGCAGGATGATAGCTTAAGGAATTTAGTTTGATTATTAATTCCCGCTCAATGATGTAGTTGTAATGTCCAAATTAGGTAAACGACTAGAGGTTGGGAGACCATGATCATGAAAATAACCCTACGAATCAACAACCAAGATAAGCGAGTTAACGAATGAAGTTCTATAACATTTTATGATTGTTAGAAGTCCTTTAACCCTTGGCTTTACTCTATTAATTATCTCAAGTCTTTTATTTTATGCATTGTTTACTTTTCTTTATTTTACAAATATTCAAAACTCTCTTTTGGATACTCTTGAATCAATTGAATCTAATCTGTGAACTGAAATCAAATAGTTGTTAGAACAAGTCCCTATGGGATCGATATTCCGCTTTTTTGAAGGCCACTAAATTACATGGTAGATCATGTACACTTGCATATGCGCTTGAGCACTGTCAAAAATCACCACTCATCAACACCTCCAACTTAATGGTTTGTTTGTCCTTAAGCAACAGTGCCCCTTATCATGACACATTACACTTTTATGCCCAATTTTCATGCCTCAAAGATCACAATGACTTCAAGCTTAGTCACTACCATAAGTAGCTCATTGCACACGATCTAAGCTATTCTTATTACACCCCTCATCATAAAATGTAATATCTAAGGATGCACAAGTATTTCAAGAGCAACCAAGCAATAATAACCAATACTCTAAAAGTGACTCACTTATGATAAAAACCAAGTTATACTCCATTTGCCTTATTGCTCTGGAGATGACAAAATCACCTACCTCAACTCATTCACATGCCTCCTAAAAAAAAAAGAAAATTCCACACACCAAGCTACCAATTATGCAACAAGGAATTTAAGAGCAAAAACTCTCTCCCTCACAAAATAACTCTCTATATCAACAAGTGTCATACCATAAGCTTTCCCATATTTCCAATCTCTACTACAAAGAAAGTAAATGGTTAAAGATCTTAAAGGACTTTTTGAGCTTGTAATGGAGGTTTGGGTTAGGGTAGGATATCATTTGGGAACAACATGGCTACACCATTTCTTGAACATCTACATCATACTATTTAATCCATCTTTTTGACTATAGGCCACTCTTCTTTGATCATTTCTCTATTCATATGCCTACTTTTTGCTTCCGTTGTTTACCTATTTTCTTCTATTTCTTTTTCTTGCAATTTTCTTAAAACTCTTTCCTTTATTTGACCCTTTTTTATATTCATTTATTCTCAGTGCTTGGGCATTTCACTTGCAACTTTGTGGCCCTAGACTTACTTCCAGCAATCCTCGCCACCCCCAACTTAGGCCTTTAGCCTCACGTTGTATTTTCAAGTTCAAGGAGGGTATGGTTCAAAAGAGGGATAAAAAAAAGGGTTCATGGCATGTAATGTATTTGCCAAACAAGGGTTCAAAGGATCAAAGTAGGTAACTAGGGATTACACTTATTCATGGGTAGGATTTTTAGGCTAGAGCGGGCTTTCAATGTTACAAAGATGGCCTAAGATCATTTCTCCAACCAAATACAATCAAAATTAGCTTTGAAAGACTAACGGGGAAAGTTTTAGATAACACAAGTATTCAAAAGATGAATGCAAAAGGCTCACCACACATGGCATGCAAAATTCACCAAGGAGGCTCAATTTCCCCTCCCATTAGAGACAGAATTAGAGTATTTATCACTATTAACAAGTCAAACATATGTGGAACCGAAAAAAGAGAAATATTTTTGTTAAATGGTTGCTCACATCTATGCCCTTGATTTTTGAAAAACAAATTGGATGGAGAGGGTTGTTAGTTTTGCATTTGCACCATATTCAATTTTCTAACGTACGGCTACAACCAAAGATTTAGCCTCATATTTTAGCTTGATTAGACTTCACCAATGGTGTACAATGGGATCCCAAATTTACAATGCCACAAGTACTCAGACTTCCTTTCCATTAATTACTTAGATGCCACGGGTACTCAAAATTCTCCTGCATCTATGGCTCAAAATCCAAACACGATGCTTTACCCTTAAGAATGTCGTCACTCAACCTATCATAGGTCAAGGCTCGTCATGCATCATCATAATCATAATAAAACTAAAGTAAAAAGAAAAACTGAAAATAAATCTGCATGATAATCCATGAAAACGTGGGCACCATCAGAGTTCCCAAATATAACATCCCAAAAAAAAACATCATCCAACATAAAAATATAAGGGAACATATCAAAACAATACAAATCTGGGGTACCCCTAACTAAAAGGAAAGCAGCGTCCTCACTGCATGTGCAAAAAATCAAGAGTAAAAAGGGTCTCCCTGAATCTGTATCAGGAGATGTCCTCTCCTACTGACTTTACACCATCACCATCAATATCATTAGCTGACCAATCCATAGGGGCCTCATCATTACTCTCCACCCTAGGTGAAGGTAGTCGATCATTGGGTTTGAGCACCTTGAAGATGCCCTTTACCCCTCTCTATAGCTTTCTAAAGAATTTATCTCTTTTTCTCTCTCTCTTCACCATATTTTTGTGTGACTCCTTGATGTACCTGAGTGATACAGCCAATGCTGAATAAGCTCTCTCCAAGCTGGAAACTATGACTCCTTGCTTCTCCTACTCCTCCCGATGTATCTCATAATCTGACTGAGCTATATATATAAATGGCGAGCAATAGAGGGCTCTTTTGGACCCTGAGGCAATTTGGATAATAGCTCCCTAACCACCTGTATCTAACATAAGATGTCATCGGAGGGGTTGACTGACGAAGGTCTACAAGAGTTTGTGTCCTCCTGGGTCGAGTTTCCTAAGTCCACCTTTCTTTGTTTGCTCTGACCAGGGGCACACTCACCTCGAAATTTGAGTGGAAAAAATGCAGGGTCCTGGGTACACCTAGGTTTTCTGCAGCATACTCCTCCACCTCTGCCCTCTTGGAAAGCTCAGTGATTAGGAAAGAAAAGAGAAGAAGTATAACTCCCTGGTTCTTGAGGTGCCGCCACTCTAAGAACTCAATCTCTCTCATATTCAAAGTAATGACAGAGAGAATGCAAGACACCATCCACACTTGCAAATCTATGACAATAGTCATGTGAGTGCACGTAGATACTCTACTGTAGATAATATGCAGCCAAAGTCTAGTCTCGACTGTGAAGTTATTCATAAAAATATCTCTCTTAGTGTAGCCCAAAGAACTTCTTTGATCAGCATAATATGTTTGCCATCTAGGTCCCTGGATTGTATGTTTTTTCTTGGAATTGGCCCATGTCTGCACCTGAGATCTCATTTATCTCATTAATCTGCTCTTCTCTGAAGTTCACTTACTTAGCCCGGATCATCATCACTAGGCTTGTAAGAGAGCTATGCTAAGCTAAGGTTCGTATAGAACTCATGTACCTAATACTCATTGGCATAGTAGGGTTCCAGGGTAAAACACATCCACCCAATAGCAATGAGTCAAGCATGGAATGCTAGGAGCTTGTCCTCTACTTTATAAAGGCAAATGCCCATTTCCTGGAGTAATTTTGTCCTTGGTAGATCACTATAGTAGAGGTTTTGGCATTCAACTACCATGAACCTGGTGTTGTCAAAATCCTCATCCTTGCGGCTTAGTACTTGTAAGCATCACAATTAAGACCATTATTTGCATTATCATACCAAAATCATGCCAGATCAATCAGATCAACTCATGTGGTAGTGTTGAAGAAGGTTCTGGGGTGAGAAATGGATGTGGAAAAATTATTGTTTCTGCAGACAACTACCTTCAAGTATGGTGTTCGCAGGGCTATGACTACAATTGCGGTGATGCAATTGCAGACATCAGGACCGGAATCGTGGTACCTGAGACCATGGTCGAAATTTCTGCACATCACTCAAAACGCATGATTTTAACCCCAATTTTCTATTCCAACTAGGCACATAAACATCGTGATCAAAGATTCTAAGCCTAAAAAGCATGATTATAACCCCAAACTTAAAGAAATTAACATTGAATTCACTGGGGCATTGAATCGAATATGGAGGCATGTCTCCGATCACGGTAACCAAGACCAAAAATTAGGTCCTCAACACTCCTCTATTTAGTCCCAACATGCCAATTTCACTGTTTTTTTAATTTATTTCAATCAAAATTCCTCCTAGCACTACCTTTTCATTGATTATGCATGAACAAATTCAAAAATAAAATCGACTCTATCATGCTAAAATAAAAGGGTATGGCCTACTTTTCATGGCTGGATGGGGTGCATCCCATCGAGTGCTTAGTTTAACATCATGGAACGACGCCTCCTTCACTTCCTTTTATTCTTTCACTTGGAAGATTTGAATATCCATCGCAACTTTTGTTCACTATGAAATGAGTGGAAGAGGGAAAGAAGATTCAAATCTTCCAAGATGAAACTAGAAGATGTGAGAAAGTGATGAGGGAGCTTCTATCTTGCCATTTTGAGGACTTAAACCTTTCACCCAACTTCATATCACTATTCTGGTTTGGATCCTTTGGTAAAGGTATGCACATCAATAGGCCACTAGTTGTACATCAGAAGTTGAATTTCTTGGCCATTGATGGTGGGAATTCCATGTGCTCTTATGGATTGTCAAATCCCAAAATATAGCGATTGTACTCTTTTTCCTCACAATCCACCATTTGCCTAGGTAGATTGATTAATATCACATCCTCTTATCATAATGTTGAAAAGTGGTTTGAATGAGGTCTAACCCCTAATTTCGGAATTACCTCCACTGTAGCACTTTCACCCACAAAATGAACTAGAGTCATTATAAGAGATGTGTTTTGGTTCTTCTTTTGACTCTAGCACTATTTACTTTATTTGGACATCTTTTACATTATTTGATTCGGTTGATTGGGAAATCATCGAGGATTCTTTGCTACCAAGCTCATCATCATAGCTTGTTTCTCTTCTTGATTAACTTCCTCTTTGGAAATTGGCAAGGTAGTGATATTTGTCAGTTTTTGATTCCTTGCCTATTTTCTCTATCTTGCCAATTTCCCTTATGAATGCCTCATTGTATTTATGCATGTCTTGCATATTCTCCCTTATTGTAGTGACTCGATATAAAATAGTTTGAAGCATTTCCTCAAAACTATTGGATCTGGCATATTTCCCTTCCTTCGTTTTATCATAAGACCTCTCAAACTCATAAGAAGAACTAGCAACTCGGTTAGCGTAATAAGGGGATGGGGCATTTTGGCAATCACTCCAATCTCTATCTCGACTACCACACAAAGAACAATCATACTCCTAATAGAATCAAGATGATGTTTCCATCTCGCTCCGGGGGGCATATGTGCAATCTCTTCCAAAGTGAGGTCTATCATAATATGGATATGGATCATCGATATAGGACTTCCAACTACCAAAATCATATTTTTTAGAAAATGCCATAGAGAAAAGTAAAACAAAAGCAAAAATCTATCTAACACAAGAAAAAAAAATTATAAACAAATATTTACAAGTCCAAATTCAAGCAAGTATGCTGGAATTCCAAACTAACTTAATATGCTAAATTATTCCCTAGCAATGGTGTCATTCTTTGATAACGCTCAACTTACATGTCAATTTAAGTGCAAAATAGTCGTGGTGAATATATTTACCCAACTTCGGAGGCGGGATCAAATCCACGAGGAAAAATGTGAGTGGCGACTAAATTAGTTTGAAATGATAGATACTAACTAAATTCAAACCAATAGTAAAAATATATAAAAATGGGGGAGGGGGTAGGAAGGAATCACACTTAATATTTCTTTTTGGGTTTTATTAGAACAAATTCAAGGCTACGAATAATTAGAGTTTGGTGAATTAGGCACGGATCTTGGGATTATGTTTTCCTACGGGCTACATATGCATAAGCGTGTGATAACAAAATGGAAATTCTAAAGGTTGGTTATGTGGTCGGCTAGATTAGAAATCCTTGAGGGTAGTTTGTCTACAAAACCTCATGGGTGTCACTCATTGACCCTTTAGAGTAGCTAATGAGTGCTTTAATCAAAACCACCTAATACCTCAATTAGACACCCCTATTTCTAGGATGGTGCCCTAAGTATAGTAAACTTCACAATCACCCTTATGCCTAAGATACTGAAAATTAGTCAACTGTGCTCATAAATTATCTATTATTTCCTTGGTTCTCACATCCCTCTGTCAAGGATGATGTAGGTTCCTAAAGTTCACCCAAACCCCTCTTTCAAGGATGGTTAGAGCTTTCAAGAGCTTAAGATTTTCATCCATCAAACCCATTTGGGTATTTGGGACTTTCAGCCATAAATCCCGACCAATTTACTCAAGATATAGCAGAATCCAATATCACAAACTAGTAAATACACAAATAAATCACATTCCACACATATTTACACCCTATTCTGGCATAATCCCAAGAGGAAAACTAGTTACTCATAAGATAAATAAGTATTGATTTTACCTAAAATCTCCATTGATTTGATTTGAGAAAATCTAAGTGAATGTTACTTTAAACTATGAGATCCAATAAGTCTTCAATGGGAGTTCACTAATTCTTCATTTGGAAGTGACTCCAAAATATTCTTCACCCAAAATTTATACAATATTTTCTTTTCCAAGATATTAAGTAGTGGTTGTGGGGGTTGATGATGGAATAGGTTCATGTATGAGGGTGTTGGGCTTGGAAGCTATTTTAGAAGGGGTGGATAGAGGAGGACAGGGGTGGGTATGGGGTCTAGGTAGGTGCTAGGGCTGGTTTGGTGTGGGGTGGAAGAGGTAGGTGAGAGGCAAGAGAATATAGGTTGAGGGTAGGGTCTTGGAACATATGGGCCCTTCAAGGTAAGTCCGTAGAGCTGGTGAAGATTCTTAAGAAGAGAAGGATTAAAATTTTATTTATTGAGGAAACTAAGTGGGTAGGGTATAAGGCTAGGTATGTGGATGGGTACAAGTTGTGGTACTCAGGGAGTGAAAGGCATCAGAATAGAGTGGACATCTTAGTGGATGAGGAGCATAGAGGGCAAGTGGTGAAGGTTAAGAGGGTCAGTGATAGGGTGATGATGATTAAGTTGGTCATTAGGGGGTTTACACTGCATGTGTGTAGTTTTTATACGCCTTAGGTAGGCTTGGTAGAGGAGGTAAAAGCGAGATTTTGGGAGGCTTTAAACAAGGTGGTGCGAAGCATTCCTAGCTTGGAGAAGATCGTCATAGCAAGGGACTTCAATAGGAATATTAGGGTTTTACTGATAGGTTATGATGATGTGCATGAAGGTTTTAGTTTTGGTGATAGAAATGGTGAGGGAGCTACACTATTAGATTTTGCGAGGGCCTTTGGGTTGGTGGTAGTGAATTTGAGCTTTCTGAAGAAGGAGGATCACCTGATTACTTTCTAAAGCGCGATAGCCAAGGGGATAGGCTGCTGCTTAGGAAAGGGGATAGGGTTTTTTGTAAGGACTGTAAAGTCATTTTGAGAGAGCATCTTTAGACCCAACACAATCTTCTAATGATGGACTCAATTATCAAGAAGAGCAAAAATAAAAAGGCTAAATAGGTTCAACCTAGAATTAAGTGGGATGGGTCGATGCCATTTAGTACACTGGAGATAGGGGAGAAGGTGGTAGAATAAGGTATGAAAGTGTAGGGGGACATGGATGTTATATGGGATAAAGCTGCCAGATGCATTACAGAGATGACTAGAGAGGTGGAATTGGGGTGTGGGAGTATATGGAATGCAAGTTAAGTGACTCGAGTCAGGAGGACGAAGTGGTGGTGAGGTTGGATTCTCAGGATGTTTGTAAGAGGGATAGTTTTAAGTATCTTGGGTCAATGATTCAGGGGAATGGCGTGATTAATGAGGATGTCTCTAAATGTATTTGAGTAGTTTGGATGAAGTGGAGTCTCACCTTGGAAGTGTTGTGTGATTAGACGGTGCCCCTAAAGCTTAAAGGCAAATTCTACAGAGTAGTAGCCCATCCGGCCATGCTGTATGGAGTAGAGTGTTGGCAATTTAAAAACTCTCATATTAAAAGATTAAAGGTAGTGGAAATGAGAATGTTCATTAGATATGTAGACTTACTAGAGGGGATAGAGTTAGAAATGTGACTATCTGGGAGAAGGTAGGAGTAGCTTCGATGAAAGACAAAATGCGAGAAGAAAGGCTGAGATGGTTTGGGCATATGATGAAGAGGGGCATGGATGCCCTAGTTCGTAGGTGTGAGAGGCTAGCTTTGAATGGATTTAGGGGAAGTAGAGGTAGGATGAAGAAATACTAGAGGGAGGTTATTAGACATGACATGGATCAGCTACAGCTTACTGAGGACATGACCCTAGATAGAAAGGTGTGGAGGTCGCTGATAAGGGTAGAAGGCTAGTATGAGTATGCGGGCTGTAGAAAGTTGTTAGTAGAGCTCTTGTGTGCTAGGACTAGTAATCCTAGGACTGTGTCCATAAGTAAGAGCCTCTAGTTAGGAGAGTTTGGGTGTGGTGGGTGTCTTTGGTCTGTGAGTGTATGTTACTACTAGGTGGGTGTCCTATTTCTTATTTCTTATTTAGTATTGCTTATATTTCTCTTATTTCGTATTTCTCTAATATTTATTTTTATTATTTCTTATTCCTTATTTTTGTTATGTCATCTGTCCTACTTCATGTTTCATTACGACCTTGTGCACTATTCTTTATCTTGAGCCGGGGGTCTATCGAAAATAGCCTCTCTACTTCTTCAGAGGTAGCGGTATGGACTGCATACATTTTACCCTCCTCATACCCCACTTTGTGGGAATACACTGGGTTTTTTGTTGTTGTTGTTGTATTATCTTCTCCAAGAAAGAAGGATAAAACCCTAGAATAATGTCTAAAAATTGGGATAGATGGAATATGATATGATATGAATGATTAGGGTTTGAGTCTTCCTTTTGTCAAATTTGGGATCAACCATGTCCATTTACATTTATGCCTTTAGGATGCATTTTTCTACTAGACCACGGACGCATAGGCTTGGCCGCGACTGCAATTAGCTCACGCTACTGCGGTAGGTTGACATAATTAACTGACCCCAATCGTGGTCCTTAGACCGCAATCGCGATTTCAGAGGTCATGTCTGCTCCAGGCCTTCAATTGCACTTTCTTTCTTCCTTTTGATCCTTTTAACCTCCAATCCGTATCTTTCCATCTTATTAATAATGTGCCTGCAAAATGTGGGTATTAATGCATTCAATCACGATTACATCTTATTTATTCATTCAAAACATGGTAATGCACATAAATATTGAGTGTAAATGAGTGGTAAAATCACCACTCATCACTCCTTACCATATATATATACCACACAAACCCTATAGACTCTTCTAGATATAACAGGATCACCTATCGGGGTAGACACAATAAAGAGATCAGAAATACACTCAAGATCAAAACCAAAATGGACAGACACAAAAGGGGTAACATAGGAAAGAATAGACCCTGAATCAAGAAGACAATATACATCACGAGAGAAAAGTTGTAACGTACTAGTAATGACATCAGGAGTTGCCTTGGAATCCTGACAAGAAGTAAAAGCATAGAGATGGTTCCAACTAGTGCCGGAGAAAGAAGTAGCACCCTTTGGTACAGAAGCTAATGATATGGAAATTGGAACCTTATTGGCCCCAGTAGAAACACTAGCTAAACGATAATATTGTCCCAGGTGACCAGGATAACCACACCCAAAACACTTATTCCTTTACTCATCACAAACTCCACGATGCATCTGCACATAAAAATGACAAGGGGATAAGATAGGGTTGACTGAGCTCCACTGGCCTGCCTGATATTGATCACCTTATTCCCTAAACCCACTTTCATTCTGAATGTGATGATCACCAGATGGCTTAAGATATGGAGCACTAGCTGTTAAATGGAACCAGAATTCCCCCACTTCTTTCTACTCTACCGTTGTCAAATGGAACCAGAATTCCCCTTCTTTCTACTCTACTGCTTACCCTCTCTACCAATATGTTGTTGACCCCCACCCTGATCCAAAAATCTAAGTTTCTTAATTTTTCTCTCTCCTATTTTATCCTATTTCTTTTTTCCTCCTCAACTTATTGCATATATACCACAAGCCAAGAAATATCCATATCCTTGTTCAACAAAGTGGACTTTCATTCTAACACCAAGTCTTGAGACAATCTCGAAGCAAACTTCCTCATCCTAGCCCTTATACTAGACACTAACTCTGGAGCATTGCGGGACAACTAATGAAACGTCAAGGCATACTCCTTCACAGTCATATTTCCCTGTCTCAGATTCACAATATCCTCATTATTTTTTTCCCTCAACTCCTAAGGAAATAAATGATCAAGAAAGGCACCAGAGAAATCATCCCACATGGTTGACTCAACATCCTTCCCTCTCAATTGCTCCTATTCCTCATACCACTTATATGCCACGTCTTTTAACTGATATGCAACAAACTCCACACCCTCAAAGTCAAAAGCGTACATCACTCAGAAAATATTTTCCATCTCATCAATGAATTCTAATGGATCCTCCCCAACCTTAGAGCCAGTGAAAATTGTAGGACTTAACCTCATGAACTAGAAAACTCTAGTAACCTCATAAAATAGAGCAATAGAAACAACATGATCTAACTGGAGGGATTGAGAATCCACCAACTGAGTAAGCAAATAAATTGACTAACAAAACTCAGTATTTATCACATTACCCTAAAGAGACTGAGGGGGAAAATGGGAATTAGTGGAACTCCAAGAGAGCAATCAGGAGAAGGGACCCTAGACCGGGTCTAAAATCCATAAGTAGGATGAGTTTTATCCATATTATCCTCAAAAGGAATAGAATATTTCCTACAAGCATCAGATCTTTGGTGAGGCATGATCTGAAATGCGAAAAAATAAAAATTAGAGGAGATTCAATACGTTAGACTCCATAGCTCAAAAATAGAACAACAAGGAAGGGAAATATTCCTAAATACCTCAGAGCCTCTCTCTTATAATAGTGGCATGCTACATATAAATAAAAGAGACTCTACTTGATACAGCTTTGTGGATACCTAATGACACTGAAACTGGCTCTGATACTAAGCTTGTTATGACCCGAACGAGGGCCTGGCCATGAAAGGTATCCCAGGTCTATAGAGAATCAGAGACCACCCCCTTGGCTTGATAAATTAGAACATAATATATTCTAACATCAGTAGAATCAAGCCAATAAACATAAGTAAGATGAGTGAATAGCTCAAATAAAAATAGGAATCCAACATAATCCCAATCCATAATAATCCACAAATCCTACGAAACCAACATCAATCTAGGTTGGGAAATGTCCCCGACGATAGCCTAAAACAAACCAAATGGTAGTCTATGACAAAAAGGAAACATGAATTTAAAATGGTAACCCTTCCAGAGAATAGAAGCTCACCACTTCAAAGTTGATAGTTGACAACCTAGAAATCTATCACTACGTAGGAAAGATAGAAGTACCATTGGACCTTGTATCGCATAGAAATATAGCATCTGTAGAAGGTTAGTAGGATGAGCACTGGCATATCAAGGAATGGATAAACTAATACCATGATCAAATCAGTTCAAAATCATTCAAAACCAATGTACACAATCATATACATAAATATATATATATATATATATAACATGTTGGGATAGGGAACAGGGCTTAGAATTAAAGTAAAACATCAGCTTAGACTGTGTATCTTAACCATCATAGTAGTACCCATAAGCTATATGAGCCCCAATTCTCACCCCCTGATTGGGCCCTAGTGCATGTAGCCACACAAACTGGAGAATAATCATAATATATATAGACGAGGGACTCGAACCTCCCAATTATATACTAAAGGTGACTTAAGCACCTGATCATGTAATAAAGGGACCCAAGCCACCTGATCATATAATATGGGGGACTCAAACCACAAGATCAATTAGAACCCTATGTTGGAAAATGTGGTTTCTAGTATTGATCCCTAATGCATCATGGAAACACAGCACATTCAATGCATAAACAAAGAATTTATGCTTGGACTTAGGCTATTTTGAGAGAAATAAAGTGGTTTTGTGTGTTTTGCAAGTGAAATAAGTTAACATTGGTCTTGGAATGAGAAATGGAAAAATAAGTGCTGAAAATAGAAAAGATTAAACATCTTACGAGTCTAGCATATTAGTCGTCAAGTCATCATATGAGTCGTAGCCTTACTCCTGACAAAAATAGTAGCAAAAGTCAAGTGGAGAAGCTAAGCAAAGAGCGACTACAATGAGTGACTATGAATTGTAAGATGTAGCTACAAGTCATGAGGAGAAACCATAAAGAGAATAATGTCCAAAGCCCTTAAAGTCTAAGACTCAAGTGATGACGAGTAAAGTCCCTGAGTCGTAAGGACTAATTATGACTTGTGGTAATGAATCATAAGTACAACAAAAGCTTTAAACCCTAAAGATCATTTACTGGAGTGTTTATGACTAGCACCATATGAATCATAAAAAGACCTTATGAGTAGACTACATAAGTCATAATGAGTGCCGAGATACTTTTTTTATTCTATTTTTATTAGGATTCCTTTATTATTTGGATACACTATAAATAACTTAGGGTTATTCCTTTATTAGTTTACGCACTTTTACATTACTTTTGATACTTTTAACATACTTTAATCATTGAGATTTTGGGTGTTTATTCAATTGAAGACATTGGATTTTCTATATTTTATTATTGTGAAATTAATAACATGTATTCCTTATTGTTTAACATAGAATACTACAAGAACATGAGTGGCTAATTTCCCTTATTAGGGTTGTGGAAACCCTGGAAGATTAGCTACGTAAGGGGAGTAGGAGATTCATCTATTCAACTATTATTGCATGTATTATAGTCTTCTTCATGTTTTATTGAACTCAAGTTGCTGCAGAGGCTTGCGCATTGCCTGTATTTGAGGTTATCCTTACAATGGAGTTCAAGATTGGGAAAAGGAGATTACAATAGTGATTCAAGGCTACCAACCCTCATCTAATTAACTCGAGACTCAAAAGGTAATAATTGTACTGAGGTTAAAGACAAGGAAAAACAAGGCAACACCCTGAGATTCACAAGGTAAAGGGTGAAATGTATCAATGTGTTCACAAGATGATTAATAGTACGTAACTTTCCAACTTTGCATGCCTAGCAGAAAGTTTAGGTAGATTGAGTACGAGAATCTTATGTAGTTGTGAAGCCAGGGGGAACATAGTCATAGTATCCGTCTTTTACTGTTTACAAACTCAAGCATTCAAGTTTTGTTACTATTTACTATTGACTTCAAATTCCCCCCATTTACTTTTCTACATTGCTCATGGATTTTGTCATGCTTGAGATACTGTTTAATGTTTTTTTATGGGTTCGACCCCAACCTAGTTTGGTTTAATAGACCTGGTTTGGGTTAATATATTCTATGTCAATTGCAGAATACTTCTTTGGAGGTTAGTTTTAGGGTGACATCAAATTTTAGCATCATTACCGAGGAAGATGGTGTAAATTATTGATTGAAGTTGGTGAAGTTTGCAATTTTTACTTTTTGTTTTTGATTTGGTATACACTAGTTTATGACAAACACCAGGAGTCGAGGAAATCCCTTACTCTCATTGGATCTATATCCCAAAAAAATCATATAAACACCACAAAGGATGTCAGATCAAGTTTGTGATTATGTTCTTGCTGGGGTTCAAGACCCTAAAATATTACCACTCCCCCCACCTGATAATCCATAGAATATTGCAAATAGATGGACTGAGCAATTTTTAGTAGAGGCAGTTGAATAAGATAGATTAGTTGAGGAGGCCCGATTATCTAAATAGACTAGGTTAGCTCAGTAAGAAGAACTATCCAGGACAAGACAGGTAGCCGAGCATCGAGATAAAGTTCAAAGAGGCAAGGCTCCAATGATTCCTGCATATCAGTATCTTCAACCATATGATGAATAGGAGGACATGGGATATATTGAGCCTACTGAGAAAGGAGCTATCATTCCTCCTGATCTACCCCTAATGTTAAATTTGACATTATTAATGCAATGGTCCAATTATAGAACTTGAAGGGTGTGTTTTCAGGATCAGCGACAGATAATGCAAACATGCATCTTGCAAATTTTACTGGGATCTGTATGTTGTATAATATTTTAGGGGTGAACCAGGAAGATTTGAGGTTAAGGTTGTTCCCATTTTTTGCTGACTAAAAAAGCATCACTATGGTTAGGGGAAATTTTGAGAGGTTCAATAATTACTTGGCATGAGTTGTGAAGATAATTTTTTGAATAGTTTCTTCCCTCCTACAAGGATACTACAGTTGAAATATAAAATTTACGATTTTAGACAGCTACTTACAAAATTCGTGTATGAGGCGTGGTTCAGGTTAAAAAGGGGATGTTGAGCATGGTACCTAATCACAAAATTATAGGGTCTAATTTGTTGGAAATCTTCTATAGATCCTTGAATGTCAGTTCTAGAGCAATGAAAGATATCCAGATACAATTTTAGAAGGTTCATTTATGCGTCTTTGATGGGATGTTGCATAAGATATGCTAAAAGATATTTTGGTGACTAATCGAGGTTGTCATACTAGAGATGATAAGAGAGGTATAGGTACATATATTATTGGAGAAGCTAATAATTATAGAGTTGGTCATGATTTGGTGGTACAAGAGGTTGCCCAGCTTCGAGCAGACATTTGGCTTCTTACAAAAATATTCTAAAAAATGAGTGCTGAGGAAGTAAATGCAATAGGGGAACAAAGTTCTACTTTAAGAACTTACACAACTGAGTCTAAAGAGGAAGTAAAGTATCTTGATTGTCAGTTAGCGGATTTTTGAGCCCAAAGGCAAGGGAATCAAAGTCGAAACTATTATAATGATAGATACCAAAACATGAGCAAAGACCAAGATGGTGATTGGAGTCGAAAGGATGACTACAAAGGGAAGAGTGATAGATACATCCCACCAGGTAGCCAAGATACTGATCATAGAATGGAGGCACTGTTGTTGAAATTAGTCAAAGGCTAAAAATGTCAAGAGAATTATCTTAAGGAGATTAAGGTGAACCTATCAAGGATGAATCAGAATGTTGAGTCACATGCTACCACAATCAAATAGCTGGAGCAGTATGGCCAAATGTAATCCACATTAAATCAAATACATCCTAGAAATCTTCTTAGTAATATGATAAAGAACTCAAAAAATGATAGTAATTCATACCATTACCACTCAGAGTGGTATGACTACCATAGATTTACCTGCACCCACAGGGAGTAAGTCAAAGAATGATGATGATCCTGTTGATGTTGAGAACAGTATCAAGCAAAACAAATGAAAGAATAAGGTTGAGGAGCCTATTTTGAAGACTATCCCAAGACCTCTCTATTTTTTTCCTCAAAGATTGAGAAATAGGTAAGAAGAGGTTAAATATCAAAAGTTTCTATCTATGTTAAATGAGTTGTCTATGAATATTCCACTTGTCAAGGCATTGGAACAAATGTCTGGCTATGAAAAGTTCATGAAGGATTTAGTCAGAAAGAAAAGGACAGTCAGTTATAAGATAGTTGATAATGTTTATCATTGCAGTGATATTACTACTGGATCATTGGTAGAGAAGAAGGAGGATACTGGTGCTTTCACCTTTCCTTGCACCATTGGATCTTTTAAATTTTCCTGGGCAATATATCATCTAGGAGCTAGTATCAATCTTATGCCACTAGTGGTGTTTAAGCAGTTGGGGTTGGGAGGACCTAAACCTACGTCTATGAGAATAGTGATAGCAGACCAGGTGATGAAAAAGTCAGTTGGTTTTCTATGTGATGTATTGGTGAAGGTAGCTTATTTTATCTTTCCTATTGATTTTATAATACTGGATTATGAAATGGACTTTCAAGTTCTGATTATTTTAGGTAGACCCTTCTTAGATACAAGAAGGACTTTGATTGATATAGAGTTAGGACATCTGTTATTCAAAATCAACAATGAGAAAGTGATATTCAATGTATGACAGTCGATGTGATGCCAGATAAGTTAAATGTAGTATCTGTTATTGATGTTTCTGATAAGGAGATGGTCTCATTTCTTTATCTTGATGTGGTTACTAATTGGGATGATACTTTTGTGGCTGTTCCTATTCAAGAAAGGTTGGGTGTTGAAGCCTTAGTAGCATTAATTATGAACTTCGACAATGATGGTATTGATGACTATGATGAGATGGTATATGCACTTGATGGAAATAGTTCTTATATTTTTGCACCAAATAAGCTCGATCTGGATCTAAAAAATAGAACCACTCCACCTGCTCGATCGTCTATCGAGGAGCTACCCACTTAGAATTAGAGGCCCTTCCTTCTCATTTATGATATGCATTTTTAAGGGCCGACAACACTTTGTTGGTAATTATTCTAGATGACTTGATACAGACAGAAATGGAAGATTTATTATTAGTTCTACAATGATTCAAGGGGGCTATTGGTTGGTCCATTACAGATATTATGGGTATTCCACCTGGTCTTTATATTCACAAGATTAAACCTAAACCAGATTGTGTTCCAAGTATAGAATATCAACGTCAGTTTAATCCTCTGATGCAGAAGGTGTGAAAAAATAAGCAATCAAGTGGTTGGATACTAGTGTAGTGTATCCCATTATGGATAGAAAGTGGGTTAGTCCGGTATAATATGATCCAAAGAAAGGTGGTATTACGGTAGTGCCTAATGAGAAGAATAAGTGAGTGCCAATAAGACTAGTAGCAGGGTAGAGAGTGTGCATGGATTAGAGGAAACTTAATATATGGACCCATAAGGACCACTTTCCCATTCCCTTTATGGACCAGATACTCAACAAACTTGCTAGTAGGGGGTGGTATTATTTTTTGGATAGTTATTTGGGATACAACCAAATCACTATTGCACGCGAAGACCAGGAGAAGACAGCTTTCACTTTTCCTTATAGGACCTTTGTATTCAGACGTATTCCATTTGGTTTGTGTAACACTTCATCAATATTTCGGAGATTTATGATGTCAATCTTCTCTGATATAGTAAAAGAAACCATCGAAGTATTCATAGATGATTTTTTTATAATTGGTAATTCTTTTGATGACAGCTAGGTTTATGTAGCAAACGTTCTTTGTAGGTGTGAGAAATGCAACTTGGTACTTAATTGGGAAAAGTGTCATTTCATGGTTAAAAAAGGTATAGTGCTTGGGCACAAGATTTCAAAAAAGGGGTATATAGGTAGATAGAGCTAAGATTGAAGTGATCGAGAAATTACCTCCACTAATTTCTATGAAGGGTATTCAGACCTTCTTAGGACATATGGGTTTTTAAAGGCGATTCATCAAGGATTTCTCAAAAATTACAAACCTTCTTTGCAAGAATCTTGAGAAAGAAGTGAAGTTTGATTTCAATAAATCATGCTTGAAGGCTTTTGAACATCTAAAATATTAGTTGATGCCGACTCCTATCATCGTGTTCCCTGATTGGTCCTTGCCATTTGAGATCATGTGCGATGCAAGCAAAGTGGCGGTAGGTGTTGTTTTAAGCCAAAGAAAAGAAAATATTCTTTATCCCATCTACTATGCTAGCAAGGTATTAAACCCTGCTCAAAATAACTATACAATTCTTGAACAAGAGTTATTAGCAGCGGGTTTTTTCTTTGAGAAATTTTGGTCTTATCTGATTAGGATGAAGGGAATAGTGCACACTGATCATTTAGCATTGAGATACTAGATGGAAAAAAATACAAAGCCTAGATTGATTAGGTGGATTCTTTTGCTACAAGAGTTTAATTTCAAGGTTAAGGACAAAAAAGGCACTGAGAATCAAGTTGCAGATCACTTGTCTAGACTTAAAGAGGATGTGATGCATAAAGTTGAAAATGGGCTAGAAATTGATGACAATGTTCCAGATGAATAGGTGTTGGCTGATTCTCACGATCTAATTCCATGGTTTGCTAACTATTCAAATTATCTAGCAAGTGATATAGTCCCAGAAAGCCTTTTCTTCCAACAATGAAAGAAATTTATCCATGAGGTAAGGAAATTTTTTTGGGATGAACCTTATTTATTCCGCATTTGTACGAATGGATTTATTCATAGATTTATCCCCAAAGTGGAGATGATGAGCATCCTTGAGGCTTGTTCTTCTTCACCTATTGGGGGTCACCATGGAAGAATCCATATAGCCCATAAGATCTTATAATATGGATACTTCAGGCTACAATATATAAGGACGTTCATGACTTTGCTTCAGCCTGGGACTAATGCCAGCTGCAAGGTAATATCTCTAGGCGCCATGAACTTCCTATGACCCCTATTTTAGAATTGAAGTTATTTGATATATGGGGTGCGGACTTCATAAGACCCTTTATGAGCTCCTTTGGTATGAAGTACATTCTTGTGGAGGTGGATTATGTGTCAAAGTAGGTGAAAGCGGTTGCGCTCCCAAATAATAAAGGGAGAAGTGTCGCTATCTTTTTGAAAAAGTATATATTTTCTCAGTTTGGAACACCACATGAAATCATTAATGATAGTGGGTCGTATTTTTGTAGTCGTCTGCTTAAGAGTCTACTTGAGAAGCATGGAGTGAAGCACAAGGTGGAAATACCTTACCATCCACAGACTAGTGGACAGGTTGAGGTGTCCAATAGAGAAATCAAGTCTATTTTGACTATGTCTATGAATGCCAATAGGACTGATTGGTCAAGAAAACTAGATGATGCATTATGGGCTAACCACAGAGCTTTCAAGACTCTCATAGATGCTTCTTCATAGCAATTGGTGTATGGCAAGTCATGTCACTTGCCTGTTGAACTTGAGCATAAAGCACTATGTTCTTTGAAGAAGTTGAATTTTGAGTGGAAGGATATAGCAAAAGAAATGATGAATAAAATGAATGAGTTAGATGAATTCTGACTCCAGGTTTATAAGAGTTCTGCACTTTACAAAGAGACTATAAAGTTGCATCAAGACCAAAAAATTGAGAAAAAAATATTTGAGCAAGGTCACCAGGTACTACTAGATAACTCAAGACTTCACTTGTTTTTAGGTAAGTTGAAGTCTAGGTAGTATGGTCTATTTATTATGACAAGAGTGTTTCCATATGGTGATTTGGAATTTTAGCTTGATAGAGAAGCCCCATTCAAAGTGAATGGGCAAAGGGTAAAGCACTCTATGAGTACCACTGAGGAAATTAAGATAATTTTTTAGATGGACCTTGGTGAAGTCTGAACAACAAAGTCAATTGCATCATGCCACGATGTTAAGTCAACCACTAGATGGGAGGCAACCTACAAGGCTAGTTGGTGAAGTATGAGTATCCAACTTAGCCCCGTCGTGCTGTGATGTTAAATCAAGCACTGCATGGAAGGCAACTCATGTTTTGTACTTAATAATTTATAGGGTAATATGTATGTTCAATGTGCAGGATTGAAGATTGCAGAAGTTTACAAGAATTTGCACAAACAAGGTCATATATACTCTTCACAAGTCATAACCAAACATTACAAATTGTAAGCAGGATTCGTAAGGACCTGAAACTTAGATCACATTTGGGTAAGTGGTTACTGGAGTCCTTACGTCTCTCAGAACGAGTCATAACCTCTGGTTATGACTTGTCACCTTGAATCGTAATGAATTCAGACAAAGGTAAGGTTCCAAGTCTTTACGAAGGGAGTATGAGACCAGTAAGATTTGGGTATGAGTCGCATGCATGACTCGTAACCAATACTTATCAGCTCGAGGGTCGCAGTTCAACCCATCCCAGAATAGTGTTTAAATAAAAGAGGGGCACCCAAATCGGGTACTCGATATCTCAAACAATTACTCTCTCCATAATTGATGATTTCCAAGATCTAAGAACAAAGAATTCACTCCAAAAACATCAATCAATCAAGCGGTTCCTCCCAAAAAAATCAAAAATTCATCAAAGATTAGGATCTAAAAAGTGTTGAACTCAAGAAATCCAAACCTCAAAAGAACCAAGTAAGTTCTTTTTCTTAAATGCTTTATGTATCAAGTTAAAACCAAAAATGGGTTCGAGTTTTAGGATTTCTTAAGTTATATATGTGTGTACATGAGCAATAGAACCCTATTTCTTGAAATTTTGACTTCGTAACATGCTATTGTGAGTGAACTCAATCTTTGTTCTTTAAAAGTATGTTTTTGGATGAATGTAGGGGGTTAGTGAAGTGTACTGTGTTTTGGGATTGAGTATTGGAACCAATTGATCTAAACCCTCATATTGCAATGAATACAAGACTCTTAACCACTCATAAACTCCCTTAACAAGTCATTACGAATATTGTATCCATTGATAACATGAAGGATTACCAAAAGTGAGGATTCTAGTAATATTATGACTAACTCGAGTAAGTCGTAACCAATCCCTACTAATCATAAACACTAGTTGAAATGACTAGGTAGGTTGGAAATAATAAGGATTTGTTTCTGATTTACTTACGAGTGTTGGTAACGAGTCATAAATTATCCTTACGACTAGTTAGGAGGACACGTAAGATAACCAGTGAATATAGATGAATACATTATTTACCTTATGACTCATACATACGAGTCGTACCCAATAGTTACGACTCAGACCCCCAGTCATAAGGATTCCAGTAAAGACACCCTGATGCCAAACTTTCTTGTTTTTCTTTTCTATTCCTTAGATATAACTAATTGGTCTTGTGCAATAGGTAAAAATGGATCCTAAAGTGACTCATCATCCAAGCAAACCCTAAAGAATAACACCAAGAAGAAACCAGCCAATAAGTCTGACTACCAACTAAGAAATGAGAAAAGTGATGAGTCAAGTGGTAACCTCGTAGAATACCCATTGAAGGGTAAGGCAGACCCCTGGGAAAAACAACCTTAGGGAAAGAAAATCATCACAGAAGAGGACACACCTCCAAGGGGGCCAAAACAAAAAATCCAAGTACTTTCCCACTGTACTCACCATTATCTTTGAGGATGACAATGATAATGAAGAAGTAGAATCTGATGGTGATGTAGGTGCTGAAGACTTAAGCTCCTACGAAGTAGAATCAGATAATACAAGTGAGACTGAGGAGTACGTGACTCCAATTGACATGCAAGACCCACTCCAAATCCCTTTATCCATCGAACCTGTTATAGTGCCCATCATTGAACGGTGAGGGTACCCCAGTATATAGGATACCTACAATGATGGGATAAGCATAAAGCCTTATATAGGAAAAATAAATAGGGGAATCTATCTTGAGAAAAGGTTAACCACAGCAGGCATGTCTGAGATGCCTGAGTTTGAAGCCAAATTTCAGCAGTATAGATTTTAGTGGATGAACTCAGAATCAAGAAAGTTTAGTCATGCATTGGTGAGGGAATTCTATGCAACCTACAAAGGAGAGTTAAAGAAACAATATCCACGAGGAAATTTATGGAAAGGTAGGGATTCTATCATGTCATTAACTGTTCATGGAGTACGGGTGAATATTTCCCCACAGATTATTTTAAGGTTCTTGAATGGACCTGATTTCCAGCCACCAGTAAACACAGTTGAGATTAAGTACCGCACGGATGAAATGTAGAAAGTTACAAAGAAGAAGATTAGGTTAGCAGATAAGATGATGCACTTCTGGTGGATCGCAAGTTTTATTACTATAAGTTGGAAAAAAGTTAGTTGGGTGGTAGTGGCCCAAGAGTGACCTCACAACAGATTGCAAAACAGACTTTGAGTTTCGAGGCCAAGGCATGGTGGACATTGGATTGACATAGATTGTGTCCCACTACCGGGGAAAATATGCTCAGTATGGTCCGTACAGCATTGATATCAAGACTCATGGTAGGTTATGAGTTTGATGTGGGTCAGTTCAAATCAAGAGAGATACGGGACCGATCAGTGGGCAAGCAAAAATTGGTTTTGGAATTCCCATGTTTGATAACTCAGATATGTTTAAAAGTAGAGGTACAAAAATTTCCCAAGATCGATCAGTTTATTGGGCCAAAGAATTCCACAGACTTGGGGCTGAATCGGGATGCAACTAATCCTATGAACAGGTAGGAAAAGCAAGGTAAAATATTGCTAGCTCAGGTGATACGGAGAAGAGGGCAAAGTATAGAAGCTACTAAAATAGATGTTGTCCTAGTTGAGTATGGCCAGTCTAAGCCACAATAGTCTAACACAAAGGGCTCATCTAACACTTTGGTTTAACCACCTGTTGCAGCCTCCATGACCATCATCATCCAGATCCCCACTACCATGGTGTGTGATCTTTCCTAGGCTAGTTTAAATTAAATTATGAAAAGGTTGGGAACTCTTGAAGAAAAGGTAAAATTGATAGAGAATGGTGTGAAACCTGGGTTGAAAACAAGCTGGAAGAATAAAGTAGGAAAATTAAAGGAATATTAGATATTTTTTAGCAGAGAACTACATGGTAGTTGGGAAGTGTCCAAACCCCTAACACTGCGGAGGTAAAAACTGAGGTAGCTGAGTTATGAAAGCTAGTTGATGATTTATATAACAGGCCAGTTTGCCCAGCACCTGTTATAATGGAGATTGAGCCCGAGGTAGAAGTTGTAAATATTTGGAGTATTCTCGTGGGAGAAAAAGTCATAGAAAGAAGGAAAAGAAAAATCCAAAGCACTAAAAAGTAAAATTTGAAAAGGCAAAAAAATCAAGTGTACAGAGTGAGAAGTACCGGTAGGTAAGGGTCTGAGATATTGCAGTTGGTATCGATAGTTTGAGACAACCACAGTTATTGAGAGGGACAATTACACAGCCCCAATATCAAATGTACCATTGAGCACATCGGCCATAATCAGTGCCACTACTGCAGAGATAATCCTGATAACTGATGCGACTATTGTTGAGGATAGTGGGGCACTATATAAGGGTCCCCATGATGATTTAATTGGAGCAGGTGCCTAGAATACCTAGGTATGTCCTCGATCCCTGAGTTTTATTTCTAAATACATTAGGGATAGTGCATAGGTTATAGTTGGGGTAGGGGGTGTACCACAGTCACTGCGTGTTATGGTTGTCATGTTTCAAAACCTGCTGGCCACAGTCTAAAACTGAGAACCAACATATTTGAGATGTGTTTGTATGTATTGTTTGATGCTTAATTGAGAAGAATGTGTGTATAGGAAGTTGAGAACATGTGCAAAAATTTGAAAAAAAATGAATACCCCTCCTAAAAAATTTTATGTAATACTGTGTGATCTGTGTGAGCATGTGATGGATGAGAATCTCTTAATGTCATTACAATTAGAAATGAAATTAACTTTGGTATGAATTTTTATGCACTGGATAGGTAGTGACTGATATTCTGACCTTGTACCTTGTGAGTGTGACGCATTACCTAGTTTCCAGTGTACACGAAATCCAGAATTTGCCGAGTGCTTTTACCTAGAAGGTAGGATGGTCGGATAGGAGATGATCATAGGCTATTTTTCATTTAATCCACTCAAGCCAAAATGCCAAACCAAATGAAATATGAATCCCTTGATCCAAAAGTTGAGCCTAATTGACCTGTTTTTGTTTTTTGCACCAATTTCACCTTCTCGTTTAGCTACAATAAAACTATTTTTGGCCCTGGTCCTCCTTAGAAATTATGCACCTTAACTTAGGAAAATCGCCTAAGTTTAGGATGGCTATTATAGGGGTGCATAAGGAAAGACAAGTATGAAGAAGGAAGTGTAAAAAAATGAATAAAGGCAGGTGCGGTGAAAATTAAAGAAAATAAAATTAAAAAAGTTCAAGAAAAAGAAAAGGAAAAAGATAAATAAAATGACAAAAGAGAACCTCACCTGGCCTACAAATAGGCATGAAAAGGAATAAAATGGAGAAATAAGGATGAAGTCAATATAAAGTTGGTAGAAAAAGTGGACCCTAAAGAAAGCATAATGCCAAGGAGGTTGTCACTTAAAATATCCTTAATACACCATAACCATCCCCAAGCCTACATTACAAGCCTAACAAAGTCCTTTAGTGATCCTAGTTTGACCATCTGAAAATTTAGGAAAAGAGCATAAGGGCAATTCTATGGCATTATGTACACTGGTCAGAACTTCTTTGTGAGTGTGAGTGCTTCCAGACCATCCTTGAAATAATAAAATAAATCAAGTTGAGTGATAGGGACTTATTTTAATGTGAGGGTGCAAGGTTACAATGTTGAGTTGCTTATCTATCCGGGTAATGTGTATTACTTGGGCCTAGTTAATTCGTTGCTAATGTAGTGCTGTCATCAAATTCTTGCATGTCACATTGTTGGACCAAGTCATTATACACAGTATTTTTTTGAACAACAAGATAGGAGGGGGAAAAGAGGTGTTCTTGAGCTGAATAAAAATCAACTACCAAATATATCACATATTCTTCAAAGTTAAGCATCGTGTCATTATAGGTATGAATTGTGGTTTTCCTGAGGGCCCGCTAACATTCTAAGTTGAGGGTGTTTATGTGCCATGAAAACATGGAACATTCGATGCTTAAAAAAGAATTAATGCTTAGACTTAGGCCATTTTGAGAGATATGATGTGTTTTTTTTGTGTTGAGGGTGAAACAAGTTAACATTTGTCTTGGAATAAGATATGGAAAAAGAAATACTAAAAATAAAGAAGACTGACCATCTTACTAGTCTGGTGTATGATTCGTCAAGTCATCATACGACTTGTAGCCTTACTCATAACCAAAATAAAAACAAAACTCAAGTAGACAACTAAGCAAAGAGTGACTATGACTAGTGACTATGAATCATAAGATGTGTCTACGAGTCATGAGGAGAAGCTATAAGGAGACCAGTGTTGAAAGCTCTGAAAGTCTAAGGCTCAAGTAATGATGAGTGAAGGCCACAAGACGTAAGGACTAAATACAACTTGTGGTAATGAATTGTAAGGACAACAGAAGTTTAAAGTCCTAAAGATCATTTACTGGAGTGCTTACAACTAGCACCATATGACTTGTAAGAAGACCTTACGAATGGACTACACGAGTCGTAATGAGTGCTAACATACTTTTCCTATTCCATTTTTATTAGGATTCCTTTATTATTTTTTAGGCACAATAAATACCTTAGGATTATTCCTTTATTAGGTTACACATTTTTACATTACTTTTGATACTTTTAACAAACATTTATCATTGAGATTTTGGGTTTTTATTCAATTGAAGACTTTGGAATTTCTCTCTTTAATTAATATGAAATTAATTACATGTATTCCTTATTATTTAATATGGATTATTGTATGAACATAAGCGGCTAATTTCCTTGAATAGGGTTGTGGGAAACCTGGTGGATTAGCTATGTAAGGGAAGTAGGAGGTTCATCTATTCGACTGTCATTGCATGTATGGCAGTCGTGTTCGTGTTTATTAAACTCAATCTACTGCAGAGTCTTGTTTAGTGCCTGTATTCAAGATCATCCTCACAAGGGAGTTTGAGATTAAGAAAAGGATATTACAATAGTGATTTAAGGATACCAACCCTCATCTAATCAATTTAAGACTCAAAAGGTAAGAGTTGTACTGAGGTTAAACACAAGGGATAGTAAGGCAACACCCTGACACTCACAAGGAAAAGGGTGAAATCTATCAATATGTTCACAAGATAATTGATAGTACATAGTTTGCCAACTTTGCATATATTGCCAACTTTGCATATAGAGCTGGAGGTTTAGGCGGATTGTGTACGAGAATCTTACGTAGTTTTGAAGCTAGGGGGAACACAGTCCTAGTGTTCATCTTCTATTATTTACAAACTCAAGAATTCAAATTATGTTACTATTTACTATTGACTTCAAATTCCCCTTATTTACTTTTCTACATTGCTTGTGGATTTTTTCAAGTTTGAGTATTGTTCAATGTTATCCCTTTGGGTTCGACCCCAACCTGTTTTAGGTTACTATATTTGACATTGACCACATCATTCTTTGGAGGTTAGTGTTTGGGCAACATCAATCCCTTCAGGACCTCCACCTTCACGGCCTTGCTACATAATCCCCTTTAATCCCAATTAAAGCATTTAGCACATAACCCATTCAATCATTTAAGGAGTCATTCATTAAAACATTATCAAGTGGCATCGTCATACTGATTATAGATTGCAATCACATGTCATTTGGCCAAATCCAACAATAGGTGTAAGGTACTCTAACCTAATTAGGCAATGGGACTGAAGTTCCAATTAGGAACAAAATTGTTTAGCTAATGGGACTCTAACCTAGTCAGCCAATAGGAATCCAACGTTCTAAGTAAGAACCAAACTATCTATCTAATGGGACTCTAACCCAGTCAGCCAATAGAACTCCAAAGTTTTTAATTTAAAACTAATTTTACGTTCCATTAACCTTTTATGCAATGTAAGGTTTCAAAAATAGTCCAGTATATATATATACTCACAATCAAAGCCAATTTCACAAGATTGAATTGAGGTCATCATCAATTTATTTATCAAAATCCATATAATTGGGGAAAACCATGACTGATACGCCCAAACTACAACTCTCGTTAGAAAGTGTAAGCGGTCGCTGTCAAATATAGAACCCAACTGGGTTGGGTGTCGAATCCCACAGGGAATACTATGGTCACTAAGTATTGCGATTATTATTAGACTGTTGATCGAAGGTTCCAAGATAAGGGGGTTTTGGTTTAAGTGCACAATAATATTATCATAACGATGAGATGATATGTGTAATGATATTTTGATCACAGAGAATGACAAGTTAGGGTTATGTCCACCTTGTAGCTTCTACTTCTCTATTAACTATGAGTAATACAGATTTTATGCATGCATGCACTTATAGAGAGACGTATTGTAATTCTAAATCCAAGTGTCTTTCAACCATCAAGGATTTATTCACCTTAGTTCTTTCGAATCTAAATTGTACAACAAATTGTACGAACTCTCCAAGAAGTTAATCCTGCTAGGGCATTAACGTGTAAATTAGAGGTTGGAAACCCTAATTTCTCGTCACACTCTCTTTTCCAACTAGTAACTTTTCTATCGAACAAGTTATTGCTATAATGGCGCATTCCCTATGTGTTTGCAACCACGAGAATTCAATCAAAATGAAGAGAGTAATGATATAAGTGGTGTGACACATCATAAATTCAAAAACCCATAGCAATAGAAAGTATACTACAAGGTTTCCATAACCCTAACAAACAAGCTTAGCTACT